>NC_141879.1:542589000-542895562 GCF_056163025.1 Triticum urartu
TGCAATGGAATCGCCATGTAATTGCTTTACTTTATCACTAAGCAGTAGCGATAGTCATAGAAGCAATAGTTGGCGAGACGACAACGATGCTACGATGGAGATCAAGGTGTCGTGCCGGTGACGATGGTGATCATGACAGTGCTTCGGAGATGGAGATCACAAGCACAAGATGATGATGGCCATATCATATCACTTATATTGATTGCATGTGATGTTTATCTTTTATGCATCTTATTTTGCTTTGATTGATGGTAGCATTATAAAATGATCTCTCACTAAATTTCAAGATAAAAGTGTTCTCCCTGAGTATGCACCGTTGCCAAAGTTCGTCATGCCCAAACACCACATGATGATCGGGTGTGATAAGCTCTACATCCATCTACAACGGGTGCAAGCCAGTTTTGCACACGCAGAATACTCAGGTTAAACTTGACGAGCCTAGCATATGCAGATATGGCCTTGGAACACTAAGACCGAAAGGTCGAGCGTGAATCATATAGTAGATATGATGAACATAATGATGTTCACCATTCAAAACTACTCCATTTCACGTGATGGTCGGTTATGGTTTAGTTGATTTGGATCACGTGATCACTTTGATGATTAGAGAGATGTCTATCTAAGTGGAAGTTCTTAAGTAATATGATTAATTGAACTTAAATTTATCATGAACTTAGTACTTGATAGTATTTTGCATGTCTATGTTTGTTGTAGATAGATGGCTCGTGATGTTGTTCCGTTGAATTTTAATGCGTTCCTTGAGAAAGCAAAGTTGAAAGATGATGGTAGCAATTACACGGACTGGGTCCATAACTTGAGGATTATCCTCATTGCTGCACAAAAGAATTGCATCCTGGAAGCACCGCTAAGTGCCAAACCTACTGCAGGAGCAACACCAGATGTTATGAACACCTGGCAGAGCAAAGCTGATGACTACTCGATAGTTCAGTGTGCCATGCTTTACGGCTTAGAACCGGGACTTGAACGACGCTTTGAACGTCATGGAGCATATGAGATGTTCCAGGAGTTGAAGTTAATATTTCAAGCAAATGCCCGTATTGAGACATATGAAGTCTCCAATAAGTTCTATAGCTGCAAGATGGAGGAGAATAGTTCTGTCAGTGAGCATATACTCAAAATGTCTGGGTATCATAATCACTTGACTCAACTGGGAGTTAATCTTCCTGTTGATAGTGTCATTGACAGAGTTCTTCCATCACTGCCACCAAGCTACAAAAGCTTCGTGTTGAACTATAATATGCAAGGGATGAATAAGACAATTCCCGAGCTCTTCGCAATGCTAAAGGCTGTGGAGGTAGAAATCAAAAAGGAGCATCAAGTGTTGATGGTCAATAAGACCGCCAGTTTCAAGAAAAAGGGAAAAGGGAAGAAGAAGGGGAACTTCAAGAAGAACAGCAAACAAGTTGCTGCTCAAGAGAAGAAACCCAAGTCTGGACCTAAGCCTGAGACTGAGTGCTTCTACTGCAAACAGACTTGTCACTGGAAGCGGAACTGCCCAAGTATTTGGCGGATAAGAAGGATGGCAAGGTGAACAAAGGTATATGCGATATACATGTTATTGATGTGTACCTTACCAGAGCTCACTGTAGCATCTGGGTATTTGATACTGGTTCTATTGCTAATATTTGCAACTCGAAACAGGGACTACATATTAAGCGGACACTGGCTAAGGACGACGTGACGATGCGCGTGGGAAATGGTTCCAAAGTCAATGTGGTCGTCGCTGGCATGCTACCTCTACATCTACCTTTGGGATTAGTTTCAGACCTAAACAATTGTTATTTGGTGCCAGCATTGAGCATGAACATTATATCTGGATCTTTTTTAATGCGAGACGGTTATTCATTTAAATCTAAGAATAATGGTTGTTCTATTTATATGAGTAATATCTTTTATGGTCATTCACCCTTAAAGAGTGGTCTATTTTTGATGAATCTCGATAGTAGTGATACACATATTCATAATGTTGAAGCCAAAAGATGCAGAGTTGATAAAGATAGTGCAACTTATTTGTGGCACTGTCGTTTGGGTCATATTGGTATAAAGCGCATGAAGAAACTCCATACTGATGGACTTTAGGAATCAGTTGATTATGAATCACTTGGTACTTGCGAACCATGCCTCATGGGCAAGATGACTAAAATATCATTCTCCGGAACTATGGAGCGAGCAAGTGATTTGTTGGAGATCATCCATACTGATGTATGTGGTCCAATGAATGTCAAGGCTCGCGGCGGGTATCGTTATTTTCTTACCTTCACAGAAGATTTAAGTAGATATGGGTATATCTACTTAATGAAACATAAGTCTGAAACATTTGAAAAGTTCAAAGAATTTCAGAGTGAAGTTGAAAATCATCGTAACAAGAAAATAAAGTTTCTACGATCTGATCGTGGTGGAGAATATTTGAGTTACGAGTTTGGTCTACATTTGAAACAATGCGGAATAGTTTCGCAACTCACGCCACCCGGAACACCACAGCGTAATGGTGTGTCCGTACATCGTAATCGTACTTTACTAGATATGGTGCGATCTATGATGTCTCTTACTAATTTACCGCTATCATTTTGGGGTTATGCTTTAGAGACGGCTGCATTCACGTTAAATAGGGCACCATCAAAATCCGTTGAGATGACACCTTATGAACTATGGTTTGGCAAGAAACCAAAGTTGTCATTTCTTAAAGTTTGTGGCTGCGACGCTTATGTGAAAAAGCTTCAACCTGATAAGCTCGAACCCAAATCAGAGACATGTGTCTTCATAGGATACCCAAAGGAAACTGTTGGGTACACCTTCTATCACAGATCCGAAGGCAAGACATTCATTGCTAAGAATGGATCTTTTCTAGAGAAGGAGTTTCTCTCGAAAGAAGTGAGTGGGAGGAAAGTAGAACTTGATGAGGTAACTGTACCTGCTCCCTCATTGGAAAGTAGTTCATCACAGAAACCGGTTCCTGTGACATCTACACCAATTAGTGAGGAAGCTAATGATGATCATGAAACTTCAGATCAAGTTACTACTATTGGGGATATGATTACTGGAGGTAAAACGGCTAGGAGTGGCCGAGTTAGCTCCATGAAGATAGAAGCCTATGAGGATGTGAGGATGGTGGCACTTTTCGAAGGCCCAAGGCCCAAAGGTGAGTTAAGGTCTGTAAATGTAAACCGACTCTTTCATGTAACTTTTATTGTAAGTTAGAAGAATAGAGACTGAGCCGGACACGTTTATGATCTGGCCTCGAGACTCTGTAAACCGGCGGGCGTCAACCTATGTATATAAAGGGACAACCCGGCCGCGGTTTAGGGACAACAGACAACAACTCGAGAGCCAGGCAAAGCGGATTTTCTCCCTGGTCATCGAAACCCTAGCAATACCAACCACAACTAGACGTAGGCTTTACCTTCATCGAAGGGGTCGAACTAGTATAAAATCCCTCGTGTCCCTTGTCCGGTTTAACCCCTTTTAAGCTAACCCGTAGCGATGGCTCCGCGACTAAGTCCTTTCATGAGGACATCTGCCGTGACAAACCCACGACAGTTGGCGCCCACCGCGGGGCTATCGCATGATGGTTTTGAGTTCTTGAAGGGCAGCTTTGATGGACTCAAGGGATACGCGGTGGGCCGGATGACAAAGAGTCATCGCGGAAAGCTCTACATCGATGACACAAGATGGGTTCCCGAGGCCGGTTCAATCTAATCCGGGTACCGGGTCCCCTTTGGTGGGATTCACGTCTTCATCGGCAAGATCGGCGAACCGGGCCCTGAGCCGGACACCTGCACCAACATCATCGAGATGGCTCAGCGTGCAAGCCCTTCTCCGGTTCAGCCCGCAGCAAGGCATGTTTTCGTAGGTGTCATCCATGGAGCAGAATATGAGGATGGACCGGCATCTGATGGAGAAACCATTGTCTGTTCTGATGACGAGTCTTCAACCGGAGAGACCGAATCGCTGTATCAGTTACAGGACGGCCAGATTAGCAGAGGTTCCGATGGCAATAGTATTCCGGACCCCCTCGATCTGCCAAACTGGGTCGCTGTCTTCATGGCCGGTACACAGCCAACACATCACTCTTCTACCGCTGCGGAGATGCTCTCCGAGTCAGCAACAGCAACGCCAGCAGGAGCAGGGGGCTCTGCGCCACCTCCGGCTCAAGTTCTGTCTGATTTGTTCGACGCCTTGGCAACATTGATGGCCGCGGAGGTGGACGCAGTAGCCCGGGATCAGCACAATGCGGAGATTGCAAAGGTGAAGGATCAGATAACTCGGGCTAAAGCGAACCTAGAAGCAGAGAACGCTAGGATGGCTACAGAACGGGCCGGGTTGGAAGCTCAGGCCTACCGGCTTAGGCTGGATCAGAATGCCTCAGATGAAGTCATGAGAAGGAGTTACCGGTCGCACCTCCCACCAGGTTATGAGCCAAGAAATCTCTTCAACATGCCAGGAGCAGGAACCAGTAACCAGCCAGTGTTAAACCAGACGGAGGGGCCGGGAACAGGAGCGCCGGTTCAACCGCGCACGATGGACCCGCCTCGTCAGAACAACATTGTGCCGCAATATGTTCCAACGCCCCCGGGGCATTACTCCAACCTGTTAGACAACATTGTAGCTGCCGCTTCTTGGTTAGCAGCCCTCCCAGCTGACGGCGAGTCACCAGTTGTGATTGAGACACGACGGGCCAGGGAGCTCTTTCAAACAGCTTTAAACCAGCAGCAGGCTTATTCGCATAGTCGCGAGAGGATTCATTCCACCCCCCGCCCAAGCCGGAGCTACAACAGGCATGTTGAGGATGAACCGGCTGTATCAAGTAGTGCACGTCGCTGTAACTCACCGTGGGAGCACAACCTGGCAGGTGGAGGTGCTAATGCGTAGGATGTGGTGGATCATGGTCGTGCACGTAGAGAGGTCGAGTTAGCAGCTCTGCATGCAGCTCGTCAACCTACTCCGGTTCACCCGACTGCTTAAGTGGAGCCAGGTGTGGTCTTCAGTTCCTTAGGGGTGCCGTGTCTCACCCCCGCCTTACATAACATGCGACTGCCCAAGGATTTTAAGGGCCCTCGTAAGGTGCCCAATTACACCGCCAACTTGTAGCCAGAGTCATGGGTTGAAAGTTATGAGATGGCAATGGAGATGTTGGATGTGGATGAAGTAGTGTGCGCTAAATACTTCACCATGATGTTGGAGGGGACAGCTCGTACTTGGTTAAAGAGCTTACCAGTTAACTCTGTCGGATCATGGGCCGAGTTAAAACACCGGTTTATCCAGAATTTTAAGGATACTTGTAAGCAGCCTATGTCGATTGTGGACCTGGCCTCTTGTGTTCAAGAGGATGGGGAGTCTACAACCAATTGGGTGAAGCGGGTCTCGGCTATTCTGCATTCATCGGATCGCATCAATGCGGACACAGCAGTGTTAACGTTGGAAGGCAATTGCCGGTTTCTACCGCTAAAACAGAAGTTAGGAACGCTCAAACGTCACTGCAATGATATGGCAACGCTTATGGACGCGTTGGTTAAATATGCCGATTCAGATAATACCAAGGACCCTGAGTCAGAGGAGGACAAACCGGGGAAATGGAAGAAGAACGGCAACACCAAGGGACAGCAGCATAACCCGGCAGGTCATGGGAACAATGGTAAGCGCAAGGCAGACAATAGTTTGGACTTTGTGGCTAACATCAATGCTCAGGATAACAGTCAGCGTCGTAAGGGTAAACAACCCCAGAGGGGCGGAGGTTCAGGCCCCAATCTGGAGTGCCTATTAAATCAACCTTGTCCAAAGCATGGATCAAAGGAGAGGCCAGCTTCACATCTTTGGAAGGATTGTTACATCATGCGAGAGTTCAAGAATTCCAATATGTTTCAATACGACAATGGTCTGCCCGGCGGTTCAGGAGGTGGTTTTCATGGGCCGGGTTATGGAGGCGGTAGCTCTGGTTCAGGATTTCAAGGCAATCAAACCGGACATAGCAATCAAGGGAACCAGGGCAACCTGGGAGGTTATAACCATCAGGGGAATCAGCAACAGCAGCAGTCGGGTTATCAGAGCAATCCAAAGCAGTTGAATAGTGGGCAGTATCATGTCTTCACCACCAGCTTGTGTAAGCGTGATCAGAAGCTTCACAAGAGGGCCGTGAACTCAATTGAATCGGTAGTGCCTCAATATTTGCGCTGGTCTGAGCAACCCATTTTATGGAGTAGAGAGGATCACCCACCCCGGGTTGATAATCCGGGTCATCTGGCTTTAGTGGTGGCACCTCAAGTTGGGGGGTGTAAGTTTACCAAGGTGCTCATGGATGGGGGAAGCAGTATCAATATTCTCTACTATGACACCTTCCGCCGTATGGGATTGACAGATAAGAATCTTAAACCGTCGAACACCTTTTTCATGGTATGGTGCCCGATAAATCTGCATATCCAGTGGGCAAGATAGCCCTAGAGGTGTCCTTTGGAGATGATCATGATTCAAGGTCAGAAACATTGACTTTTGAGGTAGTGAAAATCAAGAGTCCGTATCACACTCTGTTTGGGTGACCGGCTTATCCCAAGTTCATGGCGAGACCATGTTATGTTTATCTGCAGCTTAAGATGCCAAGTCATAAGAGGACCATCACAGTACATGGGAATAGGAAGATTGCTTTGGAATGTGAGGAAGGTGATGTGGCTTACGCTGAGTCGGTTTGTGCCACGGAAGAGATGAAGTTTTACAAAGACAAGGTTGACCCGGCAGACATGACTTCTTTGAAAAAGCCAACTACGGAGCACGATCCGGCGTTGAAGTTTAAATCGTCCATAGACACTAAGATGCTTGATTTTGTTCCTGGCGATTCATCCAAGCAGTTCAGCATCAGCGCTAACCTGGATCCCAAATAGGAAAGCGCGCTCATCGAGTTCATCCGTGAGAACCGGGACATATTTGCATGGAAGCCTTCTAACATGCCAGGTGTACCGAGGGAACTCGCTGAGCACACACTTAATATAAATCCCAAGTTTAAACCGGTCAGGCAGTTTCTCCGCCGCTTCAACGAAGAAAGGCATAAGGCTATTAGTGAGGAGGTAGCTCGGCTGTTGGGCGCAGGATTTATCATGGAGGTCTTTCACTCGGAGTGGTTGGCTGATCCGGTGCTGGTTCTTAAGAAAAACGGCACTTGGCGTATGTGTGTGGACTACATAGATTTGAACAAGGCCTGCCCAGCAGACCCCTTTGCCCTCCCTCGTATTGGTCAGATTATTGATGCTACGGCGGGTTGTGACCGTTTGTGTTTTCTAGATGCTTATTCTGGTTATCTTCAGATCAAAATGGCAGTTAAGGACCAGGAGAAGACAACTTTTATAACTCCCTTTGGAGCCTTCTGTTATGTCTCCATGCCCTTTGGGCTCAAGACTGCCCAAGCGACTTATCAACGTTTTGTTCAGAATTATCTTCATAAGCAGATTGGGCGCAATGTTCACGTATATGTGGATGATATTGTGGTAAAGTCCAGGAAGGAGGAAACATTGATAGATGACTTAAGAGAAACCTTTGATAACCTCCGGGTTTATAAGATGATGCTTAATCCGGACAAATGTGTCTTTGATGTTCCGGCAGGCAAGCTCTTGGGTTTTCTGGTGTCTAACAGGGGCATTGAAGCTAGTCCGGAGAAGATCGCAGCTATCACCTCTTTGGCTAAACCGGCATGTATCAATGATGTTCAGCATTTGGCAGGCCGGATTGCGGCTTTGAGCCAGTTTATCAGCCGTCTAGGGGAGAAGGCTATCCCTTCATATCAGATGTTAAAGAAAACAGATGACTTTTTCTGGAGCAACGCGGCTCATAAAGCGTTCGAGGATCTGAAGAGGCAGTTAGTTGAACCGCCTGTGCTTGCAGCTCCGATCGATAAAGAGCCTTTACTGTTGTATGTGGCTGCTAATGCCAGGGTTGTTAGTGTGGCTATTGTTGTTGAGCGCAAGGAAGCTAGAAAGGAATATCCGGTTCAACAGCCGGTTTATTATATCAGTGAGGTGCTTATCGAATCAAAGCAGAGGTATCCACATTGGCAGAAGCTGGTGTATGGGGTGTTTATGGCAAGCCGGAAGCTCGAACATTACTTTCAGGTTCATCCTATCACAGTGGTTAGTTCAGCCCCTCTGGGAGATATCATTCAAAATAGAGAAGCAACTGGCCGGATTGCCAAGTGGGCTATTGAGCTTGGACCTCACGGGCTCAAGTATACACCTCACACAGCGATCAAATCTCAAGCACTCGTGGATTTCATCAATGATTGGACAGAGTTGCAGGAACCAGAGGAAAAGCCAGATAACACTTATTGGACTATTCACTTTGATGGGTCCAGGCAATTGGAGGGCTCAGGGGCTGGAGTCATATTAACTTCCCCATGAGGTGACAAGTTTTGTTATGTTCTTCGCTTAATGTTCCCTTGTACTAACAATGCAGCTGAGTACGAGGCCTTACTCCACGGTCTTCGGATGGCTAAGGAGATGAACTTAAACCGGGTTAAGTGCTTCGGTAACTCGGACCTAGTGGCTCAACAAGTATCTGGCACTTGGGATTCTAAGGACCCACTCATGGCTGCATATCGATGAGAGGTGGACATAGTGTCTGATCATTTCAAGGGTTATCAAGTCGACCATATAGACCGGTGGAAGAATGAAGCGGTGGACGCTTTAAGTCGCCTAGGCTCTCAGCGTAAACCGGTGCCACCTAATGTCCTCCTGGACGTACAGCATAATCCGTCGGTCAAGATACCCACAGAGGAGGAGTTGGCTATTCCTGACCCGGAGGCCCAATTTGTGGCAGCTCTGCATGTCATACCGGATTGGACAGTCCCGTACTTGGCTTACATGAACCGGGGCGAGTTACCGGATGATGAAACCTTGGCCCGGCACATAATCCAGCGTTCCAAGTCAATGACCATAATTAATGGGGAGTTACATCGTTACAGTGTCACAGGAGCAATTCAGTGTTGTGTATCTCCTCAAGAGGGTTGTGAGATTTTGCGAGAAATCCACGAAGGAGACTATGGTCACCATGCCGGTTCAAAATCCTTGGTAGCTAAGGCTTTTCGCCACGGTTTCTATTGGTTGACAGCTCATGCTGATGCTGAGGATTTGGTCAAAAGGTGTGACGGTTGTCAAAAATTTGCATGCCGCACTCATGTTCCGGCTCAGGAGTTGAGAATGATCCCAATCACCTGGCCGTTTGCAACTTGGGGGCTTGATATGGTTGGACCCTTTGAGAGGTCCAAGGACAAAAAGACCCACCTGTTAGTGGCAGATGACAAGTTTACCAAATGGGTAGAAGCAGAGCCAGTCAGTAAGTGTGATGCAGCCACGGCGGTTCAATTCATCAAAAAGGTGATATTCCGGTTTGGTTTCCCACACAGTATTATAACTGATAATGGTACTAATCTATGAAAGGGTGAGATGGATGAATTTTGCCAACGTGAGCACATCCAGCTTGATGTAGCATCAGTGGCTCACCCCCAGTCTAATGGTCAAGCAGAGAGGGCAAATCAAGAAATTTTGAGAGGTATTAAACCCCGGCTTATGGTTCCTTTAAATCGGGCACCGGGTTGTTGGGTGGAGGAGTTACGTTCTGTGTTATGGAGCATCAACACCACACCTAACAGATCTACGGGTTACACACCTTTCTTCATGGTTTATGGAGCAGAGGCAGTTCTTCCTAGTGACATCCGTCACGATTCGCCCGGTGTTGCAGCTTATGTTGAAGCTGACAATGAGAAGGCACGTCGGGACTCACTGGACCTGTTAGATGAGGAGCGTGATCTTGCAGCCGCATGTTCGGCGATTTACCAACAAGATCTCCGATGTTATCACAGCCGCCGGGTTAAGACCAGAACTTTTCAAGAGGGCGATCTGGTGCTCCGGCTCATCCAGGATCAGACTGATATGCACAAGTTATCCCCACCTTGGGAAGAACCTTTTGTGGTCAGCAAAAATCTACACAATGGGTCATACTACCTCATTGATGTTCGAGAGCACAAAGACTCACGTAAATCGGGGGAGGAGACCAAACGGCCGTGGAATATAGCTCTTCTTCGGCCTTACTATACTTGAGCCACAGGCTCTTCTTATGTACATACTTATGACAATGTATATATTATATAATAAACCGGAGCCTCGAATAAAGCGGGGTCCCTATTCTTTTTACATCATGTGTGAGCCTACAGGAGCTTCTACTGACAAAGCGGCGTTTTATTAACCCGGCCTATACGGCCACACATATATAAAGAAAATCACTAGGGGACTTGGGTCGTATCCGAACCATAGCTACACCTCTTAATCGGTTTAAAACCAAAAAGGGATATCACTAGGGGGCTTGGTTGTCTTCACACCATAGCTACACCTCTTGATAGGCTTCAAGCCAAAAGGAAATTATGTGCAACCAAAGAGAGTCCATTGCATCACTACAAAAAAAACTTCCGTGCTGATACGTGTTTGTCACAGTAGGTTGCGTTTTTTGTCATGCATGTACATCCATGACAAATTTATGATAGAATCAAGATAGTCATACATGTGCTGTCGTAGAAGTGTTCCATGACATTACCAAAATTATCATCACGGAAGTGCCCACTTCCATGACGATAAATCGCGCGTCACAGAAGTGCTTTCGTCAAGGGTGACCGACACGTGGCATCCACCGTAACGGAACGCCGTTAAGCTATCGGGTAGGGTTTTGGATCTGATAACCCATTAACAGCCCCAACCAATGGGGATTTTCCACGTGTAAAATCATCATTGGCTGGAGGAAACATGTGTCGGCTCATCGTTGGGACAGATTTCATCCACTCATTGGACCGAAGGCGCCTATGATATGTTGACACGTGGCACGGACCAACAGAGGCCCATTCCTGTGAAAAGGCCAGCCCGTTTAACTTGGTCAAAAGGTGGAGGGCCGGCCCATGGAAAGCCTGTTAACGGCATGTTCCCGTATAGCCCATTTACAGCCCGCTAACCCAAGGCCCATTACGCCCTATCCGAATTAGGCCCAGTAGCGTCATCTGGGCCATCCAATATGATTCTAGCCCGTTTTCACTTCTGGCCCATGTATGGTCCATGACGTCTTTTGGCCCATATGATGCCCTATGTAACTCTTGGCCTATTAACGGCCCGTGGTGAAACTGGCCCGTAATGAACAGTGTATCACTTTACACCCGTTAACGGCCTATGGTGAAATTGGCCCGTAATGAACAGTGTATCACTTTATACCCATTAACGGCCCGTTATTCCATTGGGCCATCTCCAGCCCATGTTATCTTTCAGCCTTCTCAGAGCCCATTTATTCTTGGGCTCATTTCCAGCATTCGTTTACTTACGGCCCGTTACTGTCATTTTCTGCTTGTGGGCCAAATTCAGCCCGTGGTTACAGTCGGCCCGTTTGTGGTCCGTTAATACGTTGGGCTATTTTCATAGCGTCATCAAATACGGCCTATTAACGATGGCCCATTATGGTCGGCCCATGAATGGACGATTCCAACTCTAGCCCGTTTATGGCCAGAATGCGGTCTGTTTGGCCCGTATAAGGCCCATTGATGATACGGCTCGTAGAAGGCCGACTGATGATACGGCCCGTAGAAGGCCCATTGTTTCTACAGCCCGTAGAAGGCCCACTGTTTCTATAGCCCGTAGAAGGCCCACTGTTTAAACGGCCCATAGAAGGCCCACTGTTTCTATGGCCCGTAGGAGGCCCAATGTCACTACAGTAAATATTAGCCCATGGTTATTGTGGCCTAGTTTTAAAAAATAGGTTATTGCAGCCACTAGCAAACCGCAGAAAAAGAACTCCACTGACTACAAGCAAACAAATAAACAAGACAATAAGGAAATAAATAAGCAAGCAACTTACACTATGCTATCACGGCTATTACACATATTACATCCACTAGGCATCAAAGTTCACCACCAGTGCAAATATAGGGAACACAACAGCATATAAACGCCGCAGCAAAACAAGTCTAGAACTGAAACCACTTCAGAAGAGCTCAAGAAACAATATCCTCGGTACCCATAATGCTGGCAAGATGCTTAGCAAGCTTATTAACTTTCTCTTGTTTGGCGCTTAAGTCCTCAAGCGCTTGCTGTTGCACCAGAAAGTATGCATCTGAATTCTGCAGGGACTTCCTCAGTCCTTCGGCTTCCTGTCGCATAACATCTGATCGATGTCTTTTGACTTGAAGTTGAGAGTCAAGAAGCCGAATTGATTCAGGCAATGAGTTCGAAGAGCTGGTGCCAGTAGTGGTAGCCAGTAACTCGAACACTACATCAAGATAGGACTTTGGGGTTGTCTCAGTGTCTTCAATATAGTTTTTATCAGCTTTCTTGGAGACCAATAGGGATGTCTCACTATTTTGAACCTTATCTGCATTACTTCCTTTACCATTGCATAACAGGGTACTCTTCTCCAATATTTTATCCGCGTTCTAAAAGAGAAACAAACAAACACATCTCAGGTTTACAATGTAGTATATGAAACTCATTTTGGTAAACCAATTCAGTAGTAAGGTGGACAGGATAACAGCATGAAACAAACATATATCTATGTAGTATGGTCATTGTATGGTCTATATCATTATAGTTTATGTTACCAAATCAAGATAGATATAGTTCGAATCATATCTATTTAAGACAAAGCAGCATAGACAGAATATAAGTGTGGGAAACTTCACAGCAATAACAACACTTGTAATGTGCATGGCATAAGAACATAACTGTTTATTCAATTGAAACTGAAATCAACATAGAGCAAGTTACAACAGCAAACAGCCAAACACGTTGAAGAAACAGGTTTAAAACATACCTGTTGCGCCATTGGAGTTTCAATTGCGTCCTTCAAATTTGAAATTAGTTGGTATCAGTAAATACAGTGATGCAAGAGCAAAGTAGTATGAACCATAGCTACGGAACCTGACCTGAGAACAATTCTTCTTCTGCTTTAAGCATTGACTTCTGCTTCGGAGTGGTGGTCCTCGTGATTTGGGCACTGCAGATGCCTTACTAACTGCTCGTGTTTGGGTGCTCTGTGGTGGAGACGGTGTTGTGTCAACGGGAACTGGGTGTCTATCTGCTGGGGTTGGGGTTAGAAGGGGTGTAGCTGGTTCTCTGTCCAACTGGGTAGGGGTACAATCTGCATGAGTGTGGGTTATGTGTGGTGGGGCTAGTTCTTGGGCAAGTACAACTGTGGTTCTATCTGCAATGACAGGTAGCACGATCTTTTCTGAAGACCGTGTTTTTACTCCCACAGATACTGCCATCACTCCCTCCAATTGAAATGGTTGATAAACAAGAAAAGTAATTGAATGTACAGACATTGTAAGATAGACAGGTGTAATGGATAGTAGGGAAGAAAACAGGGCATGAAATAATTCACATTTATGTTGTCTAAGCAAACAGAATAGCAGGACATAATTTCACATATATGATGGCTAATTAAACATGGTAGCATGACACAATTTCACATGTATGATGGCTAACTAAACAGGATAGAATGACATACTTCAAAATATGATGACTATGTAAACAGGATGACATGATTTAACTATACGATGTGTCTATTAAAGTGGTTGGCATGCCATAAATCACAAACATGCCGTCGATGGAAACATGATGGCATGATATAATTCATGGATAGAATGACATAATTTAAATATGATGACTATGTAAACAGGATGAGATGATATAACTATATTATGTCTTTAGAAAATGGGTTGGCATGCCATAATTTAGATACATGTTGTCTATGTAAACATCATGGCATGACATAATTCAAATATATGATTTATATACTAAGGAAGTGAGCAGAAGGCAATCGCATATATGATGTGTCAACTAAGGAGATGGCATTCAATATTGTGTATATGATGTAAAAACTAAGCATCGCAATACAACATATGCATTATATGAGTAATATAACCCTACCTTGTTTGAGCATACACCTCAGGGGGATAATAGGATTGGTCATCTGCCTCTGAATCTTCCTCTGAAGAGCTATCTGTAACCAGCAAGATATCTGCTTCAGCAGGTAGCATTGTCTTCTCTTAAGACCTTGTTTTCACTCCAGATTTCTCCATCACCAATTCAAATGGCTGATGCACAAGAAGAGCAGTTGAATATACAAACATTGTTGACAAAAGCAATGAGAAATACAAAAAAAGGACGACATGATATAATTCACATATATGACGCTTGCCTAAACAGCATGGCATTGCATAATTCACATACATAATGCCTTGCAACAAGATAACATTGCATAATTCACATATATGATGTCTTGCAACAAGATGGCATTGCATAATTCACATATATGGTAATTAGACACTAAACAGGTGGCATTCACACAAAGCATGTCTAAACTAAGCAAATGACATAGCAATGCAAGATACCATACGCACGATATGAGCAACATAACCCTGCCAAGTTAGGGCATGCACCTCGGGGGGGATATGACTGGTCATCTGTCTCTGAATCCTCCTTTGAGGAGCTATCGGTAACCAGCAAGACATGCGCTTCGTCAGATAGCATTGTCTGCTCTGAAGACCTTGTTTCCACTCCAGATTTTTCCATGACCATGCCAAATGGCTGATGCACGGGAAGAGTAATTGAATGTACTAAAATTGTTGACAAATTTAACACGTAATAAAAAAATGATGGCATGATATAATTCACATATAAGATGATTGGCTAACCATGGTGGCATTGCAAAATTCACATATATGATGCCTGGCTAGACAAGATGGCATTGCATGATTCACATATACGATAAAGAAACTAAACAGATGGCATTGACACAAAGCATGTCTAAACTAAGCAGATGACATCTTTAATGTATACAGTAAGCAATGCAAGGCACCATATGCATGATATTACTAACATCAGCATGCCAAGTTAGAGCGAAGACCTCATGTGGTAAATAGGAGTGGTCTTCTCCTTCAGAATCCCCCTCATAACAGTTATCTTCCTCTTGATTACGATCCGAAATGGGTGGAGGGGGGCTGCCTTTGCACCCACCATGGAACAACGTCTGCATGGAATTTTATTGCCATGCAAGGCTCGTATCTTTTGCTCTACATGATCAGTTCCATTGTGTACAATAACTGGCATGCATAGGAATAAAACATAGTGAGATTATGTAAGGAGTGCATGCACAAATCCAGAGTGATGCTAGCAAACTGTGGATAGACCCAAAACCAATGATAGCAGGCAGATAATAGCTTTAGTTAAAAAATACAGATAATTGCTCCTTTAATGTTTGTTTGCACCCAACATGAAACTCATAGTAGACACCGGAGATTAACCAGATAGTAGACAGATAGTACTGATTGCTGCCCCAGTATGTACCCCCACAACCATTTAAAAACTCAAGTTTCAGCATTAGTTTGGACTTGACTCGGAGTCTAATAGGTGAACACGATGATAATGTAGCATGTCATCATATTAAGCGACGCATAACGTAAGCAGACACGGAAGAGTGCGACCTCTCTTGCGGACCCATGTAGTCCTCAAGGTCATCTGCTCAGTTGATGATGGTAATGCAGTTGCCGTGGCTGCCGGCGGCGGGGAAGAAGATCTGAGGCAGCGAAAGACAGTCTGGAGAGAGGTCCCTGCTGTGGTGAACCCTTCCGTCGTTAGAGCAGCTGTGCTGGGGTGGAACACAGCGCCACAGGAGCAGGACAAACCACACAAGGTTTTCTTTGACACATATCTATAACAGAAGTAATTGAGTAAGTACTTGATTGAATTTGAGGATTCTAACAATGCAGGGATAGGAAATAGAAAGGAATAGGATAGGAATGCATGTGCAAAACAGAGAATTTAAAAACACAGGATTTCTGCCAATCTGGGTGTTTGATTCACAAAAATTGGAAGATCACGGGATGCAAAAAAGCATGGTGAGATTAAGTCAAACCACAAGAAAATGTACGGTTATAATGCTATTATGCTACTATCTCTTAGTCTTGTGCTTGATGAATAGGAATATGAAAAGGAGGAGAAGTGGAAATTAGAATTCCTACAGTTTTTCTTTCAAGGAGACACTAAAGGAACAAATCCTACAGTTTTCCTTTGCTCCATTCCTTTGCACCAAATTCATGAAAAGTAGTACCATAGGACACTTTCCAATTCCGATGTTTTTCATACACTTTTCCTTTCAAGCACTGGCGATTCTAGTAGGCAGGCTTGAGCAAGGAAAATCCTACACTAAAAAAACGTTTTTGTGATACTTCTATTACTTTGGACCCAGGCCACTGCCATACTAGCTCAACTCCCAGGCCCATCGACAAATGCATAGCTCACGCGCGGAGATAAATAATGATGGTGTTCAAGAGAGTCCATCACGGATAGCTAAGTTGCCTGGTACCTCACTACTTGTCATATAGTAGGATAAAATAATCGTATTTCCCGTTACTACGAGTGCTCAGTGGATAATATATATAACATGCAGAGTAAAAAGAGATGCAACAAGTGTACAACCTCTTTGGCGAAGCCATGTCGATCTCAGCGTGATTGGGTTGGCCGGTGAGGATGCTCCGGCTGACTTGGCTGTCGGAGGAGGGGAAGAAGATCTTAGGCATCTGGAGATGGAGCCCGAGGTACTGCTCCACTGTGATGGAGGGTTTCATCGTTGGAGCAGCTCCGGTGAGTTGTACGACGCCGAGGCTGAAGCAGGACAATAGAGACAACAAACAATGTTAACCTGAGTGGAATTCTAATAGCATCTCCAATACATGACGTAAAATACATAACCATAAAGTGCTAGATGTAAAATACATCAGCCGCTCATCTCTGAACTTAACTATTGAAACTGAATTTAACTGTCGAAACTGAACTTAACTGTCGAAACTGAATTTTGCTGTCGAAACTGAATTTTGTTGTCAAAACTGAACGCACTAGCAAGGTGAGGCTACACGTCGGTCGACTGACTTTTTTATCTCTAGTCAGTCGATTTGGCAGCCGTTGGATACGAAATCAAGGGCCCGCAGTTCATTTTCAACCTCCACCCCCCTGAGCCGCCAGCCACCACCGGCCAAACAGCAGCCCCCCGCCGCCCGCGGCCGGCGGTGCGCCACCCCGCCCACCCTGAAAACACTCCCCACCGCCGGTCCGCCGCCGCCCCGGCCATCCCTCTAGCCCCCCCCCCCCGTGCCGAGCTTTTTCTCCGGCGATCCCCACGCCACTGCCCCGCCAACGCCCCGCCACCGCCGGTGACCACCGCCCCCATCCTAAACCCTAAGATAGATAGTGGGGTACCTCTCCGACGAGCCCCCCTCCCCGCTGCGGCTGGTTCTTCCTTCACCCCGGCGGCATCGGAGTGAAGAGTAGCTAAATCGGAGCAGCATCGCAAGCAAGAGCAAGAGCGAGAGCAGCAGCGCGAGCAAGAGCAATAGCACGAGCAGACCAGGCAGGGGACCAAGAGCAAGAGCAGAGCAGCAGCGTGAATGAGAGCTAAAGCAGCAACATGTCCTACTGATGTGGACGTCGCCGCCAAGGGAGCGACGCCATGGAGGAAGTGGCCGGCGACGCCGCCGTGGATGGAGCCCCGATGTGTCGTCTCGGGACCGAGCGCCGGCAACACCGTGAGATCGAATCAAGAAGAAAATGCGGCAATTAGTGTACAACCTCTTTGGTGGCGCCGATTAGGCCGCAGCTTCATCCGAGGAAACGGTGATGATGATGCTCTTCCGATGGTGCAGGTGAAGACGGCGGTGTGGGAATGGAGGTGGCGCGAAAGACGAGGGGAACGTCGAGGCAGCTCCTTGGAGGTGGAGGACGGGGTGGCCGAACTGGCGGGACAATGAGATCGACGATGGATCCTCATCCAGTATGGTGGATGAGGGACGTCGAGGTGTTGCTGTGGACGATGTCGTCGGGGAAGAGGCTCCGGCTGGGTGGCGGACGGAGCAGGGTGTGGGGTTTCGTCACGGGTTTTCGCGGCCTCGGTGTACGAATGGGTGGGCGGATGGGATGGCAGTGGGGAACCATGGCTTAGAGACGCGCTTGTCTGAAATGGGGTAAGTTACGAAAGTACCCCCACCGATTTGAGGCGGTTTTTTCGGTTCAGGGGTACCACGGGCATTTCGCGTGTCGAGATTTCACAGGAGGTGGGAGTTTTCGCGCGCGTTGTAATTTCGGAATAGCAAGGCACGGGTTGAGATGGAGGGAGTTGTCGGAGCACAACAAGACAAAGATATATCTTAAATATTCCGGGCTAACAAGGTGTGGGTTGAAGAGGCGGGAGTTTCGCAGCACGATAGACAAAGACGCTAGCTTGAATTTTCGGCATAACAAGGCGTGGCTTGAAATTCGGAAGAACAAGCTTAACGTGTACCCAAAAAAGACAATTTGCACCTCAACACGCACAGCACACACACAAACACCATTTAGACTAGAGTAAGGTACACGTGCATTGCACGCATGAGATTTGGCAAGCAAATTATGAATAAATACCACATTATAGCATGCAAGCTTTGAGTCATATATGCATGATGTAGATGTTAGTTTAATTCTTATAGTTCATTTCATTCAAAATCATCTAGTTTTTATAAGAAAGCTAATCTATTTTAAGATTCATGGAATTGTGCATCGTAAGACATAAAGTAAAAACAAATAATGGCAAATCATGTAGAAAAACATTTGGGCAATTCTGATACGGAAGATTCTAGAACAAATAAGAAGTGCTTGTGTTTTGATGTTTGTGCATTATGCTTAAGTTCAACCATGGAGTCTTCTAGATTATACATGTGGCGAAATCTGGTGGAATCTAGATGATATCCAACGGCCAGTAGTGCTCAAATTTGCCATCTTTGGACCATCGGATTCGCCTCATCCAACGACCATCTTTCAAAGTTAAAGTTACCCGCACACAATATAAAAAAATATAAAATATAATATATATATAGGGGTATAGATATAGATATGTGATGCAAAAGCCGCCCATCATCTCCAATTAGAATAGTGTGTCCATGGACGGATGCGACATGGCCAAATGATGTCTGCCATCAGTTTCTCAAATTCAAATCAGTCTGACCTTGTTCAATGTGTATACATTACAACATGCTCATTTCCAAACCACACCGCACAGATCTCTGTTATATTCATGCATGCATGGGTTTCAAACATCAGGATATCTTATTCAAATATTTGAATTCAACTTTACATTGATTGTGACCTCACCTATTCAGCTATTCTTTTACACCCACACAGTAGTCTTCTCTTCATAATTGTACCACTAACTTTCTCTCGTGCATGCATGCACACAGACTACCAGTCGGCATTATCCATCGCACGCATGCAATCTTTTTCTTCAGGTCGGTCTCCCATGAAGGCACACACCAACACACATCGCCCTCTCCATCATATCGGGCATTCTTTATCTCTCACGCGTGCATGCGCAACGATCGATGTTCCTCTATGTATGTGTGTATATAGCTAGGTCTTTCATAGTTTTCCACACAAACCGATCAATCGATATATCCAGTGAGGCCTCACCCTCTTTCCCACGTCCACATCGATCAATCTATGCCTCTCTATATAGGATTAACATATATAGCTAATACACCCACATTAATTATGTATCCAACTTCCCCCTCTCATCATCCATGCCTTTCGCTTCATCTCTCAGACGCGTGCACAATGGCGAAGACAGGGGCAGTAAGGGCCCTGCCCCCCTCCCCCCTAACATCACCATATATCAAGGCTAATATGAATGTGATCATTAGACAATTGCTGCTAAAAATGGTTTAAGTTCATGAATTGACCCTCCTCATAAAGGATTAGCAATGCTTGGCCCCCTAGCTCATTTATTTTTTATGGCTCCGCCACTGCGTGCATCAGCCCACGTGTTCGCCCCCTCTCTCTAAATATCGATCTCGCACTTGTGCATTCCTTCATAGTCTCCCTCCACTCGGCCCCTTGCACCATCTTCTAGCCCCCCACCGGATTTTTCCGCATGTACAATCTAGCAGACTCCATGGTTGAACTTAAGCATAATGCACAAACCTCAAAACAATAGTGGTTCTCTTTTGTTCTAGAATCTTCCGAATCATAACTGCCCAAACTTTTTTTCTAGTTGAATTTCCATTATTTGTTTTTACTTTATGCTTTACAACGCACAATTCCATGAATCATAAAATAGATTAAGGGCTTCTTTGATTCAAAGGATTCTCAAAGGAATTTTGGAGGATTCTAATCATTAGGAATTTTTCCTATCTTGGTTGTTTGATTCGTAGGATTGTAAACCATAGGAATTTTTCCATATGATTCATTTGCACTAGATTTCATAGGAAACATCCCATCCACTCAAACCTCTTTGAAAGAATTCTGCGTTTTTCCTATGCACAATCAAACAGTCGTATAATCCTGTAGGATTCAAGACGACATTCCACTATAATCCCATGTTTTTCCTATTCCCGCGTTCTTAGCTTTTTTATAAAAACTAATTGATTTTGAATGAGATGAACTATAAGAATTAAACGAAGGGCTACATCAGGCATATATGACTCAGAGCTTACATGCTATAGTGTGGTATTTATTCATAATTTGGTTGCAAAATCTGATGCATGCAATGCATGTGTACCTTACTAGTACTTCGAGTATGTGCAACGTGGTAAAGGAACGACTTCCATCGGACGTGGACTGTACGTGGAGAGGCTAACAGCTGGGTCCACGCCGCAGCAAGGAAGTGCCTCCTTATTACGCGGAAAATAATGATTCCTCCACCTGACAACTGGGACCCACCGGACGGGCCACTGTATTTCACGAAAAAAAGTTTCCCCTGACTGCTGGGACCCACCAGCTACATCTTCGCACGCAAGGAAGTGCGTCCGGGCAAAAAAACGATTCGCCCCCTGACTGCTGGGACCGACCAGCTACATCTTCGCAGGCAAGGAAGTGCCTGACAGTCGGGACCCACCAGGTCGAAGCATACGTAGCGTTGTCATTCTGGTCGCGAACGTGTACGTACATACTGTTCGATGTAGAGGCGCGCACGTGTCGTAGTAGAGGTGCGCACGTGTCGTAGAAGAGGCACGCACGTAGCATTTACACATACGTACATCGGCCAGGGTGCAAGAAAGAAAATACGGCCACGTATGTGTACATACGGGCGGGGTCTCGAACGCCTACTCGCGCATACATACGGCCAGGGCTCGTGTACATGGTTGGGTCGGAACGGAGAAACATCATCGTCGTCGTGTTCAGGGGGAGGCAACGGAATGCGTCGTGTTCATCGGTAGGGCTTGGACGGTACAGGCGATGGAAACGAGGCCTGGCATACCGCAGAACGGAGGAAACTGCCTTATGTTCGACCGGCCATGTTCGAAATGGGATCCTGTTCATCGGGAGGGGTCTGGCGTACCGCAAAACGGAGGAAACGGACCTCCTATGGTCGAAACGGGGGTCCTGTTGATCAGGAGGGGTGTGGCGTACCGCAAAATGGAGGAAACGGACTTGTGTTGGAGCGCTACGGTCGAAACGGGGGTCTTGTTCATCGGGAGGGGTGTGGCGTACCGCAAAACGGGACTCCACGAGATACTGTTCATCTCCACCGTCGACCTCCTCCAGCCTCCATGGGCTCCTGTTCATCCAGCCTCCACGGGCTCCTGTTCATCCAGCCTCCACCGCGCGCTACTCCATCGGCTACTGTTCAACCACCCCTCCACCGTCTACTGTTCATCCAGCCCTCCACACCACGGGGTCCTGTTCAACCACCCCTCCAAGGGCACCCCTCCACCATCTACTGTTCATCCAGCCCTCCACAACACGGGGTCCTGTTCAGCCACACCTCCACCGTCTACTGTTCATCCAGCCCTTCACACCACGGGGTCCTGTTCATCCACCCCTCCACGGGCACCCCTCCACCGTCTACTGTTTATCCAGCCCTCCACCACACCACGGGGTCCTATTCATCCAGAGGCAACGCCACCGCTCACTGTTCATCCACCCCCCCCCACACAACACTCACTGTTCATCCCATCGACCGGCTTCAGTTAGCAGCAGTAGCGAAGGAATCGCTCGATCGGGTTCAGTTAACAGCCATCGATCGATCCCTCGGGTTCAGTAACGCGTAGCCTGCAGTGCAATCGCTCGGGTTCAGTTAGAGCCCAACGCCTCGCTCGGGTTCAGTTAGAGCCAACGCCTCGCACACACGCGCGTACGTGTGCGAGAGATACGCACATCGCTCGGCCCCCGACCTCCCACCGTAACCGGGAACTCCCCGAAATTTTCCTCCCCCTCGCTTCTACCACGGTTTTTTCCGTCATGGACGGCCCAAAGAATGTCATGCAGCTGCGTCTCTAGCCCGCCCAGGACGAAAAGCCCATTTTCTGTCATGATTTTTTGTCATAGAAGTAGGAGCCCACCACATCTATGATGATACCGGGTTTTGTCACAATTATCGTCATAGAAGTGTCATATGTATGACAGAAAAAAAATTCGTTCGGCCCAAAATGTCACGGATGTGTCTTTTTTTGTAGTGCATTAAGCACAGCTCAAACATAGGTAATCACTGAGCACAGCTCAAATATTACCTGGGGGTTCCTTGCTTCTCAAAGAACAACGAGCTTGCACCCTTGTACTAGGCTATCAAGCCAGGCTTGGAAGCCAGGTGTATTCACCTAAAACCCCAGGTTATCCTGCCTCTTTAAGTAAGCCACTCCATCCAGGTAAACCTGGTATGACCCATCGAACGTTTGACAAGTCAATCCCATGGACCCTGAACTTGTCAAAGTTAAAACGGTGATTGGTTAAAGATTGAGGTCCATCTTAAAAGGCTTTGCAAAATGGTTTGACTTAGCGTCTTGGCAGACCATGAAAAGCCTCGATTTAGGGCCTGGCAACCCATGAAAAGCCTTGCATATTTCCTGTCTTTGTTGTTTTTTATGATAAGGGATTTATGAATATTTTCTGATAAACCGGTGTTCATTACAAACCGGCATGACTTCCAATGCTTAGTTGTCAGTACAAGATCAGTTTTAAACCGGTAGTATATTCTTCCAGTCTGATTTTGACTAGATGTCACCAGCATTATGCGGCTATCATAGCCCAATATGGTTTCTATATGAACCGGCAAGAGGGCAAGGAGTTGTTAACACTATGGATTGGTGTTTTTTCACCTTTACCATACAAGCAGTTGGTCAGCCAACGAGGGGTAAATCACTAGGACGCTTTCAAGTTCTTATATGCAGGAACACAAAGTATAATGGACTATGCATAAATAGATCCCAAAAGTGGAACAAGTTTTCAAAGTATCAAGCAACACAAGCATGCTCGATGGCATGGCAGATAAAGGTGTTTGTGCTATCCTATTACAAGGAGCTTCAAAACGGCCCAAATTGAATAATTGTTTTCAAGCAGTGGTAGACTGTAGCTGATAAACTGGAGTTGGTTTAGGATTCTTCATCGGGACGGCTTGACAATTGAGGGTCATCTTGTGCAGTCACATCCTCTTCATCCCTCCCTAGACGCTGGAGATCAACCATTGACCAATCGATTTCGGTTAAAGCTTGAAACACAACCTCTTCATGGATAAGGCTGGAGGGGTCAATGTCAGGAGCGCAAGTATGCTTACGGATTGGAGGCACAAGCTCTTCAACATCATAGATCACAGCGGGCTATCTCTTTCCCTCGGCATCATAAACCGGTTGGAAGTGAGATAAATCTGTGTCCTCCGCCAGTTTGCTTGCTATTGGCCGCATCTCCTTTGTCAGCCTTCGCAGATCGTCATTATTGAAGTCTGAATCGTCTTCTTTCACGCCAGGATATCCTTTGATGATATCGGTTGGTTCAAGATCCGGAATCCATGCCTTGGCTCGGATTAGCATGGTCAGCGCTGCTGATCTTGCGGCTGGTCTCTTCAGTTCGGTGATCCGGGCAGGTAGCATGGCCAGCTTCTCAAGTGTTTCCTTTATCGATGGCGTCGACTTGTTATAGGCTGCAGTGCAAATGGCACGCTGGGATCCAGAGAATAGCTGTTCTATTAAGGTGTAAGCCGCTTTAAGTTTCATCCGCATATCAGAGCCCAAATGAGCAATGCGGGTCCCTGTTATGGTTCAGCATCAGTAAACCGGCTATTGATAAGATCTTATGAATTAGACGAACTGCATATGAGGGCACTTACCAAACACAGCAGATGTCATGGCGTCAATCTGCCCCTTTAAACTGGTCAGTTCTTCCACCACCGGTTTCAGGGTTGCCTCTGCGTCCTCGGCCTTTTTTATCAAACCGGCCTTTTCTGTTTCCTAGTTAGCACGCTCCTTGTTGAAGGTCTCTTTCAACTTCTCCATAGCTTCCAAGGCATTGGTCAGTTCTTCTTTGGTTTTGGAAGCCTCTGCTTGTTGAGACTTTACATTCTCTTGAAGGTCTGCGGTTTCAGCATCCTTCTTATTCAGCTCAGCCTACAAAGATGAGATATATCATTAAAACGGGTCATGAAGTACCAAGCGTATAACAAGTTATGCACTTTGTACTTGGGGGCTAATGCCTATTTGTTCTATCATCAGCATATTTTTAACAAGTCTCAAGTGCAATGCAAGCATTATCCTTAACACTTGGGGGCTAATGTACATCTGTTCAAAGCTGACGAATTGATTCAAGACCCGGTTTACCTCGCAAAGCTAAACCGGCCCTTGGGGACTACACAGGTGAAAAACTACAGGAATATAATGGTCACGTCTGATTTACTTCAAACGGTCAGTTGGTATATGGAGGACAAGTGTGTAAAGGTTACTACTTTATAAAGTCCCGGTTTATGATTATCATCATAAACCGGCCCTTGGGGGCTACTTGGGTTGATGCTTGTACTTTGGATTTAAGGAAGGGAAGTGATAAAAATACCTCATAGCGCTCTTTCATCAAATTCACCAAACCGGCTTCATAATCATGGTTTGAATGCAGACGGTTTAGAAATCTGGAGTGGAGTTCTTGAGCGCTGAGGTGAGCGTAGCTTGACAAATCAGTGCTCCATTTGCCTTTTCCATGGTAGCACGCTCTTCCTTGGCACCATGTTGGCCCAAGATTACAGGATGGCCAGGAGAGGTGTGACCAATACCAGTAATGGTAACCTCGCCTTCTTTATCTCCAGCAGCTTTTTCTGGAGTTGATGGAGTTTCAGTAGCTCTCACCGGACTAGCCCGGATTGGATCTGTCGGTTTAGGATCAGGCACAATAGTATCAACTTCTGGTTGTTCATCGATATTGTGATCTTGAGGGGGTGGCTCATCAAAGGTAGCTTCAGGATTGGGACCCTCCGGTTCCATAGCTTGTTCCGGTTCAACCGTTTGCTTCGGTTCATGAGCCGCCTGGTCTTCAAACGGATTATTCACCCGAGCATTTTTGCTGGGTCTGGCCTTGGCTCTTTAAACAGAAAAAGATGCGAAAGTTAAGCATAGTATACAAAGTATGGAAACATTCAAAGAAGGGGTTTAAGTACTTACCCAGCTACAGTTTTGAGGGGAGGAAGTTGGGTTGCTGTTGACTCGCCAGAAGATGAGGGAGGTGTCACCTGATAATTTGAATCGGGCGGATTAAGAGGTTGTCGAAAATAACCTACCTTGGGATAAGAATTGTCAGAAGGAGGTGAGACCTCAGATCGGCGCTTTCAAACCGGGGTGTCAGGTAAACTGGCCGAGGTGACCTTTTGGCTACTGTGCCGGGTTGTGCGGCGAGCCTCATGCTGCTGCTTCTTAAAAATAAATGTTGGATCCAAGTGAGCAAGAGGATGTGAAAAGCTTACTTTCCAGATCGCTTGACGGATTTTTTGTGTTGGCAGAGAGTCTAACAGGAGGAAAGGACAATTACCTCTACATCGTCGGCTTGGCTGCCTTCCGCGCACTCCTGATAAATGTCATTGTTAATGAGATGTATAAAAATGGAACCAAGTGAATCAAGTTCTACCTCAACTTCCGGTTCATCCACGTCGTCATCCAGTTCCATGCTGATACGTTCAGCTGCCTTCCGCTTTGAGGTTTTCTTGATGGTTTTTGTTTTGGGGCGGGAAGGCTTTGCCGCTTTTTCTGCAGGTTTCCTCTTCCAGAATGGATCATCACCCTGTTTATAAATGAGCAGAAGGATATTCACATTTTGAACAGTTTAAAAAGATATCAAGGGTAAAAATGAAGGATAGTACTTACAGCAGGCGGTTTGTTTTTTGCGTAAAAGGGGATTAAGCCGGTTTGGCGGCAGATAGATTCCGATTCATTCAAAATCTTCTTGACACCCTCAGTGACTTCTTCATCAGTTAACTGAATGTTGATGCGACATTGGGAGTCTTCTACTTCACCAGTGTACTCACACATTAAACCGGAGCGGCGACTTAATGGCAAGATGCTCCAGGATATCCAGCAACGCACAAAGTCGACGCCTGATAAACTGTTGGCCATAAAGACTCGGAGCTTGGTGAGTTGAGGGGCATAAGAGGCCTCTTCCTGGGCACTTAGACATTGCGGCAGTGGATGAGTGTTGGAAAGCCGGTGGGCACGATAACCTGGCAGAGGGTTCTCGTCTTCAGGGGAAGTATCTTTGCAGTAGAACCAAGTTTGGTTCCACTCTTTGGGGTGACTATGCAGCTTGGCATGAGGGAATTCCACCTCTTTTCTTTTTTGAATAGAGATGCCACCAAGTTCAGTGTTGGGTCTGTCTACAAATTCAGTGCGCCGGTTCAGATGGAAGAAATCCCGGAATAGCTCAGCAGTTGGTTTTTCTTGTAAGTACACTTCACAGAAGACATGGAAATTGCATATATTGGATACTGAGTTAGGTCCAATATCTTGGGGGTGGAGCTGGAAATTGGAGAGCACATCCCGGAAAAACTTTGACTCGGGCGGTTTGAAACCACGGCCTATGTGGTCAACAAATACCACTACCTCACCCTGCTTAGGGGTAGGAGGATTCTCCGGGCCAGGAACTCGCCACCAGATCTCATTCTTTTTTGGCAAGGTACCAATTCTGACCATTCCGTTAAGATGCTCTTCGGTAACCCGGGAAGGAGCCCAGTTACAAGCGTAAAACTGTTTGGCCATTGCAAGCGAAAAGCTGAAAGGAAATACTGGTTTACAAAGCATTCATGGTGATACATAAGATGCAATGGAATAAAGATATACAGGTATGTAAATTGCGTAAACTGGAGGCTGATACAATAATGAATGACAAGGCAATAGCAGAACAAAGGTATACACATGTTGTTAAACCGGAGTATAACAACGGAGGTAAAAAGGCTTGCTGGTTAACCAGGGGACTAATGGTATGTCATAGATTGCTTTTACGAAGGTAAACAGCCTATATGGTAAAGAGGATACAGATCTAAGGTAAAAATGACTAAGTAAGGTAAAACAGATTTCACAAGGTTGTAGGGAAATTTTGGATCTACCGTAAGACAGGAAATCAAAAAGATTTAGACCTAAAAGGGTTGGTCCCGAAGGAGTTCACAAAGGACCAGATCAGTTTTTATGTGCATAAGGGTTTGTTGTGGTAGCGGAAGATACACCATTACGTGGAATATATCAAGCTTGAGGTTTTTATCCATGGACTAAGGAGGAACAGGGAAGAGCGGCACCGGAGCCCTGATGAACTTTGATGAACTGTGAAGAAGAAGGAAACCCTAGACAGATCAACAAAGGGGGAAAGGAAAGGACTTCCAGTAACTGTTGAAGCAACGGAGGAACGCCGCAGCTCTCTGGTGCAACCAGGTTGATGCAGCGGCCAATGGAGAGGCCGAGGCGAAGCTCGGCGACGGCGGCGGCGCTCGGGTGCAGAGACGTCGCAAGGAGGAAGAAGAAGCGAAGGAGACAAAGGGGGGAAAGAGAATGGTCCTTGGGCCTATTTATAAGGTGAACCGATAAGCGACAAGTGCGTAAATCGAGGAGCTTAAAATGGATAGTTAATAAGGATGTCGCCTCGATGGTTGGATATTCATTAATGAAGGGTATCTTCGGCTTCAACGGGTAGATGACGTCATGACGGTTTACCACGGATTTAAAGGATGACATCACGGCGGTTTACCAGATTTATACGAAGGTGCCAGGGCAAGAATTTTTCTAAGTATTGAAGATTGGCATGAACAAGTTAAAATCAATATGGGGCCTAATGTTGGGGATATGATTACTAGAGGTAAACCGGCTAGGAGTGGCCGGGTTAGCTCCATGAAGATAGAAGCCTATGAGGACGTGAGGATGGTGGCGCTTTACGAAGGCCCAAGGCCCAGAGGCGAGTTAAGGCCTGTAAATGTAAACCGACTCTTTCATGTAACTTGTATTGTAAGTTAGAAGAATAGAGACCGAGCCGGACACATTTATGATCCGGCCTCGGGACTCTGTAAACCACCGGGCATCAACCTATGTATATAAAGGAACGACCCGACCGCGGTTTAGGGACAACAGACAACAACTCGAGAGCCAAACAAAGCGGATTTGCTCCCTGGTCATCCAAACCCTAGCAATACCAACCACAACTAGACGTAGGCTTTTACCTTCATCGAAGGGGCCGAACTAGTATAAAATCCCTCGTGTCCCTTGTCCGGTTTAACCCCTTTTAAGCTAACCCGTAGCGATGCCTCCGCGACTAAGTCCTTTCACGAGGACATCTGTCGTGACAAACCCGCGACAACTACCGAACCTCGTAGGTCAACCAGAGTAAGATCCGCACCAGAGTGGTACGGTAATCCTGTTCTGGAGGTCATGTTACTAGACCATGACAAACCTACGAACTATGAGGAAGCGATGATGAGCCTAGATTCCGCAAAATGGCTTGAGGCCATGAAATCTGAGATGGGATCCATGTATGAGAACAAAGTGTGGACTTTGGTTGACTTGCCCGATGATCAGCAAGCCATCGAGAATAAATGGATCTTTAAGAAGAAGACAGACACTGATGGTAATATTACTATCTACAAAGCTTGACTTGTTGCGAAAGGTTTTTGACAAGTTTAAGGAGTTGACTACGATCAGACCGTCTCACCCGTAGCGATGCTTAAGTCCGTCCAAATCATGTTAGCTATTGCCGCATTTTATGATTATGAAATTTGGCAAATGGATGTAAATACTGCATTCCTGAATTGATTTCTGGAAGAAGAGTTGTATATGATACAACCTGAAGGTTTTATCGGTCCAAAGGGAGCTAACAAAGTGTGCAAGCTCCAGCGATCCATTTATGGACTGGTGCAAGCCTCTCGGAGTTGGAATAAACATTTTGATAGTCTGATCAAAGCATATGGTTTTATACAGACTTTTGGAGAAGCCTGTATTTACAAGAAAGTGAGTGGGAGCTCTGTAGCATTTCTGATATTATATGTGGATGACATATTGTTGTTTGGAAATGATATAGAATTTCAGGGTAGCATAAAAGGATATTCGAATAAAAGTTTTTCAGTGAAAGACCTTGGTGAAGCTGCTTATATATTGGGCATCAAAATCTATAGAGATAGATCGAGAAGCTTAATTGGACTTTCACAAAGCACATACCTTGACAAAGTTTTGAAGAAGTTCAAAATGGATCAAGCAAATAAAGGGTTCTTGCATGTGTTACAAGGTGTGAAGTTGAGTAAGACTCAATGCCCGACCACTGCAGAAGATAGAGAGAAAATGAAAGATGTTCCCAATGCTTCAGCCATAGGCTCTATCATGTATGCAATGATGTGTAACAGACCTGATGAGTGCCTTGCTATTAGTTTAGCAGGGAGGTACCGAAGTAATCCAGGAGTGGATCACTGGACAGCAGTCAAGAACATCCTGAAATACCTGAAAAGGATGAAGGATATGTTTCTCGTTTATGGAGGTGACAAAGCGCTCATCGTAAATGTTTACGTCGATGCAAGCTTTGACACTGATCCGGACGATTCAAAATCGCAAACCAGATACGTGTTTTTATTAAACGGTGGAGCTGTCAGTTGATGCAGTTCTAAACAAAGCGTCGTAGCGAGATCTACATGTGAAGCGGAGTACATAGCTGCTTCGGAAGCAGCAAATGAAGGAGTCTGGATGAAGGAGTTCATATCCGATCTAGGTGTCATACCTAGTGCATCGGGTCCAATGAAAATCTTTTGTGACAATACTGGTGTAATTGCTTTGGCAAAGGAATCCAGATTTCACAAGAGAACCAAGCACATCAAGAGACGCTTCAACTCCATCCGGGATCAAGTCCAGGTGGGAGACATAGAGATTTGCAAGATACATACAGATCTGAATGTTGCAGACCCATTGACTAAGCCTCTTCCACGAGCAAAACATGATCAGCACCAAGGCTCCATGGGTGTTAGAATCATTACTGTGTAATCTAGATTATTGACTCTAGTGCAAGTGGGAGACTAAAGGAAATATGCCCTAGAGGCAATAATAAAGTTATTATTTATTTCCTTATATCATGATAAATGTTTATTATTCATGCTAGAATTGTATTAACCAGAAACATGATACATGTGTGAATACATAGACAAACAGAGTGTCACTAGTATCCCTCTATTTGGTTATGTTTCCTATCCATATACAAAGAGTTGTCATTTGATTAACGGGATCACATCATTAGGAGAATGTTGTGATTGACTTGAACCATTCCGTTAGCTTAGCACTTGATCGTTTAGTTTGTTGCTATTGCTTTCTTCATGACTTATACATGTTCCTATGACTATGAGATTATGCAACTCTAGTTTACAGGAGGAACACTTTGTGTGCTACCAAATGTCACAACGTAACTGGGTGATTATAAAGGTGCTCTACAGGTGTCTCCGAAGGTACTTGTTGGGTTGGCATATTTCGAGATTAGGATTTGTCACTCCGATTGTCGGAGAGGTATCTCTGGGTCCACTCGGTAATACACATCACTTAAGCCTTGCAAGCATTGAAACTAATGAGTTTGTTGGCGGATGATGTGTTACCGAACAAGTAAAGAGACTTGCCGGTAACGATATTGAACTAGGTATTGAGATACCGACGATCGAATCTCGGGCAAGTAACATACCGATGACAAAAGGAACAACGTATGTTGTTATGCGGTTTAACCGATAAAGATCTTCGTAGAATATGTAGGAACCAATATGAGCATCCAGGTTCCGCTATTGGTTATTGACCGGAGACGTGTCTCGGTCATGTCTAGATAGTTCTCGAACCCGTAGGGTCCGCACGCTTAAAGTTCGATGACGGTTATATTATGAGTTTATGGTTTTTGATGTACCGAAGTTAGTTCGGAGTCCCGGATGTGATCACGGACATAACGAGGAGTCTCAAAATGGTCGAGACGTAAAGATTGATATATTGGACGACTATGTTCGGACACCAGAATGGTTTCAGGGAGTTTCGGGCATATACCGGAGTACCGGGGGGTTACCGGAACCCCCCGGGGAGACTAATGGGCCTATTGGGCCCTAAGGGAGAAGAGGAGGGGCGGCCAAAGAGCAGCCGCACGCCCCTCCCCCCAGTCCGAATTGGACAAGGAGGGGGGCGACACCCCCCTTTCTTTTCCCCTCTCTCTCCTTCCCTCTCCTCTCCTACTCCCACATGGAAAAGGGGGGGTCCTACTCTCGGTGGGAGTAGGACTCCTCATGGGGAGTGCCTAGGGTGGTCGGCCCTCTCCTCCTCCTCCTCCACTCCTTTATATACGGGGAGGGAGGCACTCCTTGGAGACACAACAATTGATCTCTTGGATCTTTTAGCCGTGTGCGGTGCCCCTCTCCACTATAGTCCACCTCGATAATATTGTAGCGGTGCTTAGGCGAAGCCCTGCGACGGTAGAACATCAACATCGTCACCACGCCGTCGTGCTGACAGAACTCTCCCTCAAAGCTCGGCTGGATCGGAGTTTGAGAGACGTCATCGCGTTGAACGTGTGCAGAACTCGGAGGTGCGGTGCGTTCGGTACTTGATCGGTCGGATCGTGAAGACGTACGGCTACATCAACCGCGTTGTGCTAACGCTTCCGCTTTCGGTCTACGAGGGTACGTCGACACACTCTCCCCTCTCGTTGCTATGCATCACCATGATCTTGTGTGTGCGTAGGAATTTTTTGAAATTACTACGTTCCCCAACACCTGGACACACCCGCCGGTGGTCGTTACTCCTGGTGGGATCTAGACTGGCCCCACAGATCAATACTAGTCTTTTCTGCGCACTTTGTCCTCACTTGTGCGCACCTGGGAGCAACTTCCCGGTTGGTCACCCATCCTGAAACTACTCCAAGCTAAGCATATTTAACTTTGGAGTTCTGTCCGAATGGGCTCCCGGAAAAGAAGGAAATCCTTATTGATATGAGTAGTCTATCATCCCTAATAAGCCAGGCTATCACATAACTCACAAACAACTGAATGATCATACCCATCCCCGACTTATGAGCCCCCTGCTTGATCGAATCGCTGACGTTGTTGAGTCTAGAAAAAAAATGTTTTGAGTCTTAGGACTATATATATCGGAGAGTAGGATTTTTTTACTCCTTAGACCCCTTCGTCGCTCTGGTGAGGCCTCCTGACGTAGATGTTTTGACTTTCCTCTCCTCATTTTCACTACAAAATATTTAGGATCATGCGGGTATCTTGGGATCGTTCCGATATTCTTGTGACGAGAACATTGTTCTTGGTGCCTCCTGACATTTAGGGGTTGTGGCGGTGTCCCGGGGAGTTGAGCTCCGAGGTGTTGTTGTCACTATTTTATCATTGCAGTTCTAGAATACCTGAGTTCGCCGACATTGAAAATCTCTTTTATGCAGCTAGTGGTGAGAAAACCTCGATGCCACCTAGTACTTGGGAGGGAGTTCGGGAGTATTGCTACAGCTCGTATAACGGATGCTTTTCGAAGGTTGAGGTACACGATTTCTAGAGTTTTCTTGGTTATGTGTTGACGGATGGATACCGTTGGAGCGTAGGGCTTTTTAGTTATGTGATATATATTGTGCCTCCCTATATCCCCAACGCCAGATTGCATAACCAGAAAGTTTAGGGTGTTAATAGGTGGGAATTCAAGTAGCTCTAGTTATTCTTCCCGCAGATATTTGGTATGTGATTGGGTGATCCTTACCATTTATTTGTTCTAGTCGTACCTTGTTATTTCATTCATCAATCTCTTTTCAAGTGGCTTCTCACCTTAATGGTCACGTAATGTTAACTTTGGAATTCATTCGTTCAATCCTTGTTCGAATGTTTATTGTGAATACTATATGTTGCAATTTCTATCCACTGATTCAGCTTGTCTATCTGTCTATCATGGTTCTAACGGATGTCACCCTCTTTAGGATGGCTCCTCCAACGCATCTGAATCTGGACCGCAATTATGGGGATTAGGCAAACCCTCCGCCTCCGCCACCACCTCCGCCTCCGGAAGCATGGCAAGCTGTCATGGCATCCACCAACGCCAATACCCAGATGCTTTTGCAACTCTTGCAAGAGTGCAAGGAAGACCAAGGAAACCAAGGGAATCAAGGTCAAAGGTAATTCAACAATCAGCCTCAGTTTGCTACCCTCAACCAGTTCCTTGCAAATCAGCCAAAGTCTTTCAGCAATTGTGCTGAGGCCACGGACGCCGATGATTGGCTCATGGACATCAACAAGCATTTTGAATGTAGCAATGTCAGGCCTGAGGATTACATCAAGTTCACTTCTTTTCAGCACAAGGACCAAGCTGCTGATTGGTATCAACAATACAAAGATTCCAGAGGGGCTCGACCGATTACCTGGACTGACTTCTGCCGGGAGTTTCGAGCTCATCACATTGCAACAAGTGTTGTTGAGAACAAGTGTGAGGAATTCCGCAATCTCAAGCAAGGAAGCATGTTCGTGTATCAATACAACATCCAGTTTCAGAAACTTGCTCACTTCGCAAAACAAGATGTTCCCGATGAAAAGAGCATGATCTATCGCTTCAGGGGTGGCCTTAGATAGGATCTGCAGTTAGCTCTTGTTCTTGTTGATCCTACTTAGCTCGATCAGTTCTATAACATGGCCCTCAAGCAAGAAGGTGCTAAGATCAAGTGTGAGGCTTCAAAGAAGAGAATCAGGGATGCAGTTCACTCGTCTTCTTCCTCCCAAGTGGTGTCTAAGCAATAGAAGTTCTAGCTTCCTCCGCCTCCTCCGTTTCATTAGCCCTACCAGCATAAGAACTCAGGTGGTCATGGATCTTCCCACCCACCCAACACAGGCTATCAAAACAAGTCTCAGACTCAAGCTCCGAGGACAGGTCCTCCTCCTCCTTATCGTCGTCTGCTTTCAGAGGTCACTTGCCACAAGTGTGTTATGAAATGGCATTACTCAAACAAGTGCACCCAGAAGCGCCTTCTGCCTCCTCCTCTTGTGAGGTCTTCAAGCAAAGCAGTTGTCAAGCACAATCCAAAATCTGCAAAGGTGAACATGATGAATGCAGCTCAAGCAGAGGCTTCTTCAGAAGTGATCATGGGTAATCTCCTATTTAATGATATTCATGCTAAAGTTTTATTTGATTCTGGTGCATCGCGTTCTTTCATTTCAAGACCTTTCATTTGGAAGCATGACTTGTTTTCACAAGTGCTATCGAACCCGTTGTGTGTCGTTTCTCCGGGTGTTTTGATCAGCTCTAGTGTATTCGTTCCGGACATCACCATCAAGATGGGCAATTATAAATTCCTGGCTTCCCCATTTGTTCTTGGCGACTCTGATATTGATCTAATCCTCGGCATGGATTGGCTTTCTCAGCACAAGGCTGCTCTTGATTGTGCCGTCAGGGAGATTAAATTGACACGCTCTTCTGAGGATGTGATCATCTATGCCGCTCGTGACGAAACCATTTGGTTGTTCTCTCTCAATGAGAAGGGTGAGTTAGACCCAATTTCTCAGATTCTAGTTGTTTGTGAGTACCAAGTTGTCTTTCCAGAAGAGCTTCTGGGTATGCCTCCTCACCGGCCACTTGAGTTCGTTATCGATCTTGAGCCTAGTACTGAACCCGTTTGCAAGCGTCCATACAAGCTTGGACCAAAGGAGCTAAAGGAATTGAAGAAACAACTCAATGAACAAGAGCATCTGGGTCTGATCAGACAAGGTTCATCTTCGTGGGGTTGTGGTGTTCTTTTTGTCCAGAAGAAGGATGGCATGGACTGACTTTGCATCGATTACCGTCCATTGAACAAGAATACAATCAAGAACAAGTATCCACTTCCCAATATCAATGAGTTATTCAAACAACTTAAAGGTGCAAAGGTGTTCTCCAAGCTTGACCTCCGTATGGGTTATTATCAGATTCGCATTCTGAAGAAGATATCCCCAAGATCGCATTCAGAACAAGCTTTGGTTCTTATGAATATACCGTCATGTCTTTCGGCCTTGTCAATGCCCCTCCAATATTCTCTCGAATGATGAACTTCATATTCAACCCCTACACAAATGAATTCGTCCTGGTGTATCTCAATGATATCTTGGTGTTCTCCAAGAACAAGAAGGATCATGCCAAACATTTGCGATTGGTGCTTGACAAGCTTAGAGAGTATCAATTCTACGCGATGTTTTCCAAATGTGAGTTTTGGCTTGATGAAGTTCTTTACCTTGGCCACATCATCTCCGCCAAAGGCATTGCTGTTAATCCATAAAAACAATTGTCAACTGGGAACCTCCTCAGAATGTCAAGCAGCTCCGCAGTTTCCTTGGTCTTGCAAGCTATTGGCGAAGATTCGTTGACAATTTCTCAAAGATTGCCAAGCCTCTTTCCAACCTCCTCTAGAAGCATGTCAAGTATTCTTGGACTCCTGAGTGTGATGTTTCTTTCAACACTCTCAAAGAGAAGCTCGTCTCAGCTCCGGTCCTAACTCCACCTGACGAGTCCAAGCCATTCGAAGTTTTCTGCGATGCCTTGTTGGAAGGTCTCGGCGCTGTGTTAATGCAAGAGAAGAAAGTTGTGGCCTATACTTCTCGTTAGTTGAAGCCCAACAAAAGGAACTACCCCACTCATGATCTTTAGTTGGTGGCAGTTGTCCATGCATTAATAACATGGAGACATCTCTTGTTGGGAAGGCAAGTGGACATTTTCACCAATCACAAGAGCCTCAAATATATATTCACTCAACCCAACCTCAACCTCAGGAAAACTCGTTGGGTCAAAATGATTCAAGAGTACAATCCAAGTATTGAATATACTCCAAGCAAGGCGAATGTGATTGCAGATGCTTTGAGCAGAAAGGCTTATTGCAACAGCTTAATTATCAAGCCATTCCAACCGGATCTTTGTGAAGCTTTTCGCAAGCTCAACCTCCAAGTTGTTCCTCAAGGTTTTCTTTCCAACCTTCAAGTCACTCCAACTTTGGAAGACCAAATTCAGAGGCACAACTCCTTGATACCATGGTGAAGAAGGTGAAACACGGTATTGCCAAGGGCTTATCCAAATACAAGTGCTATCGCATTGATGACAAGGACACCTTATTCTTCAAGGACCGGATAGTGGTTCCTAAAGGTGATCTAAGGAAGGTCATAATGAATGAAGCGCACAATTCTCTTCTTTCCATTCATCCAGGCAGTTTGAAGATGTACCATGACCTTAAACAATTGTATTGGTGGACTCGAATGAAGCGAGAAATTGCTCAGTTCTTGAATGAATGTGATGTTTGTCGAAGGGTGAAAGCAGAACACCAACGACCAGCTAGTCTCCTGCAACCTCTTGCTATTCCAGAATGGAAGTTTGATCATATCGAAATGGACTTTGTCACTGGCTTCCCAAAGTCCAAGCATGGGGATGATGCTATCTTCGTTGTCATCGACAAGCTTACAAAAGTGGCTCATTTCCTTCCAATCAAAGAATCTATCACGGCATCTCAATTGGTAGAGCTATACACCTCCAGAATTGTCTCATTGCATGGAATTCCACAATTGATCTCTTCAGACCGCAGAAGCATTTTCACTTTTATGTTCTGGGACTCCTTCTAGAAGGCCATGGGCACCAACATTCACTTTAGCATGGCTTTCCATCCTCAAACAAGTGGCCAAGTCGAGCGAGTCAATCAAATCCTCGAAGACATGCTCAGATCTTGTTTCATCTCTTTCGGTATGAAGTGGGAAGATTGTCTCCCATATGTCGAGTTCTCCTACAACAACAGCTTCTAAGCAAGTTCGGGCAAGGCCCCATTCGAAATTCTTTATGGCAGAAAGTGTAGTACTCCTCTCAATTGGTCCGAGACTGGTGAACGCCAACTTCTTGGCAATGACTTGATCACAGAAGCTAAAGAAATGTGTAAAGTCATCCGTGAAAATCTCAAAGCCGCACAATCGCGCCAGAAGAGTTACTATGATAGCAAGCACCATGACTTGGCTTTCGAGATCGGAGACCATGTCTACCTCCGCGTCTCTCCAATGAAAGGCACTCGACGCTTCGGTATCAAAGGGAAGCTTGCCCCTAGATACGTGGGTCATTTCAATATCATTGGCAAAAGAGGCGACCTCGCCTATCAACTTGAGCTCTCGTCCAACTTCGCAAATGTGCACGATGTGTTTCTTGTGGCACAGCTTCACAAGTGCTTCAAGACGCGTGAGCGCACTATCAACTTCGAAGAGATTGACCCCCAAGAAGATTTGTCTTATCGTGAGCATCCAGTTGCCATTCTTGAAGAAACCGAGCGCAAAACTCGCAACAAGTCAATCAAATTCATGAAAGTTAAATGGTCTCACCATTCTGACCGAGAAGCCACCTGGGAGTGCGAGGATCACCTCCGTTCGGAATATGCAGATTTCTTTCAGTCCTAGATCTCGGGTCGAGATACTCTTGTAGTGGTGGAGAGTTGTTACGCCCCGTATGTAACATTCCATAATTGTAACTCCAACTCTTGCCAGTTCCGGCTATGTGACATGTTATTTCCTTCATGGTTGGGTTTTTGTCTTTCATTTTACTTGTAACGCCCCGGACACACCCACCGGTGGTCGTTACTCCTGGTGGGATCTAGACTGGCCCCACAGATCAATACTAGTCTTTTATGTACACTTTGTCCTCACTCGTGCACACCCGGGAGCAACTTCCTGGTCGGTCACCCATCCTGAAACTACTCCAAGCTAAGCACACTTAACTTTGGAGTTCTGTCCGAATGGGCTCCCGGAAAAGAAGGAAATCCTTATTGATATGAGTAGTCTATCATCCCTAATAAGCCAGGCTATCACAGGTATGTACTCATCGAAAGTCTTATCAAGCGTCTTGATTTATCTTTATAGATCTTGATGCCCAATATGTAAGTAGCTTCACCGTGGTCTTTCTTTGAAAAACTCCTTTCAAACACTCCTTTATGCTTTCCAGAAAATTCTACATCATTTTCGATCAAAAATATGGCATTCACATATAGCTATCAGAAAGGCTATAGTGCTCCAACTCACTTTCTTGTAAAATACAGGCTTCACCGCAAGTCTGTATAAAACTATATGCTTTGATCAACTCATCAAAGCGTATATTCCAACTCCGAGATGCTTGCACTAGTCCATAGATGGATCACTGGAGCTTGCACACTTTGTTAGCAACTTTAGGATTGAGAAAACCTTCTGGTTGCATCATATACAACTCTTTTTTAATAAATCCATTAAGGAATATAGTTTTGACATCCATTTGCCAGATTTCATAAAATGCGACAATTGCTAACATGATTCGGACAGACTTTAAGCATCGATACGAGTGAGAAAATCTCATCGTAGTCAACACCTTGAACTTGTCGAAAACGTTTTACAACAATTCGAGCTTTGTAGATAGTAACACTACTATCAACGTCCGTCTTCCTCTTGAACATCCATTTATTCTCAATGGGCCGCCGATCATCAGGCAAGTCAATCAAAGTCCATACTTTGTTCTCATACATGGATCCCATCTCAGATTTCGTGGCCTCAAGCCATTTCGCGGAATCTGGGCTCATCATCGCTTCCTCATAGTTCATAGGTTCGTCATGGTCTAGTAACATGACTTCCAGAACAGGATTATCGTACCACTCTGGTGCGAACCATACTCTGGTTGACCTACGAGGTTCGGTAGTAACTTGATATGAAGTTTCATGATCATCATCATTAGCTTCCTCACTAATTGGTGTAGGAATCACTGGAACTGATTTCTGTGATGAACTACTTTCCAGTTCGGGAGAAGGTACAATTACCTCATCAAGTTCTACTTTCCTCCCACTCACTTCTTTCGAGAGAAACTCCTTATCTAGAAAGGATCCATTCTTAGCAACAAATATCTTGCCTTCGGATCTGTGATAGACGGTGTACCCAACAGTTTCTTTTGGGTATCCTATGAAGACACACTTCTCCGATTTGGGTTGGAGCTTACCAATTAGAAACTTTTTCACATAAGCATCGCAACCCCAAACTTTAAGAAACGACAGCTTTGGTTTCTTGCCAAACCATAGTTCATACAGTGTCGTCTTAATGGATTTAGATGTTGCCCTATTTAACGTGAATGCAGCTGTCTCTAATGCATAACCCCAAAAACGATAGCGGTAAATCGGTAAGAGACATCATATATCGCACCATATCTAATAAAGCACTGTTACAACGTTCAGACACACCATTACACTGTGGTGTTCCAGGTGGCGTGAGTTGTGAAACTATTCCACATTGTTTTAAATGAAGACCAAAACTCGTAACTCAAATATTCGCCTCTATGATCAGATCGCAGAAAGTTTATTTTCTTCTTACGATGATTCTCCACTTCACTCTGAGCTTTTTAAAATGATTCAAACTTGTGTTTCATTAAGTAGATATACCTATATCTGCTCAAATCAATTGTGAAGGTTAGAAAATAATGATACCCGCCATGAGCTGCAACACTCATCAGACGACATACATAGGTATGTATTATTCCCAATAAGTCAGTGGCTCGCTCCATTGTTCTGGAGAACGGAGTCTTAGTCATCTTGCCCATGAGGCATGGTTCGCAAGAATCAAATGATTCATAATCAAGTGATTCCAAAAGTCCATCCGCATGGAGTTTCTTCATGTGCTTTACACCAATATGACCTAAATGGCAGTGCCACAAATATGTTGCACTATCATTATCAACTTTGCATCTTTTGCCATAAATATTACGAACATGTGTATAACCACGGTCAAGATTCAACAAACCATTCACCATTGGGTGTATGACCATTGAAGGTTTTATTCATGTAAACAGAACAATAATTATTCTCTGACTTAAATGAATAAGTGTATTGCAATAAACATGATCCAATCATATTCATGCTCAAAGCAAACACCAAATAACATTTATTTAGGTTTAACACTAATCCTGAAGGTAGAGGGAGTATGCGATGGTGATCTTATCAACCTTGGAATCACTTCCAACACACATCGTTGCCTTGCCCTCAACTAGTCTCTATTCATTTTGTAACTCCTGTTTCGAGTTACTAATCTTAGCAACTGAACCGGTATCAAATACCCTGGGGTTACTATGAACACTAGTAAAGTATACATCAATAACATGTATATCAAATATACCTTTCACTTTGCCATCCTTCTTATCCGCCAAATACTTGGGGCAGTTCCGCTTCCAGTGACCAGTCCCTTTGCAGTAGAAGCACTTAGTTTCAGGCTTAGGTCCAGACTTGGGCTTCTTCCCGGGAGTAGCAACTTGCTTGCTATTCTTCTTGAAGTTACCCTTCTTCCCTTTGCCCTTTTTCTTGAAACTAGTGGTCTTGTTAACCATCAACACTTGATGCACCTTTTTGATTTCTACCTCCACAGCCTTTAGCATTGCGAAGAGCTCGGGAATTGTCTTTTCCATCCCTTGAATATTATAGTTCATCGAAGTTCCAGTAACTTGGGGATAGTGACTAGAGAAATCTATCAATCACTATCTTATCTGGAAGATTAACTCCCACTTATTTCAAGCGATTGTAGTACTCAGACATTCTGAGCACATGCTCACTGGTTGAGCTATTCTCCTCCATCTTGTAGGCAAAGAACTTGTCAGAGGTCTCATACCTCTCGACATGGGCATGAGTCTAAAATACCAATTTCAGCTCTTGGAACATCTTATATGCTCCGTGGCGTTCAAAACATTTTTGAAGTCTCGGTTCTAAGCCGTAAAGCATGGCGCACTAAACTATCAAGTAGTCATCGTACCGAGCTTGCCAAACATTCATAACGTCTGCATCTGCTCCTGCAAAAGGTTCGTCACCTAGCAGTGCATCAAGGCATAATTCTTCTGTGCAGCAATGAGGATAATCCTCAGATCACGGATCTAGTCCTCTAGGATCGAAAGTATGTCTAGAGGGGGGTGATTAGGCTACTTGACCAAATAAAAATCTAGCCTTTTCCCAATTTTAATTCTTGGCGGATTTTAGCAACCTAGCACAAGTCAAGCAGTCAACCTACACATGCAATTCTAAGAGTATAGCAGTGAAAAGTAAAACAATTGCATATAAAGATAAAGGGAGGAGTTTGGAGGGAGTAAACGCAATGTAGACACGGAGATTTTGGGCGTGGTTCCGATAGGTGGTGCTATCGTACATCCACGTTGATGGATACTTCAACCCACGAAGGGTAACGGTTGCGCGAGTCCACGGAGGGCTCCACCCATGAAGGGTCCACGAAGAAGCAACCTTGTCTATCCCACCATGGCCGTCGCCCATGAAGGACTTGCCTCACTAGGGTAGATCTTCATTAAGTAGGCGATCTCCTTGCCCGTACAAACTCCTTGGTTCAACTCCACAATCTTGACGGAGGCTCCCAAGTAACACCTAGCCAATCTAGGAGACGCCACTCTCCATGAGGTAACAAATGGTGTGTTGGTGATGAACTCCTTGCTCTTGTGCTTCAAATGATAGTCTCCCCAACACTCAGCTCTCTCTCATAGGATTGGATTTGGTAGGAATATGATTTTAGTGGAAAGCAATTTGGGGAAGGCTAGAGATCAAGATTTATGTGGTTAGAATGGAATATCTTGACCTCAACACAAGTGTAGGTGGTTCTCTCTCAGAAAATGTATGTTGGAAGTGTAGGCATGTTTTGATGGCTCTCTCACTTAATGAAGAGTGGCTTGAGGGGTATATATAGCCTCCACACAAAATCTAACCATTACACACAAATCACCAAACTCGGTATGACCGAATCATACAACTCGGTCAGACCGATTTAGTTCATAATGCGACCGTTAGGGTTTTCGGTGGGACCGACTTGTCACCTCGGTGAGACCGATTTCGTTAGGGTTAGGGCATAACATAATCTCAGTGAGACCGATTACACAAACTCGGTGGGACCGATTTTGGTAATAGACAAATAGAGAGTTGGCCAGGCAAACTCGGTGGGACCGATTCGCTCATCTCGGTTGCACCAAAACGTTACGAAAGGGAAACACAGAGTTTGCATTTCAATCTCAGTGGGACCGATCGCTCATCTCGGTTTGAATGAAATGTTACGAAGGGAAACACAGAGTTTGTAATTCCATCTCAGTGAGACCGAGATCCCTATCGGTAAGACCGAAAAGACTAGGCTTTCTGGCAGTGGCTATGTCAACTGAACTCGGTGGCTCTGGATAGACAGTTTCGGTGGGGCGGAGTTTGAATTTTGGTTTGGGACATATGTGGATGTGAGGAAGTGGTTGAGGGTTTTTGGAGCATATAACTAAGCACTTTGAGAAAGAAACTCATTAAGCAACACCTCACCCCCTCTTGATAGTATTGGCTTTTCCTATGGACTCAATGTGATCTTGGATCACTTAAAATAAAAAATGTAGAGTCTTGAGCTTTGAGCTTGAGCCAATCCTTTGTCCTTAGCATTTTAAGGGATCCATATTTCTCATCCATGCCATGCCAATCATTGAGATTTCCTGAAATTTTTATCTTGAAGTAGCATTAGCTCAATGAGCTATATGTTGTTAGGAATTACCAAAACCACCCAGGGATAGTTGCACTTTCAAGTCCGCATCATTGCTACTATCATATTTCAACTTATTTTTCTCTAGGAACATATAAAAACTAAATGGGGAGCTATAACGCGAGCTATTGATCTACAACATAATTTGCAAATACTATCAGGACTAAGTTCATGATAAATTAAAGTTCAGTTAATCATATTACTTCAGAACTCCCACTTAGATAGACATCCCTCTAGTCATCTAAATGATCATGTGATCCATATCAACTAAACCATGTCCGATCATCACATGAGATGGAGTAGTTTTCAATGGTGAACATCTCTATGGTTTTTTTCAAAGAAAGACTGTAAGGGAACCCCCTATGGTATAATTGGTGCAACAAACCCAAATTGCAAGTACCATGCCTTGAACCTGGGTGGGTGGGAAGGCATCAGCCCATTCCCACCACTAGGCTATGCCTTAGTCTGCATGAACATCTCTATGTTGATCATATCTACTATATGATTCACGTTCAACCTTTCGGTTTTGGTGTTTCGAGGCCATATCTGCATATGCTAGGCTCATCAAGTTTAAACCGAGTATCCCGCGTGTGCAAAACTGTCTTGAACCCGTTGTATGTGAACGTAGAGCTTATCACACCCGATCATCACGTGGTGTCTCGGCACTATGAACTGTCGCAACGGTGCATACTCATGGAGAACACTTATACCTTGAAATTTAGTGAGGGATCATCTTATAATGCTACTGTCGTACTAAGCAAAATAAGATGCATAAAGGATAAACATCACATGCAATAAAAATATGTGACATGATATGGCCATCATCATCTTGTGCCTTTGATCTCCATCTCCAAAGCACCGTCATGATCTCCATCGTCACCGACTTGACACCTTGATCTCCATCGTAGCCTCGTTGTTGTCTCGTCAACTATTTCTTCTACAACTGTCGCTACCGCTTAGTGATAAAGTAAAGCAATTACATGGTGATTGCATTTCATACAATAAAGCGACAACCAAAAGGCTCCTGCCAGTTGCCGATAACTTTTACAAAACGTGATCATTGATACTTCCATTTTGCATCATGCTTTGATATCGATATTTATTGCATTATGGGCTGTTATTACACATTATGTCACAATACTTATGCCTATTCTCTCTTATTTTACAAGGTTTACATAAAGAGGGAGAATGCCGGCACCTGGGATTCTGGGCTGGAAAAGAAGCAAATATTAGAGACCTATTCTGCACAGCTCTAAAAGTCTTGAAACTTCATGGAAGACGTTTTCAGAATATATAAAAAATACCGAGCGCAAGAAGTTCACCAGGGGGCCACACCCTGCCCACGAGGGTGGGGGGTGCGCCCTACCCCCCTAGGCGCGCCCCCCTACCTCGTGGTCCCCCTGGTGGCCCTCCGATGTCCATCTTCTGCTATATGGAGTCTTTCGATGAGGACAAAATCATAAGCCATCTTCTCGGACGAAACTCCGCTGTCACAAGGCGGAACCTTGGCGGAACCAATCGAGGGCTCCGGCAGAGCTGTTCTACCGGAGAAACTTCCCTCCGGGAGGGGGAAATCATCGCCATCGTCATCACCAACGCTCCTCTCATCGGGAGAGAGCAATATCCATCAACATCTTCATCAGCACCATCTCCTCTCAAAACCCTAGTTCATCTCTTGTATCCAATTCTTGTTTCCAAGTCCGGGATTGGTGCTAGTAGGTTGCTAGTAGTGTTAATTACTCCTTATAGTTGATGCTAGTTGGTTTAATTGGTGGAAGATCATATGTTCAGATCCTATATGCATATTAATACCCCTCTGATTATGAACATGTTTATGCTTTGTGAGTAGTTACGTTTGTTCCTGAGGACATGGGAGAAGCCTTGCTATTAGTAGTCATGTGAATTTGGTATTCGTTCGATATTTTGATGAGATGTATGTTGTCTCTCCTCTAGTGGTGTTATGTGAACGTCGACTACATGACACTTCACCATTATTTGGGCCTAGAGGAAGGAATTGGGAAGTAATAAGTAGATGATGGGTTGCTAGAGTGACAGAAGCTTAAACCCTAGTTTATGCGTTGCTTCGGAAGGGGCTGATTTGGATCCATATGTTTCATGCTATGGTTAGGTTTACCTTATACTTTTGTTGTAGTTGCGGATGCTTGCAATATAGGTTAATCATAAGTGGGATGCTTGTCCAAGTAAGGACAGTACCCAAGCACCGGTCCACCCACATACCAAATTATCAAAGTACCGAACGCGAATCATATGAACGTGATGAAAACTAGCTTGATGATATTCTGATGTGTCCTCGGGAGCTCTTTTCTCTATATAAGAGTTTTTCCAGGCTTGTCCTTTGCTACAAAAAGGATTGGGCCACCTTACTGCACTTTATTTACTTTTGTTACTTGTTTCTCGTTACAAATTATCCTATCACAAAACTATCTGTTACCACTTATTTCAGTACTTGCAGAGAATACCTTGCTGGAAACTGCTTATCATTTCCTTCTGCTCCTCGTTGGGTTCGACACTCTTACTTATCAAAAGGACTACGATAGATCCCCTATACTTGTGGGTCATCAAGACTCTTTTCTGGCGCCATTGCCGGGGAGTGAAGCGCCTTTGGTAGGTGGAATTTGGTAAGGAAAATTTTATATAGTGTGCTGAAATTTAATGTCACTTGTTACTATGGAAAGTAATCCTCTGAGGGGCTTGTTCGGGGTATCTTCACCCTGACCAGTAGAGCAAAGAGTTGCTCCTCAACCTACTGAACCTACTCAAAATGAAAATGTCTTCTTTGAAATTCCTTCGGGTATGATAGAAAAACTGTTAGCTAATCCTTTTGTGGGAGATGGAACAAAGCCTCCTTATAAGCATCTAATATATGAGGATGAAGTTTGTGGATTATTTAAGCTTGCAGGTGTACGCAGAGATGTTGTTAAGAAGAAGGTCTTCCCTTTATCTTTGAAGGGAGATGCATCGACATGGTATAGGCTATGTGATGATATGGGGTCATGGAACTACAAACGATTGAAATTGGAATTTCATCAGAAGTTTTATCCTATGCATCTTGTTCATCGTGATCGCAATTATATATATAATTTTTGGCCTCGCGAAGGAGAAAGCATCGCTCAATCTTGGGGGAGGCTTAAATCAGTGTTATATTCATGCCCCCAATCACGAGCTCTCAAGAGAGATGATTATTCAAAAAAATTATGCTCGACTTTCTGATAGCAATCGCACCATGCTTGATACTTCTTGTGCTAGCTCTTTTATGATGAAGACTATTGAATTCAAATGGGGTTTATTGGAAAGAATTAAACGCAACTCTGAAGATTGGGACCTCGACGAAGGTAAGGAGTCAGGTATGACACCTAAGTTTGATTGTGTTAAATCTATTATGGATACCGATGTTTTCCGTAAATTTAGCACTAAATATGGACTTGACTCTGAAATAGTAGCTTCTTTCTGTGAATCTTTTGCTACTTATGTTGATCTCCCCAAGGAGAAGTGGTTTAAATATCATCCCCCCCATAGAAGTAAAAGTAGCTGCACCTATTAAATTTGAAGAAAAGACTGTCACTTATAATGATCCTATTGTTCCTACTGCTTATGTTCAGAAACCACCTTTCCCCGTTAGGATAAAGGATCATGCTAAAGCTTCAACTGTGGTTCGTAAAAGCAATATTAAAACTTATGCACCCCCTGAGAAAATTAAAGTTGAACCTAATACTGCTATTGTTAAAGATCTCTTGTCTGATAATATTGATGGGCATGTTATTTATTTCTGTGATGAAACTGCTAGAATTGCTAAACCTTGTGCTAAAGATAAACCTAGACCTGTGGTAGGCATGCCTGTTATTTCTGTTAAAATAGGAGATCATTGTTATCATGGCTTATGTGATATGGGTGCCAGTGCTAGTGCAATACCTATTGGCCTATATAGAGAAATTATGCATGATATTGCACCTGTTGAGTTAGAAGATATTGATGTCACAATTAAACTTGCCAATAGAGATACTATTTCACCAATGGGAATTGTTAGAGATGTTGAAGTCTTGTGTGGGAAAACTAAATATCCTGCTGATTTTCTTATTCTTGGTTCCCCACAAGATAGCTTTTGTCCCATTATATTTGGTAGACCCTTCTTGAACACGGTTAATGCTAAGATAGATTGCAAAAAGGATGTTGTTACTATTGGTTTAGATGATATGTCTCATGAATTTAATTTCTCTAAATTTAGTAGACAACGCCGTGAAGAAGAATTACCTAGTAAGGATGAAATTATTGGTCTTGCTTCTATTGCCGTACCACCTAGTGATCCTTTAGAACAATATTTGCTAGACCATGAAAATGATATGTTTATGAATGAAAGAAGGGAAATAGATGAAGTATTATTTAAATAGGAACCTATTCTAAAACACAATTTTCCTGTTGAAATCCTAGGGGATCCTCCTCCACCCAAGGCTGATCCCGTGTTTGAGCTTAAATTGTTGCCTGATACTCTTAAATATGCTTATCTTGATGAGAAAAAGATATCTCCTGTTATTATTAGTGCTAACCTTTCAGAGCATGAGGAAGAGAGATTATTGAAAACTCTGAAGAAGCACCGTGCCACTATTGGGTATACTCTTGATGATCTTAAGGGCATTAGTCCCACTCTATGTCAACATAAAATAAATTTGGAAGAAGATGCTAAACCAGTTTGTGATCATCAACGACGGCTGAATCCTAAAATGAAATAAGTGGTAAGAAAGGAAATACTAAAGCTCCTTGAGGCAGGTATAATCTATCTCGTTGCTGATAGTCAGTGGGTAAGTCATGTCCATTATGTCCCTAAGAAGGGTGGTATTACTGTCGTTCTTAATGATAAAGATGAATTGATTCCTCAAAGAATTATTACAGGTTATAGGATGGTAATTGATTTCCGCAAATTAAATAAGGCCACTAAAAAGGATCATTACCCTTTACCTTTTATCGATCAAATGCTAGAAAGATTATCCAAACATACACATTTTTGCTTTCTAGATGGTTATTCTGGTTTCTCTCAAATACATGTGTCAGCTAAAGATCAATCAAAGACTACTTTTACATGACCTTTTGGTACATTTGCTTATAGACGTATGCCTTTTGGTTTATGTAATGCACCTGCTACCTTTCAAAGATGCATGATGGCTATATTCTCTGACTTTTGTGAAAAGATTTGTGAGGTTTTCATGGATGATTTCTCCGTTTATGGATCTTCTTTTGATGATTGCTTGAGCAACCTTGATCAAGTTTTGCAGAGATGTGAAGAAACTAATCTTGTCTTGAATTCGGAAAAGTGCCACTTTATGGTTAATGAAGGTATTGTCTTGGGGCATAAAGTTTCTGAAAAAGGTATTGAAGTTGATAAAGCCAAGGTTGATGCTATTGAAAAGATGCCATGTCCCAAGGACATCAAAGGTATAAGAAGTTTCCTTGGTCACGCCGGTTTTTATAGGAGGTTCATTAAGGACTTCTCAAAAATTTCTCGGCCTCTGACTAATTTATTACAAAAAGATATACCATATGTCTTTGATGATGATTGCGTAGAAGCATTGGAAATACTTAAGAAAGCATTGATCTCTGCACCTATTGTTCAGCCACCTGATTGGAATTTACCCTTTGAAATTATGTGTGATGCTAGCGACTATGCTATAGGTGCTGTTCTAGGGAAAAGAGTTGATAAGAAATTAAATGTTATTCAATATGCTAGTAAAACCCTAGACGACAATGCTCAAAGAAATTATGCTACTACTGAAAAAGAATTCTTAGCAGTTGTATTTGCTTGTGATAAGTTCAGACCTTATATTGTTGATTCTAAAGTAACTATTCACAATGATCATGCTGCTATTAAATATCTTATGGAAAAGAAAGATGTTAAACCTAGACTTATTAGATGGGTTCTCTTGCTACAAGAATTTGATTTACATATTGTTGATAGAAAGGGAGCTGAGAACCTCGTTGCAGACAACTTGTCTAGGTTAGAAAATGTGCTTGATAACCCACTACCTATTGATGATAGTTTCCCGATGAGCAATTAAATGTCATAAATGCTTCTCATACTGCTCCATGGTATGCTGATTATGCTAATTACATTGTTGCTAAGTTTATACCACCTAGTTTCACATACTAGCAAAAGAAAAAGTTCTTCTATGATTTGAGGCATTACTTTTGGATGACCCACATCTTTATAAAGAAAGAGTAGATGGTGTTATTAGACGTTGTGCACCTGAGCATGAACAGGAATAGATCCTACACAAGTGTCACTCCGAAGCTTATGGAGGACACCATGCTGGAGATAGAACTGCACATAAGGTATTGCAATCTGGTTTTTATTGGCCTACTCTCTTCAAGGATGCCCGTAAGTTTGTCTTATCTTGTGATGAATGTCAAAGAATTGGTAATATTAGTAGACGTCAAGAAATGCCTATGAATTATTCACTTGTTATTGAACCATTTGATGTTTGGGGCTTTGACTATATGGGACCTTTTCCTTCCTCTAATGGATATACACATATTTTAGTTGTTGTTGATTACGTTACTAAGTGGGTAGAAGCTATTCCAACTAGTAGTGCTGATCATAACACTTCTATTAAAATGCTTAAAGAAGTTATTTTTCCAAGGTTTGGAGTCCCTAGATATTTAATGACTGATGGTGGTTCACATTTTATTCATGGTGCTTTCCGTAAAATGCTTGCTAAGTATGATGTTAATCATAGAATTGCATCCCCTTATCACCCTCAGTCTAGTGGTCAAGTAGAATTGAGTAATAGAGAGCTCAAATTAATTTTGCAAAAGACTGTCAATAGGTCTAGAAAGAATTGGTCCAAGAAACTTGATGATGCATTATGGGCATATAGAACTGCATATAAAAATCATATGGGTATGTCTCCGTATAAAATGGTTTATGGAAAAGCATGTCACTTACCTCTCGAACTAGAACACAAGGCATATTGGGCTATTAAAGAGCTCAATTATGATTTTAAACTTGTCGGTGAGAAGAGGTTATTTGATATTAGCTCACTCGATGAATGGAGAACCCAAGCCTACGAAAATGCCAAGTTGTTTAAAGAAAAAGTTAAAAGATGGCATGACAAAAGGATACAAAAGCGTGAGTTTAATTGTAGGTGACTATGTATTGCTATACAACTCTTGTTTATGATTTTTTGCAGGAAAACTTCTCTCTAAATGGGAAGGTCCTTACGTTATCGAGGAGGTCTATCGTTCCGGTGCCATAAAAATCAACAACTTCGAAAGCACAAATCCGAAAGTGGTGAACGGTCAAAGAATCAAACATTATATCTCAGGTAATCCCATAAATGTTGAAACCAATGTTATTAAAACCGTAACCCCGGAGTAATACATAAGGGACACTTTCAAGAACGTTTCAGACTCGGAAAAGGAATGGGTATGTGGTACGGTAAGTAAACCGACTCCAAAACAGTTCTTAAGGCAATATTTCTCCGTTTTGGAATATTTAGAAAAATAGAAAAATAAGAAGCAGTTCGGGAAGGACACGAGGCCTCCACGAGGGTGGAGGGCGCGCCCTACCCCCCTGGGCGCGCCCCCCTACCTCGTGGGCACCTCGTGCGCTTTCCGGACTCCATTTTCTTACACGACATGTATTTTGGTCGGTAAAAATTCATTATATAATCTACCGGGGTTTTGACTACCATGACATGCAAAAATCTCTTGTTCTTGTTTCGAGCTGTTTTCTGCCAGGGTTGTCGAAGCTAAGCATCATGTCATCTCCCTCCTCCTCCAACAATGAGGGCAACGATGCTTGGCTAATGAAGATAGAGCTGAAGCGAGAAGAACCCATGGAGATCAACAGGGATGAAGGGATCAAGAAGGCCACGGAGGACCAAGCTCCGGCAACAGAAGACATCCTTCAACTTGATCACAATCTTCTTACCTCAACTGAGATCGAAGCTTTCAAGATGATTGAGTTAGCCCGTATACAAAATAAGTATCTCACACGTGAAAATATTTTGTTGAAGGAGCATATCATCGCACTCAAAGGCATTATCCACAAGTTAGAAGACCTCCTACGCTCGATGTGCGACCATCCATCATCAATAACTCCACCTTCTTCACCAACAAAGAAGACATAGTCACATGGGTATGGGCACTCCCCTTGGCAACTGCCAAGCTTGGGGGAGTGCCCCGGTATCGTATCACCATCACTTTTATCTTTACCGTTTTTCTTAGTTCGATCCTTTTGGTAATATCTTGATCTAGTAGCATAAAGTTTTAGTATGATCTAGTTGTGAGTTTTGCTTTATGATCCTTCTATGTAATCGAGTCCGTGAGCTATATAATAAATATTAGTGTTGAGTCAAGGGCTTGATTATTTTGCCATGATCCTAAGTGAATAAAAGAAAAGAGAAAGAATAAAAAAGGGAAACAAAGAGATCATATGGATATTATGGTGAGTAATGAGCTCACATAGAAAAAGTATGATGAATAAAAGTTGTTGAGAGCTGACAAACATAGTTTTGGTCATCGTTGCAATTAATAGGAAATAATGAAGAAAGAGAGGTCTTTACATATAAATATACTATCTTGGACATATTTTATGATTGTGAGCACTCATTAAAATTTGACATGCTAAAGAGTTGACATTGGACAAGGAAGACAACGTAATGGGTTATGTTTTCTTACATCTGAGATAAATTATATTGTCATGGATCATCCAACATGGTTGAGCTTGCCTTTCCCCCCATGCTAGCCAAATCCATCGCACCAACTAGAGATACTACTTGTGCTTCCAAATACCCTTAAACTAGTTTTGCCATGAGAGTCCACCATACCTACCTATGGATTGAGTAAGATCCTCCAAGTAAGTTGCCATCGGTGCAAGCAATAAAAATTTCTCTCTAAATATGTATGAATTATTAGTGTGGGAGGAAATAAGCTTTATACGATCGTGTGATATGGAAGAAATAAAAGCGACAGACTGCATAATAAAGGTCCATATCACAAGTGGCAATATAAAGTGACGTTCTATCGCATTAAGATTTTGTGCATCCAACCATAAAAGCGCATGACAACCTCTGCTTCCCTCTGTGAAGAGCCTATCTTTTCCTTTTATCTCCTACATTGCATAAGAGTCATGGTGATCTTCACCCTTCCTTTTTACATTTTATCCTTTGGCAAGCACGATATGTTGGAAAGATCCTGGTATATATGGCTAATTGGATGTGAGCTTTCATGAAGTATTATTGTTGACATTACCCTTGAGGTAAAACGTTGGGAGGCAAAACTATAAGCCCCTATCTTTCTCCGTGTCCGATTAAAACTCCATACCCATAAGTATTGCGTGAGTGTCAGCAATTTTGAAAGACTATATGATAGTTGAGTATGTGGACTTGCTGAAAAGCTCTTATATACTGACTCTTTCCTATGTTATGATAAATTGCAATTGCTCCAATGACTGAGATTATAGTTTGTTAGTTTTCAACGAAGTTTATGATTCATACTTGAAATTGTGATTGAATTATTACTCTAGCATAAGAAATAATATGACAAGAATTATATTAGTTGTTGTTCTAAGAATGATCATGATGCCCTCATGTCCGTATTTTATTTTTATCGACACCTCTATCTCCAAACATGTGGACATATTTTTTGATTTCGGCTATCGCTTGAGGATAAGCGAGGTCTAACCTTGGGGGAGTTGATACATCCATTTTGCATCTTGCTTTGATATCGATATTTATTGCATTATGGGCTGTTATTACACATTATGTCACAATACTTATGCCTATTCTCTCTTATTTTACAAGGTTTACTTAAAGAGGGAGAATGCCGACAGCTGGGATTCTGGGCTGGAAAAGAAGCAAATATTAGAGACCTATTCTGCACAGCTCCAAAAGTCTTGAAACTTCACGGAAGACGTTTTCAGAATATATAAAAAATACCGAGCACAAGAAGTTCACCAGGGGGGCACACCCTGCCCACAAGGGTGGGGGCGTGCCCCCCTACCTCGTGGGCCCCCTGGTGGCCCTCCGATGTCCATCTTCTGCTATATGGAGTCTTTCGATGAGGAAAAAATCATAAGCCATCTTCTCGGACGAAACTCCACCGCCACGAGGCGGATGCTTGGCGGAACCAATCTAGGGCTCCGGCAGAGCTTTTCTGCGGGGGAAACTTCCCTCCGTGAGGGGAAAATCATCGCCATTGTCATCACCAATGCTCCTCTCATCAGGAGAGAGCAATCTCCATCAACATCTTCATCAGCACCATCTCCTCTCAAAACCCTAGTTCATCTCTTGTATCCAATTCTTGTTTCCAAGTCCGGGATTGGTGCTAGTAGGTTGCTAGTAGTGTTAATTACTCCTTGTAGTTGATGCTAGTTGGTTTAATTGGTGGAAGATCATATGTTCAGATCCTATATGCATATTAATACCCCTCTGATTATGAACATGTTTATGCTTTGTGAGTAGTTACGTTTGTTCCTGAGGACATGGGAGAAGCCTTGCTATTAGTAGTCATGTGAATTTGGTATTCGTTCGATATTTTGATGAGATGTATGTTGTCTCTCCTCTAGTGGTGTTATGTGAACATCGACTACATGACACTTCACCATTATTTGGGCCTAGAGGAAGGAATTGGGAAGTAATAAGTAGATGATGGGTTGCTAGAGTGACAGAAGCTTAAACCCTAGTTTATGCGTTGCTTCGGAAGGGGCTGATTTGGATCCATATGTTTCATGCTATGGTTAGGTTTACCTTATACTTTTGTTGTAGTTGCGGATGCTTGCAATATAGGTTAATCATAAGTGGGATGCTTGTCCAAGTAAGGACAGTACCCAAGCACCGGTCCACCCACATACCAAATTATCAAAGTACCGAACGCGAATCATATGAACGTGATGAAAACTAGCTTGATGATATTCTGATGTGTCCTCGGGAGCTCTTTTCTCTATATAAGAGTTTGTCCAGGCTTGTCCTTTGCTACAAAAAGGATTGGGCCACCTTACTGCACTTTATTTACTTTTGTTACTTGTTTCTCGTTACAAATTATCCTATCACAAAACTATCTGTTACCACTTATTTCAGTACTTGCAGAGAATACCTTGCTGGAAACTACTTATCATTTCCTTCTGCTCCTCGTTGGGTTCGACAGTCTTACTTATCGAAAGGACTACGATAGATCCCCTATACTTGTGGGTCATCAAGACTCTTTTCTGGCGCCATTGCCGGGGAGTGAAGCGCCTTTGGTAGGTGGAATTTGGTAAGGAAAAATTTATATAGTGTGCTGAAATTTACTGTCACTTGTTACTATGGAAAGTAATCCTCTGAGGGGCTTGTTCGGGGTATCTTCACCCTGACCAGTAGAGCAAAGAGTTGCTCCTCAACCTACTGAACCTACTCAAAATGAAAATGTCTTCTTTGAAATTCCTTCGGGTATGATAGAAAAACTGTTAGCTAATCCTTTTGTGGGAGATGGAACAAAGCCTCCTTATAAGCATCTAATATATGAGGATGAAGTTTGTGGATTATTTAAGCTTGCAGGTGTACGCAGAGATGTTGTTAAGAAGAAGGTCTTCCCTTTATCTTTGAAGGGAGATGCATCGACATGGTATAGGCTATGTGATGATATGGGGTCATGGAACTACAAACGATTGAAATTGGAATTTCATCAGAAGTTTTATCCTATGCATCTTGTTCATCGTGATCGCAATTATATATATAATTTTTGGCCTCGCGAAGGAGAAAGCATCGCTCAATCTTGGGGGAGGCTTAAATCAGTGTTATATTCATGCCCCCAATCACGAGCTCTCAAGAGAGATGATTATTCAAAAAAATTATGCTCGACTTTCTGATAGCAATCGCACCATGCTTGATACTTCTTGTGCTAGCTCTTTTATGATGAAGACTATTGAATTCAAATGGGGTTTATTGGAAAGAATTAAACGCAACTCTGAAGATTGGGACCTCGACGAAGGTAAGGAGTCAGGTATGACACCTAAGTTTGATTGTGTTAAATCTATTATGGATACCGATGTTTTCCGTAAATTTAGCACTAAATATGGACTTGACTCTGAAATAGTAGCTTCTTTCTGTGAATCTTTTGCTACTTATGTTGATCTCCCCAAGGAGAAGTGGTTTAAATATCATCCCCCCCATAGAAGTAAAAGTAGCTGCACCTATTAAATTTGAAGAAAAGACTGTCACTTATAATGATCCTATTGTTCCTACTGCTTATGTTCAGAAACCACCTTTCCCCGTTAGGATAAAGGATCATGCTAAAGCTTCAACTGTGGTTCGTAAAAGCAATATTAAAACTTATGCACCCCCTGAGAAAATTAAAGTTGAACCTAATACTGCTATTGTTAAAGATCTCTTGTCTGATAATATTGATGGGCATGTTATTTATTTCTGTGATGAAACTGCTAGAATTGCTAAACCTTGTGCTAAAGATAAACCTAGACCTGTGGTAGGCATGCCTGTTATTTCTGTTAAAATAGGAGATCATTGTTATCATGGCTTATGTGATATGGGTGCCAGTGCTAGTGCAATACCTATTGGCCTATATAGAGAAATTATGCATGATATTGCACCTGTTGAGTTAGAAGATATTGATGTCACAATTAAACTTGCCAATAGAGATACTATTTCACCAATGGGAATTGTTAGAGATGTTGAAGTCTTGTGTGGGAAAACTAAATATCCTGCTGATTTTCTTATTCTTGGTTCCCCACAAGATAGCTTTTGTCCCATTATATTTGGTAGACCCTTCTTGAACACGGTTAATGCTAAGATAGATTGCAAAAAGGATGTTGTTACTATTGGTTTAGATGATATGTCTCATGAATTTAATTTCTCTAAATTTAGTAGACAACGCCGTGAAGAAGAATTACCTAGTAAGGATGAAATTATTGGTCTTGCTTCTATTGCCGTACCACCTAGTGATCCTTTAGAACAATATTTGCTAGACCATGAAAATGATATGTTTATGAATGAAAGAAGGGAAATAGATGAAGTATTATTTAAATAGGAACCTATTCTAAAACACAATTTTCCTGTTGAAATCCTAGGGGATCCTCCTCCACCCAAGGCTGATCCCGTGTTTGAGCTTAAATTGTTGCCTGATACTCTTAAATATGCTTATCTTGATGAGAAAAAGATATCTCCTGTTATTATTAGTGCTAACCTTTCAGAGCATGAGGAAGAGAGATTATTGACAACTCTGAAGAAGCACCGTGCCACTATTGGGTATACTCTTGATGATCTTAAGGGCATTAGTCCCACTCTATGTCAACATAAAATAAATTTGGAAGAAGATGCTAAACCAGTTTGTGATCATCAACGACGGCTGAATCCTAAAATGAAATAAGTGGTAAGAAAGGAAATACTAAAGCTCCTTGAGGCAGGTATAATCTATCTCGTTGCTGATAGTCAGTGGGTAAGTCATGTCCATTATGTCCCTAAGAAGGGTGGTATTACTGTCGTTCTTAATGATAAAGATGAATTGATTCCTCAAAGAATTATTACAGGTTATAGGATGGTAATTGATTTCCGCAAATTAAATAAGGCCACTAAAAAGGATCATTACCCTTTACCTTTTATCGATCAAATGCTAGAAAGATTATCCAAACATACACATTTTTGCTTTCTAGATGGTTATTCTGGTTTCTCTCAAATACATGTGTCAGCTAAAGATCAATCAAAGACTACTTTTACATGACCTTTTGGTACATTTGCTTATAGACGTATGCCTTTTGGTTTATGTAATGCACCTGCTACCTTTCAAAGATGCATGATGGCTATATTCTCTGACTTTTGTGAAAAGATTTGTGAGGTTTTCATGGATGATTTCTCCGTTTATGGATCTTCTTTTGATGATTGCTTGAGCAACCTTGATCAAGTTTTGCAGAGATGTGAAGAAACTAATCTTGTCTTGAATTCGGAAAAGTGCCACTTTATGGTTAATGAAGGTATTGTCTTGGGGCATAAAGTTTCTGAAAAAGGTATTGAAGTTGATAAAGCCAAGGTTGATGCTATTGAAAAGATGCCATGTCCCAAGGACATCAAAGGTATAAGAAGTTTCCTTGGTCACGCCGGTTTTTATAGGAGGTTCATTAAGGACTTCTCAAAAATTTCTCGGCCTCTGACTAATTTATTACAAAAAGATATACCATATGTCTTTGATGATGATTGCGTAGAAGCATTGGAAATACTTAAGAAAGCATTGATCTCTGCACCTATTGTTCAGCCACCTGATTGGAATTTACCCTTTGAAATTATGTGTGATGCTAGCGACTATGCTATAGGTGCTGTTCTAGGGAAAAGAGTTGATAAGAAATTAAATGTTATTCAATATGCTAGTAAAACCCTAGACGACAATGCTCAAAGAAATTATGCTACTACTGAAAAAGAATTCTTAGCAGTTGTATTTGCTTGTGATAAGTTCAGACCTTATATTGTTGATTCTAAAGTAACTATTCACAATGATCATGCTGCTATTAAATATCTTATGGAAAAGAAAGATGTTAAACCTAGACTTATTAGATGGGTTCTCTTGCTACAAGAATTTGATTTACATATTGTTGATAGAAAGGGAGCTGAGAACCTCGTTGCAGACAACTTGTCTAGGTTAGAAAATGTGCTTGATAACCCACTACCTATTGATGATAGTTTCCCGATGAGCAATTAAATGTCATAAATGCTTCTCATACTGCTCCATGGTATGCTGATTATGCTAATTACATTGTTGCTAAGTTTATACCACCTAGTTTCACATACTAGCAAAAGAAAAAGTTCTTCTATGATTTGAGGCATTACTTTTGGATGACCCACATCTTTATAAAGAAAGAGTAGATGGTGTTATTAGACGTTGTGCACCTGAGCATGAACAGGAATAGATCCTACACAAGTGTCACTCCGAAGCTTATGGAGGACACCATGCTGGAGATAGAACTGCACATAAGGTATTGCAATCTGGTTTTTATTGGCCTACTCTCTTCAAGGATGCCCGTAAGTTTGTCTTATCTTGTGATGAATGTCAAAGAATTGGTAATATTAGTAGACGTCAAGAAATGCCTATGAATTATTCACTTGTTATTTAACCATTTGATGTTTGGGGCTTTGACTATATGGGACCTTTTCCTTCCTCTAATGGATATACACATATTTTAGTTGTTGTTGATTACGTTACTAAGTGGGTAGAAGCTATTCCAACTAGTAGTGCTGATCATAACACTTCTATTAAAATGCTTAAAGAAGTTATTTTTCCAAGGTTTGGAGTCCCTAGATATTTAATGACTGATGGTGGTTCACATTTTATTCATGGTGCTTTCCGTAAAATGCTTGCTAAGTATGATGTTAATCATAGAATTGCATCCCCTTATCACCCTCAGTCTAGTGGTCAAGTAGAATTGAGTAATAGAGAGCTCAAATTAATTTTGCAAAAGACTGTCAATAGGTCTAGAAAGAATTGGTCCAAGAAACTTGATGATGCATTATGGGCATATAGAACTGCATATAAAAATCATATGGGTATGTCTCCGTATAAAATGGTTTATGGAAAAGCATGTCACTTACCTCTCGAACTAGAACACAAGGCATATTGGGCTATTAAAGAGCTCAATTATGATTTTAAACTTGTCGGTGAGAAGAGGTTATTTGATATTAGCTCACTCGATGAATGGAGAACCCAAGCCTACGAAAATGCCAAGTTGTTTAAAGAAAAAGTTAAAAGATGGCATGACAAAAGGATACAAAAGCGTGAGTTTAATTGTAGGTGACTATGTATTGCTATACAACTCTTGTTTATGATTTTTTGCAGGAAAACTTCTCTCTAAATGGGAAGGTCCTTACGTTATCGAGGAGGTCTATCGTTCCGGTGCCATAAAAATCAACAACTTCGAAAGCACAAATCCGAAAGTGGTGAACGGTCAAAGAATCAAACATTATATCTCAGGTAATCCCATAAATGTTGAAACCAATGTTATTGAAACCGTAACCCCGGAGTAATACATAAGGGACACTTTCAAGAACGTTTCAGACTCGGAAAAGGAATGGGTATGTGGTACGGTAAGTAAACCGACTCCAAAACAGTTCTTAAGGCAATATTTCTCCGTTTTGGAATATTTAGAAAAATAGAAAAATAAGAAGCAGTTCGGGAAGGACACGAGGCCTCCACGAGGGTGGAGGGCGCGCCCTACCCCCCTGGGCGCGCCCCCCTACCTCGTGGGCACCTCGTGCGCTTTCCGGACTCCATTTTCTTACACGACATGTATTTTGGTCGGTAAAAATTCATTATATAATCTACCGGGGTTTTGACTACCATGACATGCAAAAATCTCTTGTTCTTGTTTCGAGCTGTTTTCTGCCAGGGTTGTCGAAGCTAAGCATCATGTCATCTCCCTCCTCCTCCAACAATGAGGGCAACGATGCTTGGCTAATGAAGATAGAGCTGAAGCGAGAAGAACCCATGGAGATCAACAGGGATGAAGGGATCAAGAAGGCCACGGAGGACCAAGCTCCGGCAACAGAAGACATCCTTCAACTTGATCACAATCTTCTTACCTCAACTGAGATCGAAGCTTTCAAGATGATTGAGTTAGCCCGTATACAAAATAAGTATCTCACACGTGAAAATATTTTGTTGAAGGAGCATATCATCGCACTCAAAGGCATTATCCACAAGTTAGAAGACCTCCTACGCTCGATGTGCGACCATCCATCATCAATAACTCCACCTTCTTCACCAACAAAGAAGACATAGTCACATGGGTATGGGCACTCCCCTTGGCAACTGCCAAGCTTGGGGGAGTGCCCCGGTATCGTATCACCATCACTTTTATCTTTACCGTTTTTCTTAGTTCGATCCTTTTGGTAATATCTTGATCTAGTAGCATAAAGTTTTAGTATGATCTAGTTGTGAGTTTTGCTTTATGATCCTTCTATGTAATCGAGTCCGTGAGCTATATAATAAATATTAGTGTTGAGTCAAGGGCTTGATTATTTTGCCATGATCCTAAGTGAATAAAAGAAAAGAGAAAGAATAAAAAAGGGAAACAAAGAGATCATATGGATATTATGGTGAGTAATGAGCTCACATAGAAAAAGTATGATGAATAAAAGTTGTTGAGAGCTGACAAACATAGTTTTGGTCATCGTTGCAATTAATAGGAAATAATGAAGAAAGAGAGGTCTTTACATATAAATATACTATCTTGGACATATTTTATGATTGTGAGCACTCATTAAAATTTGACATGCTAAAGAGTTGACATTGGACAAGGAAGACAACGTAATGGGTTATGTTTTCTTACATCTGAGATAAATTATATTGTCATGGATCATCCAACATGGTTGAGCTTGCCTTTCCCCCCATGCTAGCCAAATCCATCGCACCAACTAGAGATACTACTTGTGCTTCCAAATACCCTTAAACTAGTTTTGCCATGAGAGTCCACCATACCTACCTATGGATTGAGTAAGATCCTCCAAGTAAGTTGCCATCGGTGCAAGCAATAAAAATTTCTCTCTAAATATGTATGAATTATTAGTGTGGGAGGAAATAAGCTTTATACGATCGTGTGATATGGAAGAAATAAAAGCGACAGACTGCATAATAAAGGTCCATATCACAAGTGGCAATATAAAGTGACGTTCTATCGCATTAAGATTTTGTGCATCCAACCATAAAAGCGCATGACAACCTCTGCTTCCCTCTGTGAAGAGCCTATCTTTTCCTTTTATCTCCTACATTGCATAAGAGTCATGGTGATCTTCACCCTTCCTTTTTACATTTTATCCTTTGGCAAGCACGATATGTTGGAAAGATCCTGGTATATATGGCTAATTGGATGTGAGCTTTCATGAAGTATTATTGTTGACATTACCCTTGAGGTAAAACGTTGGGAGGCAAAACTATAAGCCCCTATCTTTCTCCGTGTCCGATTAAAACTCCATACCCATAAGTATTGCGTGAGTGTCAGCAATTTTGAAAGACTATATGATAGTTGAGTATGTGGACTTGCTGAAAAGCTCTTATATACTGACTCTTTCCTATGTTATGATAAATTGCAATTGCTCCAATGACTGAGATTATAGTTTGTTAGTTTTCAACGAAGTTTATGATTCATACTTGAAATTGTGATTGAATTATTACTCTAGCATAAGAAATAATATGACAAGAATTATATTAGTTGTTGTTCTAAGAATGATCATGATGCCCTCATGTCCGTATTTTATTTTTATCGACACCTCTATCTCCAAACATGTGGACATATTTTTTGATTTCGGCTATCGCTTGAGGATAAGCGAGGTCTAACCTTGGGGGAGTTGATACATCCATTTTGCATCTTGCTTTGATATCGATATTTATTGCATTATGGGCTGTTATTACACATTATGTCACAATACTTATGCCTATTCTCTCTTATTTTACAAGGTTTACTTAAAGAGGGAGAATGCCGACAGCTGGGATTCTGGGCTGGAAAAGAAGCAAATATTAGAGACCTATTCTGCACAGCTCCAAAAGTCTTGAAACTTCACGGAAGACGTTTTCAGAATATATAAAAAATACCGAGCACAAGAAGTTCACCAGGGGGGCACACCCTGCCCACAAGGGTGGGGGCGTGCCCCCCTACCTCGTGGGCCCCCTGGTGGCCCTCCGATGTCCATCTTCTGCTATATGGAGTCTTTCGATGAGGAAAAAATCATAAGCCATCTTCTCGGACGAAACTCCGCCGCCACGAGGCGGATGCTTGGCGGAACCAATCTAGGGCTCCGGCAGAGCTTTTCTGCGGGGGAAACTTCCCTCCGTGAGGGGAAAATCATCGCCATTGTCATCACCAATGCTCCTCTCATCAGGAGAGAGCAATCTCCATCAACATCTTCATCAGCACCATCTCCTCTCAAAACCCTAGTTCATCTCTTGTATCCAATTCTTGTTTCCAAGTCCGGGATTGGTGCTAGTAGGTTGCTAGTAGTGTTAATTACTCCTTGTAGTTGATGCTAGTTGGTTTAATTGGTGGAAGATCATATGTTCAGATCCTATATGCATATTAATACCCCTCTGATTATGAACATGTTTATGCTTTGTGAGTAGTTACGTTTGTTCCTGAGGACATGGGAGAAGCCTTGCTATTAGTAGTCATGTGAATTTGGTATTCGTTCGATATTTTGATGAGATGTATGTTGTCTCTCCTCTAGTGGTGTTATGTGAACATCGACTACATGACACTTCACCATTATTTGGGCCTAGAGGAAGGAATTGGGAAGTAATAAGTAGATGATGGGTTGCTAGAGTGACAGAAGCTTAAACCCTAGTTTATGCGTTGCTTCGGAAGGGGCTGATTTGGATCCATATGTTTCATGCTATGGTTAGGTTTACCTTATACTTTTGTTGTAGTTGCGGATGCTTGCAATATAGGTTAATCATAAGTGGGATGCTTGTCCAAGTAAGGACAGTACCCAAGCACCGGTCCACCCACATACCAAATTATCAAAGTACCGAACGCGAATCATATGAACGTGATGAAAACTAGCTTGATGATATTCTGATGTGTCCTCGGGAGCTCTTTTCTCTATATAAGAGTTTGTCCAGGCTTGTCCTTTGCTACAAAAAGGATTGGGCCACCTTACTGCACTTTATTTACTTTTGTTACTTGTTTCTCGTTACAAATTATCCTATCACAAAACTATCTGTTACCACTTATTTCAGTACTTGCAAAGAATACCTTGCTGGAAACTGCTTATCATTTCCTTCTGCTCCTCGTTGGGTTCGACAGTCTTACTTATCGAAAGGACTACGATAGATCCCCTATACTTGTGGGTCATCAAGACTCTTTTCTGGCGCCATTGCCGGGGAGTGAAGCGCCTTTGGTAGGTGAAATTTGGTAAGGAAAAATTTATATAGTGTGCTGAAATTTACTGTCACTTGTTACTATGGAAAGTAATCCTCTGAGGGGCTTGTTCGGGGTATCTTCACCCTGACCAGTAGAGCAAAGAGTTGCTCCTCAACCTACTGAACCTACTCAAAATGAAAATGTCTTCTTTGAAATTCCTTCGGGTATGATAGAAAAACTGTTAGCTAATCCTTTTGTGGGAGATGGAACAAAGCCTCCTGATGAGCATCTAATATATGAGGATGAAGTTTGTGGATTATTTAAGCTTGCAGGTGTACGCAGAGATGTTGTTAAGAAGAAGGTCTTCCCTTTATCTTTGAAGGGAGATGCATCGACATGGTATAGGCTATGTGATGATATGGGGTCATGGAACTACAAACGATTGAAATTGGAATTTCATCAGAAGTTTTATCCTATGCATCTTGTTCATCGTGATCGCAATTATATATATAATTTTTGGCCTCGCGAAGGAGAAAGCATCGCTCAAGCTTGGGGGAGGCTTAAATCAGTGTTATATTCATGCCCCCAATCACGAGCTCTCAAGAGAGATGATTATTCAAAAAAATTATGCTCGACTTTCTGATAGCAATCGCACCATGCTTGATACTTCTTGTGCTAACTCTTTTATGATGAAGACTATTGAATTCAAATGGGATTTATTGGAAAGAATTAAACGCAACTCTGAAGATTGGGACCTCGACGAAGGTAAGGAGTCAGGTATGACACCTAAGTTTGATTGTGTTAAATCTATTATGGATACCGATGTTTTCCGTAAATTTAGCACTAAATATGGACTTGACTCTAAAATAGTAGCTTCTTTCTGTGAATCTTTTGCTACTTATGTTGATCTCCCCAAGGAGAAGTGGTTTAAATATCATCCTCCCATAGAAGTAAAAGTAGCTGCACCTATTAAAGTTGAAGAAAAGACTGTCACTTATAATGATCCTATTGTTCCTACTGCTTATGTTCAGAAACCACCTTTCCCCGTTAGGATAAAGGATCATGCTAAAGCTTCAACTGTGGTTCGTAAAAGCAATATTAAAACTTATGCACCCCCTGAGAAGATTAAAGTTGAACCTAATACTGCTATTGTTAAAGATCTCTTGTCTGATAATATTGATGGGCATGTTATTTATTTCTGTGATGAAACTGCTAGAATTGCTAAACCTTGTGCTAAAGATAAACCTAGACCTGTGGTAGGCATGCCTGTTATTTCTGTTAAAATAGGAGATCATCATCAGCACCATCTCCTCTCAAAACCCTAGTTCATCTCTTGTATCCAATTCTTGTTTCCAAGTCCGGGATTGGTGCTAGTTGGTTGCTAGTAGTGTTAATTACTCCTTGTAGTTGATGCTAGTTGGTTTAATTGGTGGAAGATCATATGTTCAGATCCTATATGCATATTAATACCCCTCTGATTATGAACATGTTTATGCTTTGTGAGTAGTTACGTTTGTTCCTGAGGACATGGGAGAAGCCTTGCTATTAGTAGTCATGTGAATTTGGTATTCGTTCGATATTTTGATGAGATGTATGTTGTCTCTCCTCTACTGGTGTTATGTCAACGTCGACTACATGACACTTCACCATTATTTGGGCCTAGAGGAAGGCATTGGGAAGTAATAAGTAGATGATGGGTTGCTAGAGTGACAGAAGCTTAAACCCTAGTTTATGCGTTGCTTCGTAAGGGGCTGATTTGGATCCATATGTTTCATGCTATGGTTAGGTTTACCTTAATATTTTTGTTGTAGTTGCGGATGCTTGCAATAGAGGTTAATCATAAGTGGGATGCTTGTCCAAGTAAGGACAGTACCCAAGCACCGGTCCACCCACATACCAAATTATCAAAGTACCGAACGCGAATCATATGAACCTGATGAAAACTAGCTTGACGATATTCTCATGTGTCCTAGGGAGTGCTTTTCTCTATATAAGAGTTTGTCCAGGCTTGTCCTTTGCTACAAAAAGGATTGGGCCACCTTGCTGCACTTTATTTACTTTTGTTACTTGTTGCTTGTTACAAATTATCCTATCACAAAACTATATGTTACCACTTATTTCAGTACATGCAGAGAATACCTTGCTGGAAACCGCTTATCATTTCCTTCAGCTCCTCGTTGGGTTCGACACTCTTACTTATCGAAAGGACTATGATAGATCCCTATACTTGTGGGTCATCAATCATCTCATACAACAATTTATATCTCATCACGTCTTAACCATATCACATCACAACATGCCCTGCAAAAACAAGTTAGACGTCCTCTACTTTGTTGTTGCAAGTTTTACGTGGCAGCTGTGGGCTTCTAGCAAGAACCGTTCTTACCTACGCATCAAAACCACAATGATTTTTTGTCAAGTGTGTTGTTTTAACCTTCAACAAGGACCAGTTGTAGTCAAACTTGATTCAACTAAAGTTGGAGAAACAGACACCCGCTAGCCACATGTGTGCAAAGCACGTCGATACAACCAGTCTCATGAACGTGGTCATGTAATGTCGGTCCGGGCCGCTTCATCCAACAATCACTACAAAAAATACACTTCCGTGATGATACGTGTTTGTCACAGTAGGTCGCGTTTTTTGTCATGCATGTACATCCATGACAGATTTATGACCGAATCAAGATAGTCATACCTGTGCTGTCGTAGAAGTGTTCCATGACATTACCAAAATTATCATCACGGAAGTGTCCACTTCCATGATGATAAATCGCGCGTCATCGAAGTGCTTTCGTCAAGGGTGACCGACACGTGGCATCCGTAACGGAACACCGTTAAGCTATCGGGTCAAGTTTTGGATCCGATAACCCGTTAACAGCCCCGACCAATGGGGATTTTCCACGTGTAAAATCGTCATTGGCTGGAGGAGACACGTGTCAGGTCCGCATTGGCACAGGTGTCACTCATCCAATGGGCGAGACGCGCCTATGATATGTTGACACGTGGACCGGCCCATCAAGTTTAAATGGGCCGGCCCAACTAAAGGCCCACAAGATTTTGCGGACCATAATGGGCCGGCCCAGCTAAAGGCCCACGAGATTTTGCGGACCATAATGGGCTGGCCCAGCTAAAGGCCCACAAGATTTTGCGGGCCATAATGGGCCGGCCCAGGTAAAGGCCCACAAGATTTTTGTGTGCCATAATGGGCCGGCCCAGGTAAAGGCCCACAAGATTCTTGCGGATCATAATGGGCCGGCCCAGCTAAAGGCCCACGAGATTTCACCGACATTAATGGGTCGGCCCAGCTATTGGCCCACAAGATTTTGAGGAGCCTAGTAGGCCGGCCCATTAACTGGCTGCCATGTTTTGGGCCAAATGTCGGCCCATATTTGATCCAGCAGATTAATGGCATGCCATGCTCCGGGCCTAATAGTGGCCCATATGAGATCCGGCCCGTTAAAAGCCTACCACGTTCTGGGCCAAATTACGGCCCAGATCAGGTCCAGCCCTTTAAGAGGCTTTGGCTCAATTATGGCCCATATCAGATTCGGCCCGTCAACTAGACACTATGCTTTTGGGCCCACTTGCTAAAGGCCCACTTAGTAATTCGGCCTGATATTAGTTTTGGCCTGTTAAGGGACCGTTTAACATTTCGGCCCTATATTAATTTCGGCCTGTTAAAAGCCCGTCATATAGTTGGGCCTAACTACGGCCCGGTTTGCATCCGGCCTGCTCGCAGCCGATACCTTATCTGGCCAAACAAGGACCAAGACAATTTTGGCCTGTTAAAAGGCCGTGATTTGATTCGCACAATCATGGGCCGGGGTTCATTTCGGGCTGTTCTTGGCCCGTGAGCTGTTTGGCACATTTCAGGCCCGCTAAAAACCTGGCTCGTTAGAGTCGAATGTTTCAGTCCGGTCCACTACATCTGATTTTTTTCAGATAGCGAATGATGGCAGTAACTAGTAGGAATTAAGAACAAACCTACTCTATACAATAAAGAAATTATGGCATAGTAACTAAGAATAAACCTACATTATACAATAAAGGATTTAAGGTATATTACATCCACTGGGCATCGAAGTTCGCCACCAGTGATCATAAAGCGCAACGAAGAAGCAGATTACAAAAACTGGGCACCATTGCAGTGTAACAAAATAATACTGAACCGAGACCACTTCCAAGACAGTTCAAGAAAGGTTAGCCTTGCGGGGGAACTGATGCGCAAGCTGCTGAGCAAGGCTGTGAGACCGGCCTAGCATGTCGGTCATAGCTTCCAAGTGTAGCTGTTTAGCGATGAGGTTATGATTGGTGTTCTCCACAATCTTTCTTAGAGATAGGACTTCAAGTCGAAGTTGAGTTGCAGAATGCCTTTCTGCTAGAACTTGGGACTGAAGAAGTCGAAATGATTCAGACAACAAATTCTGTGAGCTTGTCTGACTGTTAGTCTCAAGTAACTTGAACACTGCATCAAGACAAGACTTTGGGGTTGTCTCGCTATCTTCAAGATGTTTTGCCTTCTTTGCTGCAATATATGTTGGGTTTGTCTCATAGCCTTCAGCAGACTTGTGCATGCCATCAGGCATATCACCCTGAAACAAAGCAGAGAGATGACAGGTTTTGCACGTGTATAAACAAAGATGATAACTGTTCTGTCAATTCTATCCAATTTCAAATTAGAAAATAAAGAGTAAGTTCAAAATATCAATAGCATAATTTGGCATTGTTCATAATGCGGGGAGCTTCACCACACTACTGGATTACCATGTCAACATAACAAGCATAGATGAAGGGCAAAGAAAATCATTGTATCTATTTTGGATAATGTGCATGGCATGTTGTTCATATCATCAGCCACATCAGTAAGATAAAACAGGAGATGACAAGGTGCAAATGTGGGCTGCTTCACCACACACTGGATTATAGATCCACAAAAACAAGCATACATATAGGGAGTATTAAGTAATGTGCATGGTATGAATAAGGAATTTGGTTTACAAGTAAAACTTAGAACCTACGGTTCTTAGGAACATGCATTTTGGTAGAAACAGCAAACTAAACAGCAGTAAACGATAGGGAGTATGAGCAAATTAAACAACAGTTGAGGATAAAGGCTTTAGAAGGACTGACTTACATTAACACTTAACACCGGATTTATAATGCCCTTATCCATGTCAAGGGAAGGATAACTCAAGAATTTTAGCACAAAATCTTCTTCATAAGCATTTCTTGTACTCTACATTTTGTAGAGAGTAATTATAGATATGATAATACTGCAAGGGATAGAGGATAATGAAGATAAGATGCAGATTGATGCTACATAATCAACTACCAATCCCTGGAAGTACAAGCATTGCAGGACAAAATGTACTGACAAGAGCAATGGGATTCACTTCTGCACTGGCATTGTCTGTGTATTCTACTTGTTGGTAAGATTAAATATAGATCTGATCTTTTTTACTAAATGGTGGGCGAGGGAGATAAGATGCAGAATGCTACAAAATGAACCAATCCCTCTTCCCATAATTCAAGAGTGTTTTGAACACTGGTGTACTGTACAAAACGTTCTTATATTACGGGACAGAGGGAGTAGCTGTTAATGTAAGTATAGTGATAGACCACGTCCAGTCCTTACAAGAGGACTGCAGAGCTAAACCTCTTCAAAAGCATTGGGTTGATTCTAAATTTATGTAAGAGTCCATACGGATCTTATAATGTCCACCAAATGGACGATTACGAGGCTAACATGTGCAGTGATGCTACATAATCAAACAGCTATGAAAGTAAGTATGGTCATACAGGGCAAGAGGTACTCACAAGAGCAATGCAGTGTGCAGTATAATTGCGAGATTCTGTGGTCCCTTGAGAACGAATGTTCTTCTGCTAATAGTTTTCATACAAGTGAGACATTAAGGCAAATGCAAAAATGTAGTTCAAGTTGTGATGTGATATCATAGACAGTACCTTACACTGTAGCCGAGACCAATGTGTAACAAGATTATTCCAGTCACCGTCGGATAAATGTAGCACCGGAGACTTTACAGAAATTTCATTCAGAGGCTTGCCATCGAAGTGCGCTTGCCTCAGGTAGGAACGATACTTCATCAACGAGTGCTTGAAAAGTGCAACCAACCCTTTCTCATCACAATCCAGTTTGCTCCTCGCCTACTTAAAAGAATGAAATCTTGTGTCTTCTGTCAGCAGAAACATATGCAGTAATGACCATGAATAACATTAGTACATTACTTACGCGTAAGTTGAGGAGGAAGACTGGAAATTGTTCTGTGTCTATGGTATAATCTTTCCATGAAGGAAAGATGCGCACAAAGTTCCTGACAACAACATAATCTTTGTCTTCTAAACTGGGAAGAAATGGAACAGGGGTCCTATTTGATGCAATTGGGGCTCTCTCTGGTTCAAAAAGGGATTTGGCAACTGGATTTGGTGTACTCTTTGCTGGAATGGGGGTTTTGCGTCGTACAACTGGTGCTATGTCAACTGGCATAATCATACTATTTGTTGCAGTTGGGGTCTGCTGAGTTGGGGCATCAGAAATGACCAGTGTAGTAGGGCTAGAGTCTGCTAGAGTTGGGGTATTTTGTGGGTCAGGTGATATTGCAACTACACCTAATGGGCTATTTGATTTATCAGGTGCCACTACCTTTTCCAAATACTTTGCTTGTGCTCCTCCACGATCAGCAATCACCCTATTCCTTTTGAACTTCTGATACACAAGAACAGCATTTGAATGGATAAATATGGTATGATGACAGATGGAATATGTACTGAAAATGGATAGGTAGGGCGTATTCACATACACGATGTGTAAACTAAGCTAATGGCAGTTCAACAAAGTAGAAGCAATGCAAAGCATCAGTTGCAAGATATGTGCGAGCAATGTAACCTTGGAAAGTTAGAGCAAGTACCTTGATGGGTGAATAAGATAGGGCATCTTCCTCTGACTCCTCCACTAGGGAGATACATTGACTTAGGTCTCCCTCTAGCTCAGAATCACTGTTAGGATCATATTCTGAGCATGAATCTGTAGGTGGAGAGCGTTTGCATTGCATTGCATCCAGACTTGATTTCAGTCCCTTAATGCCAAGTTTGACAGCCATGGCATTGTGCCGCTTTATTCTTTTCATGCGCGCAAGCTCATAATCATTATGATGCTGTTCAGAATCTGAGATTCATGAAAACATAAAAAGTAGTCAGATTATCTATTCCGAGGTCCGGAATTTTGAAAACCCTGTGAACTTTAGAGGTACTAAAGATTACCGAAATACATCTGAACCATTAAGTGTAGGTAGCACTGAGCACACAACAAACCCTAATGACAGTCCTGCCTAATGACTAATGAATCAATTAGAAAATGGGTGATGAGGAGTGGCTGCTGAGTGTTGAGGACGTATCTCAGGATAAATCGGGTTGGCTTGGTGGGTATTGCACGCCTGAGCCCTGAACGGACTGGGAAGGTAGGCACGGCGGCGCGCCTGGGCAGCAGTGACGCTGTTGGGCGAGTGGCTCCTGGCCTCCTGTTAGTCCGGCGTCTCCTCCTAGAGTCATGCCGTCCGGGGACGGCAAGTCGCCGGCGAGGCAGGCGGCTGGGGGCGAGTAGAGATAGGAAGCGCGCAGCAGAACAGAGGGGAATCGGGGCCTGGGACGACCCAAAATCCCAGGGTGGGCCGGCCCACCGTGGGCACCCTGTAGAGATACACACCCGAGCGGCAAACATGCATTTTCCAAAATAATTTAGGAACATTTAGCTGACCAATTAAACAACTCTATTTTAATAATATCAGATTCGTATTTGAACAACTAAGCTTGTTTAGCTTGATGGGTGGAGCAGTGTTATTATGACACGAAGCACGTATTCTGATCGTACAGTGATCATAAAAGGGGAAACTCTAAGCATATTTTTTAGCAAAAGAGGGTTTCCCCTCCGATTTTTATTAAAGAAACCTCCACGGAACTAACATGATCAATTAAACCCTAAGCATGATCAATTAAATCGTATTATGGCTGTGCCATGGCAGATTTAAAGCTGCAAACCGGAGAAATGATATTTAGCATCCATTGTTTCCTTCAAACTAAGAACCAAATTCTAAGAGATGCAAAGAAAGTAGAGTAACCAAGTTAAGATCTATTTTCTGGTTGAGATCAAAAAGTTGAGGAGATATGAAGTACCACCTCTCTTGCGGCGCCGTTTAGGCATTGGGGGTGCGATGGCTGTCGGCAGCGTTGAAGCAGATCTGCGACGGTAGACGGGTGCATCGGGGGATAAGTCCCGTTGCGGTGGAAGAGAAGGTCGTGTGAGCGGCCCCGACAAAGAGAACGACGGCGCCGATGAAGCGAGAGGACGCGATGCAAGGCTATTGGTCCATCGCCGTGGATGAGAAACGTCCATCTCTAGCAGTGGACGACGCGGTCTTGGTAGGCGCTCCGGCATGGTGGAGGACGGTGGCGATGGATGTGGTGGAGGACGGCGGCGATGGATGGGGTGGCGGACGGAGGCTGGTATGGGGATGGGGTGTTCTAGCGTGGACGGTGTATGAATGGGAAAATGGAGGAAGAGGTACGGGGAACCATGTTTTTGGGACGCGCCTGTCTGAAATATGGGAAAGTTACGAACTTAGCCCCCGTTTAAAATTTGGACGTCTCGTCGGTTGGGGATAGGACAGTAATCTCGCATCTCGCCAATATTTTCCCAGAGCGATTTCGGGCGAGGAGAGGGTGGTTGGCGCCCATGGTTGGCGCCAATGGTGTATGAACGGGGCTGACAGGTAGGGCAGTTATGTCACGTCTGAGTGAAGTTACAAACCTGCCCCTATTGAAAATATTTGCCTACATCGATTTCGGCCGAGTTGAGTTTGTTTTGCTGCCCACCGTGTATGAATGGGGAATGGAGGGAGAAACAGAGGTCTTTCAGACGAGCTTGAATCAAATGAGTTTTGTCGCCCATGTTTGAAGCCCACCGTGGCAGAATGTGCTCAGAGGCGGTCATGTCACGTCTAATTGAAGTTACTAACCTACCCCTATTTAGAGCAGTGGAAATCGGGCCGATGGATTGTCTGTGTAATGGGTAGACAATAATTTCCATCTCCCAAACACTTGGCTTCGGGAAACTGACGTGGGAGTGGACATTTTGCTGCTTCTTTCGAATTTTGGGACAATAAGCATCCACGTTTACCCTGGCAACTAAATTCGAATCCATTTTGTATTCCTATATGAATCTTTATAAATCATTCTATGTGTTTTTATATATCTTCAAAAGGACGACAAAGATGTATTCCACTGTCATATATGAATATGGTTTACAAATGCCGATACTTAAATTCAGAAACTAGAATCCAGTTTAAGGTGAATTCGAATATTTGGAACACTTCATGTCCAACTCAAATGTCACACACAGCATAATGTGTATTCCCATTTAGATATGTACACAAGCGATGTATCAAGATTCAAATACCGAGTCAATCAACCAAGAATGTACAGAACTAACAGACATATAAACACTTATAGAGTATATGGATCAATTATATCAACTAACATACATAAGCCAGGCCGCTGTACTTTTTTTGGCTACAACGACATCCTTTTTTTAGCCAGCATCTTGGCCCTTTCCGATGTGTGCCACTTATGGTCTATCTATACTACTACTATTGCTGAATGCACATTCAGCCCGATTGGCATATTTGTAGGTCTGGCACAGCAATCCAAATGAAATGTCTCCGAGTCTTATCAATTAATACAGACTTGTGCTCAAATAAAATTACAAACGAAAAAAACAATTATTACATGATCTCTAAAACAAATGGTTTGATTGATTACATGAACAGACAACACAAAGGTTATTCAACTATGGAAAGAACATTTCACCTATGATTTACCAAGTAGGAATTTAATTTCCTTTTTTCCTTTAGGACCTTAACAATCTGGTCGGTCTCAACTTGCTTCGTTTTGAAATCCACCAAATATTTAATGGTTGTCTTGAGTACTGCTTGTGATTGTGCTATTTGCTTCCTCAACATGTCAACTTCATCTCTAAGTGTAGAAGCAGAATCTCTTTCTACCACTAGTTTAGCCTCTAGAGCATCAGCAGTTGGCAATTCATAATGCATGATTGGGCCGGTGCCACTGTTGTGGGATGATGCAACGTCCATGGGGACCTCACTCTTTGATCTTGGGCTAACCTGTTTTGCCATTAATGTTCCGATTGGATTCAGAAAAGTTGAAGTTAGAAAAACATCTCAACTGGGAGTTATAATAACAAACCAGTTAAAGAAACAAGGAATTAAAGAGTTTCAATTGGATGCTGAAAAGTAGTTATTAGCATCATTGTAACCCGCTGTTGCAGCAGCAAAGCAGTTAAACAAACAAGTAGATATTTAAGTTAAGGAAAACAGGTAATTCTTAACAGTAAGTATCAAACACATAGATAGGCGCAGTCTACAATATGATTAACAGGTTGTGTCATTATGTAATCAGTAGCAAACTAAATTAAGCCAAGCAACGTAATTGAACAATTTTGCAATAAGTGGCTAACTAAAATTCTGAGAAGCAGGTAACTGAACTTATGCTAGTTCTTTGTACAGGCACATTGCAACTTCTTTTTCGCTTACAAGGTTGTACGAAGGAGTCCATGGCATCAATTGCTTGGATACGCAGTCCCAATACTTCTTTCTTCCCACACTGCATGGGTAAGTCGAATGGTTAATCTGGTAAGATGGTGCGTCCTTGATATGTTATATGAGGATGTGTAGTCAGACTAGTTGTAGCCAAACACATCACACTAGCTTTTACTGTATATTTCATGCGATTACTTTTGGCATATCGAGATCTAAGCAATCTACAATAGGATGAAAAGACTGGCATCCTTCACATTATTGGCGAACTCAGTTCATAGAAACAAGCAATTCAACCATTCTATGCGTAAATCAAAAGTGCCACTGGAATATTTTTCACTATCCAATCATACACGCAAAAAGGGGTGACGCCACCATAGGGGCTGGTATGGGCGGCCGCCTCAGGTGGCTGGAAAGTGTGCACCTAGTTTGAGTCGTCCAAGTTGGCCCATGCTAGTTTTGTTCGTCCCAACGCACGAGAAGGCAATGTAAAAAATGAAGAAAAATGTTTCAATTTGGATGGGCCAATAACATAAGTGCAAGGCAGGCCCTATAGCAGGCTCGCGGCCCAAACGAGCGCCTCCCATGGTGATCGACAGCAGGAAAAATCCCAATTCATTCGCTCCAGCCTCCAGTCTGGTTCGCTCCTAACCTAGCCGCCACAGGACAGACCGACACAGCACTTCCTCGCGCCCTCGTTGGAGGGCGGTCGCCGGGCTTCAAGCGAACAGAAGGACAAGAAGATGAAGATCCAAACCTAGGTGTAACCTGTGTGGGAGGCAGCGGCGGCAGCACGGGCATGGCATCGAGCTTGCGCAAACAGATAGTCGCAGCTTGCAAGAGTAGCATGCGCAACGAGCAGGTACATCACATCCCTGATTATATCTAATTCAACTCTTCAATTTCTAGCCAATAGTTAAACCTGACGGTGTTGTAAAACTGCTTGTATGTAGGGAATCTATGAGAAAATGAAACCAATTTCTACTTATTTTATAACTCCCCCAATCAATACTGAACTGACTGAATTTGATGTATCTAATCAAGTTTCCGATGCAAACATACAAGCTCATGTTGTTCTTGAGCCTGAAGTGTCTAATGAACAGACTGCTAATGAAGGATTTGATGCAAACATTTTACATGCTCCTGGTGATGAACATATAGTGTCTAATGAGGGATCTAATGCAAGCATTTTGCAAGCTCATTGAAGGATTTAGTGTCTAATGATGATCTACTATGTTGAGAGAGACAGAGATTTGCAAGCATTGATGACAAGCAAATTATAGTGCATTTTCATAGCTTGAGGAAACGTCGAGGCCATCTACCAGAAAGTCCCCGTATCATGACAACATAGCAGAAATACTTTTCTAATCTGTTGTTTGAAACTATAGGCATACTTGTGCAGGATAGATATATTGATATGTAGTTTGCGCACTGGTTATACGTGCAATTACACTTCGATATTTTCAGCCAAAGAACGAATAATTCAAGCAGGTATAGACCATGTTTGTAGTCCTTGTACACCATGTTGCATTTTGTGTTTTTTGGTGCTTGCATCATTTAGTGTTTATAATCTGAACTACTTTGGATCATTAGCTGGTTTTCAAAGTGCATGTAGCTTCACATTTCTCAAGTTATGTTGATTTCCAGAGTGCAAGTGCCTTCGTATTTTTTAAGTTAAATTTTCTCCCCTGGTAACTTGAATTTGTGGATCAGCCACTGCACACAAATCATACACGAATGCCAGTACGAATTAAATGAAATGCAGGGACTTACGCTAGCTCCTTGTACAGGCTCACTGCAGCTCTGCTTGCGCTTGGGATGTTCCATGTACAAGTCCATGTTACCACTTGCTTGGATGTGCAGGCCTTGTGCTCCTTGCATCCACCTCCGCATTTTTGACACGGTGAATGGTTGATCAAATAAGAGGAATCGACCTTGATGTTGTACCGGAGGACAGATACTTACAAGGTTATACGGGTGTACAGGATGTGTACCAGATCCCGTAGCGCCGTCATGCTTCGCTAAAAATGGATTTGCTTGTTTCAGATGATATCTCCAGAAGAAATAAGAGTTAAAGTCAGAGTTGCATAGGCGTGTAAGCTAAGAGAGCAGTGAAAGGATATCCAAACATCGTCGGAACAGTGCAGAAGGGAGTGATGTGTGGATACCTAGTTCGGGCCGGCGTTTGGGCATGCTCGCCTAGCTAGAGTGTGGGTCACTTCAGAGCCGTTGAAGGCGATGCGCTGGCGTTGGCTGGCCGCACACGGATGCATATCTTGAGTGGTAGCGGAGCGCTACGATGCGGTGGACGAGACCGTTGGTGAAGCCCCAACGGCCTCGGGGGGCGGAGGTGCGATGATGTGCTCGGTGAAGTAGCCCCGGTGAGCTGGGAGATGGCGTCGGTGAAGCGCACCTGATGTGGTGGAACTCGGTGTCTGTGAGGCACCTCGGTTGCGGCGGCCGACATTGTCGGTGGACCACCCGGTGCGGTGGACGAGGGTGTAGATGAGGTAGCTCCGGTGTGGTGGTGAAGCACGACCGTCGTCTTCGTCGTTGGCGTCCGGTACAGAGGTGGGGAACGGTGGGGAAAGAGACGAGACGAGGGGCGAATCAAGGGTTGGCGGCGAATTAGGGATTTGAGCAATCTGGGCGCGGAAGGGGACGGTGGAGAAGAGAGATTTTGCAGGGCTGGAATTGGGGCCGCCAGATATTTCAATCCGAAACCTGGAAGCGCGAACTTATATTGTCGTCGTACTTTTTTTGGGGGGAGGGGGTTGGGTGGCTGGGTGCTACGCATCTGTCCGACACACGCGACCACCCCGACAGGACTATGCTTCGGTGCCTTAAGGCACCTGCCTTTGTGTCCATGACATGTGGGCCCAACAGGTGGTTGGCCCACATGTCAGTGACCCAAAGGCAGTTGCCTTTAACGCACCGAAGCAGCGTCCACCCCGACACGACCCTGGTCTGCCTGGTGCGCCTACATTTGAGAATGCAAACAAATCTTCTTTCATTTGCAAACAAATCTGTATGTATTACCATGCCCGTGTTTTCCTTGCAATAATTAGTCATTTGAAACGAGATACTCCATCCGTTCACTTTTGTAAGTCGTTTCAGATAACTTAAAATGAATTGTTTTGCACATTGTCTGAAATGTCTTCAAGGTCTTATAAAAGTGAACAGAGGGAGTACTATAAATTAATTAATGAGGAGTTATTTGAAAAAAATCGAAATGGTACCCACGCTAACGTGGATTAGAGTGTGTGTCACATAATTAGTTATTTGAATTAGAGTGTGTGTCGCGTAGTTAGTTATTTGAATTAGAGTGTGTGTCACGTAGCGATCTCCAATTTTAACGTGGATTTCGCATTTCACTGTATCCATGCTACTTTTTTAATACAAATTCATATGTATATGATGAACACCATGGTAGTGAGAAAACTTTTGGATGGATTCAAACATATGACCTACAAAATAGCACAACAAACTGAGTCAATGTCAACTTTTCCAAACTTAGTATGGCACGAATTCGAAATAATTACCCGTATGCCTGGTCCTCGGTTCAAATCTTACAATGTACACTGAATTGAAACATCGATATTAAGTCTCGTACTATGTACTCCCTCCATTCGGAAATACTTGTCCTAGAAATGGTTGTATCTAGACTTGTTTTAGTTCTAGATACAACCATTTTTAAGACAAGTATTTCCGAACGGAGGGAGTACATTCAAATGTTGTTTTTAGCCCCCCCCCCCCCCCCCGCACAAACGCTACATACTTCCTCTATCGGTCAATCTTCCTCTCCTAACCACCTTAGGAAGCTATCGGTTTCCAACACACGTTCATTCTTTATCTCCATGTTTCGATCTCTAAGTCTCTCAACTACACAACCCCTTTTCCACTCTGTTACCAAATGTATTTACCTCACACACCCGCCACTGCACCCCATGCCGAGCTCTCTCTCTCTCCCCTCTCTCCCTCTCACCCTCTTGCGCTAAATACATGCATTGCCTATCTAGCCCCCCAACCTCTCGTGCGCACGCACACACGTTGTATATCTAGCTAGGTCACTCCCTCGAGACTGTCTCACTCTTTCTTCCGCACGGCAGGCCACACTCGCTCAATCTCGCTCTCTTTATCTGAGTGTCGTTTAACCTCGTTTTCTTTCACACACAAATGATATATCTCCCTGTTCGGGCCTCGATCGACACGCTCTATACTCTCTCACACAGATTTTCTATCTAGGTCAGTCCATCCAAGCCGCCGCCACTCTTTCGACCTCATGGTGGGCCATGCTCACTCAATCTCTCTCTCTCTCCGTATGTCTCGATTGACCTCGCTCTTTCTCGGGCGAAAACGATATATCACCATGTTTGAGCCCAATTCGACCTATTCACATTGTATACTCACGCACATCGTCTATCTAGGTCACTCTCTCCAACCCATCTCACTCTTTCGATCGCAGGGCGACCCTATGTGATCAGTTGACCTTACTTCCTCCCACGCACAAAATATATCTACACGTCTATGACTGGATCATCTCTCAAGCTCTATCTTACAGCCCTCACCCTTGCCAAAAAGCTCAATCGGACAATATCTCTCCAGAGCATATATATTTGTTCAATGAATGTCGGACCACACTCACTTTGTCTCTCTATCTATATGTCTCTCGGTTGACCTTGCTTTCTCACACCGTATCTTCCACGCGAGGCCGGAGCTATTTACATTGCGAGGGGCACTCCAATCTTGTATTAATTTGTGTAGGCATTTGTTCCGGTCGGTATAGATTATATTTTCGTAACATTCGGCCCACAACTACTCCAAACACCGTTGCAACCCACGCAACTCCCCTAGTTGATTTCCCTCTGGCTCGGTCATCGCTCTCTCGCATGTCCTTTCTCGCCTTCAACGTTGCACCATGGTATTATTGAAAAAACTATGTTGTTCTCTTTAATTATTATAAATAAGCTACAAAACTACACACCGATAGTTCACTTGGAATGGAACAAATTTCGACCCACAAATTAAAGTGCTACAAACTACACACCTAGGGGGCCACATGTCATGAAACAAAATTGGACCCATATACAAATTAAAAAATAAAGGATGAGGATCGAACATGCGACCGGGCCTTCAAGCCGCACGTCAATAGGCAACATACGTAGAATAGCAATGTTTGTTGTACCCCCTTTGTTCACATAATGTTTTTATATTACCACAACCTAATTAATGGATAACATGTATGCTCTCTCTCTCTCTTTTCCTTCACTTACTGGTGGGTTCCATGTGTGCTCTCTCTCTCTCTCTCCTCCCCTTCTGCGTTTAGACGCATGGGCAAACAGGAAGAACTCGCGGGCGATGTTGCCGTTGACCATATCTAGACGCGTTCACAAGTCACGGCACTAGTTTCACGTACTAGAAGCACTAGTCAGTGTGTACGTGCAATGCACGTTAATTTGGAAGTATATTAAGTGCATGCGGATATTAACTACTAGGATATTATTTGCGTGTTGTCATGTGATTAGCACTATTTTTGGCATGAAATTAACGGCACGCTAAACGTGTTGAGCACTCGACATTGAAGCAGTCTAGGTTGTTGGATGACAAGGAATACATGTGGCTTGATGACGTTTTATATTTAATTTGATACGGCTCTAGCAGAACATTCAATCGATCAAACCATACATTTCGTTCAGTCTGACTCCGACTTCAAATTATACGACGATCGATATAAAATAAACGGAGATGATAAACGTTCGGATTTTAAGCATGGCAATCCGAACGTTTTTCATGGCAAATTTAGATTACGCGGCGGCGGCGGCGGCGTCTCGCGGTGGGAAGCGGCTCCTCTGCCGTGCTCTATGTGTTGTCGGGCCACTGACCGATGGCGACGGCGGCGTCTTGCGCCGTTGTTGGTGTACTCCTAGACGTTGGCCTAGCTTCAAGGAAGGCCAAAATGTTCTGGACTTCGGAGCGAGTCAACTGGCGGGAGGAGGCGACTGGCGTTGGTGCAAGGAAGCGGTCGACGGCGGCCATCCATGCCGCTGAGGGGGGCACTGGCACCCGCGCGGGGACAAGCGCTGTTAACGGCGCAGCGGAGACATTCGTGTGCACGAGCACCGGCATGGGCGCGCACCTCAATGCACGCGCAGGCGCATGCGCTGGCAGGTGCACGGGCACCGGCACGGGCGTGCGTGTCAGTGCACGCGTAGGCGCATGTGCTGGCAGGTGCACGGGAATGGGTGCTGGCGCAGTCGGGGCGACGGGAGCCAGAACGGGAGCGGGGACAGGCGCGGCGTCTTCCCGCAAGGCCAGTTCAAGCTCGTCCCAAAGCGCCTTATGTTCTTGAGACTGCGGCTGGGTGTCTTCCTCGGGAAACTGGAACACTAAGGGCAGACCATTGTGATGCGGCATGGCGTACGTTTAGGTTAGGCTAGTTGGAGGTAGACGACAGGAGAATCGGAGAGGAAGAGAGAGGATTGTAGCGATATCGGGTAGTGCGGGGTTGATTTTAAACTGCGGCGCCGGCGACATTAAAAGTGGGAGCAGTTGGGACGACGGTGGGCGGGGGAGCCTGGTCAAAGGGCTCGCCTCCCGGTGATCCTGCACAGCGGTCTGCTCGCACGCCTCTCATCGACTCACACGCTTGCTCGGACGGCACCTGCCGATGAGAAGCTGGGACTCGTGGCGGCACGTAAACGCCCACTGTTTCAATAGTGAAAGCGTTCGCCTTAACGTGACAGGTCTTTCTTTGTTCCAAAATACCTTGGCTCTTCATTTGTGCAACTTGTCATAAGCAGCTTGTCTCAAATTGAAGAAAAAATTACGAAGTAATATTCGTGCCATATCACGTGACCATGCTTAATTAGTTTCAAGAATTTATGCTCACTTTTGGATTTTCTAAAATTTAAGATCCAGGATTCAAAACAATATCATAACCTGCATCATGCAATAAATTTTCAAGCCGTACATCTGTCCTGTTGTATTTCTTAAGAAAGGATTTGGTCAAACATTTTACTTAGTTAGACTTCAGACAAGTTATATATGTAGAGTAAAAGGATAATCCCTCCGTACCAGTGCATTGCCTGATATATTAACTCAAGTACTAGGCATGAACAAACAGGCTCAATTCTGTGCTCATCCTGGTGTAGTAGTAGTAGTACTAGGCAATGCAGTTGACAGGTGACCTTGACGAGCGGCGACCGTGGGAATTGAACCATGCTCGGCACGGTAGGTAACATTGTCTACTTACTAAAGCATCCCTTCGTTGTTCATCGGTAGTCATTATGGACCGGGGACATGAGGGGAATTTCCTAGGGCTGGAATTCTAGCCGCCAGATATTTCGACTTGAAACGCTGAGGCTCGACTGGTTGGGGTTGCCTAATGTGCGTACCACGCACGCCACCGAAGGACACGAGCCCGGTTTTTTTAGGATCAACACGAGCCAAGGTCTGGCTGGTACGCCGTTGGGTCCTACCATTTGAGAATACGAAAGGAACCTTTTAAATTGCCGAACGAATATATGTGTATTACAATACCCGTATTTTCCTTGCAAATACTAATCTCAATGTGGTAATTGATTTATGACGAGTTGTTGAATTAGAGTGAGTTTGTGATATAATGATCTCAACATGGATTTCACATTTCATGGTATCCCTAGTAAGTTTTCCAATGCAAATTCAAATTTAAAAGATGAACAATATGGAGGTGAGAAAACTTTGTATGTATCAAGCATATGACCACACACACACACACAGACACACACGCACGAACACAACAACAATCCAATAAGTATAGTGCATATATTTTTCCAAACCATGCATGTATGACACGAATTCAAAAATACTCCTTCTATTCCTAAATATTAGTCTTCTAGAGAGTTCAACAAGTGACTACATATGAAGCAAAATGAGTGAATCTGGACTCTAAAATATGTCTATATACATCTGTATGTGCCAGACCATTTGAAGCCTCTAAAAAGACTAATATTTAGGAACGAAGGGAGTAAAATGTAAGACATCCATGGTCCTCAGTTCAATATTTAAAATGAACATGAAACTGAAACATGAATATTAAGTCTAGTACTACAGTACATGCAAATGTTGTGTTTAGGCGGAGGTATGATTGTCGGGGGTCAACCCCTCGACCTTAGATAAAATTGTGGAGCTCTGTTTAGGGTTGTTTAGATTATATTTGTCCCCACCCTCCCGACCACCGATTGGTTGTGCACCCCCACCCCTCCTCCCCAGGAGAATATCATGTGCCCCCATACCTTAGATGCTATATACTGATACGAGTTGCTTGGAGCTTGTTGTAGGATCGAAAGTATGTCTAGAGGGGGGGTGATTAGACAACTTGACCAAATAAAAACTTAACCTTTTCCCAATTTTAGTTCTTGGCAGATTTTAGCTAATTTAGGACAAGTCAAGCAATCATCACATGATTCAAGCAAGCATGCAAAGAGTATATAGGCAGCGGAAAGTAAAGCATGCAACTTGCAAGAATGTAAAGGGAAGGGTTTGGAGAATTCAAACGCAATTGGAGACACGGATGTTTTTCCCGTGGTTCGAATAGGTGGTGCTATCCTACATCCACGTTGATGGAGACTTCAACCCACGAAGGGTAACGGTTGCGCGAGTCCACACAGGGCTCCACCCAATGGTAACGGTTGCGCGAGTCCACACAGGGCTCCACCCACGAAGGGTCCACGAAGAAGCAACCACCCACAAAGGGTCCACGAAGAAGCAACCTTGTCTATCCCACCATGGCCATCGCCCACACAGGACTTGCCTCACTAGCGGTAGATCTTCACGAAGTAGGCGATCTCCTTGCCCTTACAAACTCCTTAGTTCAACTCCACAATCTTGTCGGAGGCTCCCAAGTGACACCTAGCCAATCTAGGAGACACCACTCTCCAAGAAGTAACAAATGGTGTGTAGGTAATGAACTCCTTGCTCTTGTGCTTCAAATGATAGTCTCCCCAACACTCAACTCTCTCTCATAGGATTGGATTTGGTAGAAAGAAGATTTGAGTGGAAAGCAACTTGGAGAGGCTAGAGATCAAGATTCATATGGTAGGAATGGAATGTCTTGGTCTCAACACATGAGTAGGTGGTTCTCTCTCAGAACATATGAGTTGGAATGGTGTATGTGTTCTGATGGCTCTCTCCACGAATGAAGAGGAGGTGGAGGGGTATATATAGCCTCCACAAAAAATCCAACCGTTACACAGTTTTCCAATCTCGGTGGGACCGAATCAATAAACTCGGTCGGACCGAAAATGTAAACCTAGTGACCGTTAGAGATTTTCGGTGGGACTGACATGCAACTCGGTAGGACCGATATGGTTAGGGTTTGGGCATAACGTAATCTCGGTGAGACCGATTACACAAACTCGGTGAGACCGAATTTGGTAATTCGCTAACCAGAGAGTTGGTCAGGCAAACTCGATGGGACCGATTTGCTCTTTCGGTGAGACCGAGTGGAACTCGGTGAGACCGAAAAGTTACAAAGGGGAAACACTGAGTTTACATTGCAATCTCGGTGGGACCGATTCGCTCTTTCGGTGAGACCGAAAAGTTACGAAAGGGAAACAGAGAGTTTGCAATCCCATCTCGGTGAGACCGAGATCCTTATCGGTAGAACCGAATTGCTAGGGTTTGGCAGTGGCTAATGACAAGTGAAACTCGGTGGCGCCGGATAGGAAGAATCGGTAGGACCAAGTTTGGCTTAGGGTTTAGGTCATATGTGGATATGGGAAAGTAGTTGAGGGTTTTGGAGCATATCACTAAGCACATGAAGCAAGAGGCTCATTAAGCAACACCTCATCCCTCCTTGATAGTATTGGCTTTTCCTATGGACTCAATGTGATCTTGGATCACTAAAATATAAAATGAAGAGTCTTGAGCTTTTGAGCTTGAGCCAATCCTTTGTCCTTAGCATTTTGAGGGTTCCACTTTCACATCCATGCCATGCCAATCATTGAGCTTTCCTGGAATAATCATCTTGGAATACCATTAGCTCAATGAGCTATATGTTGTTATGAATTACCAAAACCACCTAGGGATAGTTGCACTTTCAATCTCCCCCTTTTTGGAAATTGATGACAACATATAGATCAAAGCTTCGACAAATGATAATAAGCATGAAATATATCGTCGCTTTGAGAAGTATGTGATAAGTAAGAGCTCCCCCTAAATTTGTGCATATTTAAAATTTGCTTTGGACTGCAAATGCACAAGGAGTTAGAGTCATGGGTTACTCTTCCATGTCACATACATCTTGGTGGAGCGCTTAAAATGATAAGAATGAAATACATGCACTCATCACCAAGAATAGTGAATGATCACATAAGATAGATAAGATAATAGCATTAAGCAAGCATTAAGTGTAGCTTATGATCAAACACATGATCATCAATGTCTCACAAGCATAGTATCTCAAGCACTCAAAAGCAAACAAGTTTGAAAAACCACCAAATAAAGCAAGAGAGAAAAGCAACACTCTCTCTCGAAGCCTATGATGTATACATCTTCTCCCCCTTTGGCAACAAGTTACCAAAAAGTTCCTACAAATGCATAGCACTAGATCGACGCTCATGCTTGATCTTCTGGTGGTGGTGGAGTCCGGATCACTCCAAGGACGAAGGCTTCGGTAGATGCTGAAGTAGACGCTGGAGTTGGAGCTGAGGTAGATGCTGGAGCTGGTGGAACTGAGGCTGTGGCTGGTGCTGAGGTGGTGGCTCTTGTGTCAGCAACTGGAACGGTAGACGACCTTGGACCTCTGGGCACTCTGGCAAAGGCATGAGTGGTAGTCCTGCCTCTCCTCTCCTGCATATCATCGTGGAGCTGCTCCACTGCAGTCTGAATCTCCGTTACCTTGACATCCAAGTCATAGAACTTTTGTTCCATGATTCTCTCTAGGCTTGCCTGGTTTTGAGTTAGGGTGGCTAGTCCTTTCTCAATCCGTAGGGTGGATGCAATGAGGTAACCAAGCTGCTCTTGTTTGGTCTTCAAGAAGTACTCAGATGCCTCCTCTTGACTTGGCATCTTGGCAGCTTTCTCCTTCCTTGCCTTCTCCTTCTTTGCAAATGCTTGGGCAGATGACGGTTCATTTTCAGTCATGACAACTTCATTGTCCTCAAAATCTGGACGGATGGGCAGGTGTTCCTTGTCCAATAAGTATATGCCTGTTCCCATCTTGGAGTTGATGAGCTCCTGGATCTGAGGGGCATATCCGCAACTCCTCTTCTGGTCTGCTGCAGTCATCTTGATTGTTTCCACTATTAGGCTCATCACCTTGAACTTCTGAGGTACATCAAATACATGAAGCAGGTTGATAGCATGGCCTCTGATCATCTTGTGATCTCCAGACTTGGGCAATAAGGTGTGCCTCAATATCCAATTGATCGTTGGCAGTCCTGACAGAAGGTAGTGCACTGGGCCAAATTTGAACGTGTCAAGTGCCTCATTTGGGATCTCCTTGTACATATTGGACATTGAGTTGTGGTCCATCTTCTTCTTGGCATATATGTCCATGTCATCATCATGCTCCTCTGGGGCATTAATGATCTGTGCCCACTCAGCAACTGTGGATTGGTACCTTGTACCCTCAGACATCCATATGATCCTCCCATCTGAATAAAAATGTGCTGTGGAGTAGAATTGCATGATCAGCTCCTCGTTCCACTTTGTGAGCTTCTGCCCAACAAAGTCAGCAACTCCACAAGCACTAAAGCTGTCAAATACTCCAGGGTAGTGCTCCTCATTCTCCTTCATGTAGGTCCAGTCGACCCATCTCATATCACAGACTATGGGCTTCTTATCAAGCAAAACTGTCTCATAAAAATCTTGCTGCTCCTTGGTGTGGAACCTGTAATCCACGGCAGTCCTTCTCCTTGAAGCATACGGGTCTGCTTCTCTCCACTTCCTCAGCCCTGAATCTCTCCTGAGCTTCATGTCCTCAGCCACAGGATGAGCATCGTTGTGGTCTGGGATCTTGGGCTTTAGCTTTCTCAGGACATTCTCTTCCTCTTCTTCAGCAACAGTCTCAGGCACTGGGGCCTTGTTCTTCTCAGCTGCAGGAATGCTCCTTCTATTCCTCTTGGGTTTTGGCTTGGAGGCAGATTTGGGCTTAGATGCAGTAGCCCCTGACCTTATGGCATCACCCATCAGCTTGGGTGCCTTGGGTGCTGGTGCAGCTACCTCTTCTTCCTCTTCCTCTTCCATGATGGAAGCCTTTCCTAGTACTCTGGCCATGGTCTTCTTGACCCTTTCCTTTCTTTTCTTTCCCTCAGCAGCAATTGGCTCTTTGGGAGTGGGCTTCTCAGTTGAAGCTCTTGCCTTTGACATGGGCTGCCTGCCTGCTGGCCTTTTGATCTTCAGCCCTGGCTTTGTGCCTTGAGCTGGCTCAACTCTCTTGGAAGTGGCCTCTTCCTCTGCCACATAGTCTTCATCTTCAGAGTCTGAAGTCCTCTTCTTCCTCTGTCTGGTGGCAGCCATTGGCAAGTTGCTAGGGGTGCTCATGCTGCCTTCATCTGAAGAACTTGAGGAACTAGTGCCCTCACTCATGTGCACCTGCTGCTCTGACATGTTTTGGCTATCAGTTTGATCAGACATGCTGCAAACTGACTGCTGACCCTGTGAAAAGATTATAGATGAGATAGAGTGGATGAGCATCACAAAATGCAGAGATTTTTGCAAAAGAATGATCCAAAAACTTAGTTTTAGTTTCCCACTGAAATCATCTCGGATCTACCGATTTTCAAACTCGGTGATACCGAAGCAGTTTTGGAACCTAAACTAGTGAACTCGGTTGGACCAAGTCACAGTTCGGTGGCACCGAGACTGCTAGGGTTTCACTAAGTTCCAAAATCGGTCACACCGATAAGTAATTCTCGGTCAGACCGAGTCTCACTTGTGCAATGGCATAAGCCAAATCGGTGGGACCGAGTTTTTCAACTCGGTGGGTCCGAGATGGTTTCGGCGGAAACCTAACCCTAAAATTTTCGAATCAAACCTAATCTATAAGCGTTTTGACTGGATAGAAGTGTTTCAATCGTGGCAAGAAACATGAAGAACACAATGTGCTAGGAATTGGACGGGGAATAGCACTGTGATCGAGTCCATACCCTAGTTCGGCGGAGACTCGCTACGGCGGCAACGACGGGGGCAGAATTCCCGTTGACGGTGACGGAGACCAGCTACTGGAGGCGGCTGGCGGCGAGAAGACGATCCGGAGACCACGAAGGCAGAGCAGGCTATCGCGTGGGCGAAGGGGTTCGGAGAAATTTCCAAAATTTTGCCCGTGACTATATATAGCCCGACCCTGTCGGTGTGACCGAGTGGAACAACTCGGTGGCACCGAGATTCATAACTGCAAGCAGTTACTGAAACTCGGTATGACCGAAAGGTTCAAATCGGTTGCACCGAGATCGAAAACCTAGATCAACTTAATGATCTCAGTAGGACCGAAAGTGGAGTATCGCTCAGACCGAGAATCATAAAGAGGTTTTGGAAGTTTAAGTCTATGATGAATCGGGGACTCTGAGCGCTCCTCACACAGAGTGGTTCGAATCTGACTTGATCAAATTTTGTGATGCAGCATGAATAGAGTTTGAGACGAGAAAAGCATAGATAGCTAGAGGAGGTTCTTAGGCATTCTTGTCCATCCACTTGGCAAAAAGAAATGAAGCCAAACAATCAAAACAACAAGTGGATGTCCTCGAATGAGTAAAATATGTAACCAGCATGCTCACACAATAAGATGGCAAATGAAATATGTGACAAGGCATGCACAACCAATTCTAGCATCTATCAAGCAATTTGCGATGACTAGGTCATCTATATATGAGTATATTGACTTAGGAGTCAAGTGAGAACACTTGATCATAGGTCATACTCATCGTTTAAGATCAAGTGGGGTTACCACTTTTACATAAAGCATTGTTTTGTTCACATCTTTAGAGTTGCTTTAGCTCAAGTCTTAGAGTAAAGCTCCCCCTAGATGTGATATCCCCCCTAAGAGGGATGAACTAACCTTGGGTTTTGTCAATGATGACTTCATGTAGATATTGAAGATGTGGATGCTCAATGTTGATGTAGATCTCTTGGAGCTATCCATTTGAGTGAATTGCACTTTCAATACCTACATGGGTTAGTCCCACAAGGAATAAACAAGGATATCCATAGACATAGAGTGATGCACACACAAGATGATGTCCATGAAAACTTTTAGGTTACCTTGTCCCTTGTCTTACCAACAAGAGGGTTTGTGACTCCTTGAACTAGTGCAAGATGTGGAAGTTGATTGCACTTGTTCTTGCCAAAATGATAAGAGTGAAGTATGTTGGCGGAGTCACCCTCGAGAACTCTCTAGTTCTTCTTCTTTTGGATCCACACCATCTTGATGGGAATCGTTGGAGTTGTAGTCGTACTTGATGAAGTGGAACTTGAAGTAGTCTTGGGAATCCACTTGACTAAGGTCTTTGGAGCTTCTTCAAATGCATCAATTTCCTCTTGAAGCTTGTCCTTGCCTTTTTGCTTGTAGTCTTGTGGTGGAAGATCATCTTGAGCTTGTGTCCCCTTGAAAGAAGTATCATACTTCTCTTGTTGAGGAATAAACTTTGTCTTGGGGTATTGATCTTCTTCCCACTCAACTCCATTGGCATTGAACTTTCGTTCAAAACCAACACCTTGATTCTTCCGGTGCATTCCTTGCTTGCGCACAATTTCCTCGAATTGCTTACTCCCGGCAAGGCTTTTGTACACTCCTTTCTCTATAATTCCCTTCAATAAACTATTTTCTTGCTCAAGTGTAACTTGGCTAAGAGAATCATTAGTGGAATCAAGAGAACTACTAGAAGCAACAATATTGGATTTAACATGATCATTGTTACTGCTAGAGGAAGAATCTTTCTTGTTACTAGACTTGACTTGAGGCATGTAAGTGGATAAGAGTAAACGCTTGGCAATGTAAGAAGAACTTTTCTTGCGGAGATCATCATTGATTGCTTTTAAGAACTCATGCTCTTGCTCAAGATTGAGCTTCTCAAAGCATAATTTCTCATGAGCTCTTAAAAATTCTCGATGATCTTCGAAGATGGTTTCATGAGCTAACTTAAGAGTGTTTAGTTCTTTAGTTAGGGCCTCAATCTTCTCCTTATCATTGTCATTCGTTTTATCTTGATTAGCATGTTTAATTGACATTTCATCATAGTATTCATCACTAGAGTTGTCAATAAGCAAATCATCACCTAACAAGTCATCTTCATCACTATTGAAATCAACATACTCGGGGTGTGTTACCTTAGGACCTTTGGCCATGAAGCATCTTCCAATTCCTTCATTTGGTGAGTCAAATATGTCGTAGGAGTTGGTTCACACAAGTGCTAGACCGGCAACACCTTCATCTTGAGTATCTTCGGAGTCGGAGTGATAACTTCTTTCGGAGTGGCTGTCGGAGTCGGAGCCGGATACCCATTCACCAACATGAGCTTGATGTCTTCGTCTTGTATAGCTCCTTGATGATTTTTCCTTCCTTTCTGAATCCTTGCTTCTCTATGAGTATCTTCGTTCATAACAATCATCTCTACTCCTTCTCTCTCTTGGTGGTGATCCTTTGCTTCTTCTTTTTGGAGAATCTTCTCTTCTCTTGTAGGGAGACGTACACTCATTGGAGTAGTGTCCGGGTCTTCCACAATTGTAGCAGTTTCACTCTCGACTAGAAGATCTTTTATCATTGTAGGACCTTGACTTGAAGCTTCTATCTTTGCTTCTACTCTTGTAGAACTTGTTGAAGTTCTTCACCATTAAGCTCAATTCTTCATTGAAGTCTTGTTTCTCACTTGATGATGTAGGGGCTTCACATGAGGCTTTATAGGCACCACTTGATTTGTTGTGAAGTTCCTCTTTATCCTTAAGTGACATCTCATGAGCAACAATTCTTCCAATCACCTCCGTTGGCTTGAGATCTTTGTAATTGGGCATCATTTGGATCAATGTGCACACGGTATCATATTTTCCATCCAAAGCTCTTAGAATCTTCTTGATGATGAATCTATCGGTCATCTCTTCACTTCCTAAGCCGGCAATCTCATTTGTGATGAGAGCAAGCCTAGAGTACATTTCAGCGACACCTTCACCATCCTTCATCTTGAACTTGTCAAGTTGGCTTTGAAGCACATCCAACTTGGATTCCTTGACGGAGTCGGTACCTTCGTGCATATCAATCAAAGTGTCCCAAATTTCCTTTGCATTCTCAAGATGGCTGATTTTGTTGAATTCTTCGGGGCACAATCCATTGAAGAGAATATCACAAGCTTGAGCATTGTATTGCAACATCTTCAACTCATCCGCGGTAGCTTCACGGTTTGGTTCTCTCCCATCAAAGAAGTCACCTTGCAAACCAACACACACAATAGCCCAAACGGCGGGGTTATGTCCAAGAATATGCATTTTCATTTTATGCTTCCAACTAGCAAAATTAGTACCATCAAAGTAAGGACCTCTACGGTGATAATTTCCCTCGCTAGACGCCATACTCTCCTAGGTTGTGAAACCAAGGCTATGACCACCAAAAGCTATGGAGATCAAAGAAAATGGAGAACAAAGCTCTTATACCACTTGTAGGATCGAAAGTATGTCTAGAGGGGGGGTGATTAGACTACTTGACCAAATAAAAACTTAACCTTTTCCCAATTTTAGTTCTTGGCAGATTTTAGCTAATTTAGGACAAGTCAAGCAATCATCAAATGATTCAAGCAAGCATGCAAAGAGTATATAGGCAGCGGAAAGTAAAGCATGCAACTTGCAAGAATGTAAAGGGAAGGGTTTGGAGAATTCAAACGCAATTGGAGACACGGATGTTTTTCCCGTGGTTCGGATAGGTGGTGCTATCCTACATCCATGTTGATGGAGACTTCAACCCACGAAGGGTAACGGTTGCGCGAGTCCACACAGGGCTCCACCCAAGGGTAACGGTTGCGCGAGTCCACACAGGGCTCCACCCACGAAGGGTCCATGAAGAAGCAACCACCCACAAAGGGTCCACGAAGAAGCAACCTTGTCTACCCCACCATGGCCATCGCCCACACAGGACTTGCCTCACTAGCGGTAGATCTTCATGAAGTAGGCGATCTCCTTGCCCTTACAAACTCCTTGGTTCAACTCCACAATCTTGTCGGAGGCTCCCAAGTGACACCTAGCCAATCTAGGAGACACCACTCTCCAAGAAGTAACAAATGGTGTGTAGGTAATGAACTCCTTGCTCTTGTGCTTCAAATGATAGTCTCCCCAACACTCAACTCTCTCTCTCATAGGATTGGATTTGGTAGAAAGAAGATTTGAGTGGAAAGCAACTTGGAGAGGCTAGAGATCAAGATTCATATGGTAGGAATGGAATGTCTTGGTCTCAACACATGAGTAGGTGGTTCTCTCTCAGAACATATGAGTTGGAATGGTGTATGTGTTCTGATGGCTCTCTCCACGAATGAAGAGGAGGTGGAGGGGTATATATAGCCTCCACACAAAATCCAACCGTTACACAGTTTTCCAATCTCGGTGGGACCGAATCAATAAACTCGGTCGGACCGAAAATGTAAACCTAGTGACCGTCAGACATTTTCGGTGGGACTAACATGCAACTCGATAGGACCGATATGGTTAGGGTTTGGGCATAACGTAATCTCGGTGAGACCGATTACACAAACTCGTTGAGACCGAATTTGGTAATTAGCTAACCAGAGAGTTGGTCAGGCAAACTCGGTGGGACCGATTTGCTCTTTCGGTGAGACCGAGTGGAACTCGGTGAGACCGAAAAGTTACAAAGGGGAAACACTGAGTTTACATTGCAATCTCGGTGGGACCAATTCGCTCTTTCGGTGAGACCGAAAAGTTACGAAAGGCAAACAGAGAGTTTGCAATCCCATCTCGGTGAGACCGAGATCCTTATTGGTAGAACCGAATTGCTAGGGTTTGGCAGTGGCTAATGACAAGTGAAACTCGGTGGCGCCGGATAGGAAGAATCGGTAGGACCGAGTTTGGCTTAGGGTTTAGGTCATATGTGGATATGGGAAAGTAGTTGAGGGTTTTGGAGCATATCACTAAGCACATGAAGCAAGAGGCTCATTAAGAAACACCGCATCCCTCCTTGATAGTATTGGCTTTTCCTATGGACTCAATGTGATCTTGGATCACTAAAATATAAAATGAAGAGTCTTGAGCTTTTGAGCTTGAGCCAATCCTTTGTCCTTAGCATTTTGAGGGTTCCACTTTCACATCCATGCCATGCCAATCATTGAGCTTTCCTGAAATAATCATCTTGGAATAGCATTAGCTCAATGAGCTATATGTTGTTATGATTTACCAAAACCACCTAGGGATAGTTGCACTTTCACTTGTAGATCTAAGATATAGCAGCTCACATGATGTGTCTTAATATTTTTGCAGGAAACCTTGATGAGTTTGAGAATTGCACACAATTTGTACGAAAACTACTTAGATGCCCTTTGATCCCATATCCAACGACCTCGAAGCTCGTATCACCGTAGCATCTAAGATGAAGGAGGACATCATATTCTCCTGTATGTAAGAATATCATGTGCTACCACACCTTAGATGCTTTGGTGATACAAGCTCTTTGGAGGCGTTGGATTTGTGACCCAACACCTCCTCGGTGGTTCGAATGGTTTTTGCAGAAAAGCCCCAAAATAGTTCGGCCACCGCTTACAAACACAAAGACTGCTCAGATGCCATTGGATCTCAGATCAAACGACCTCCAAGCTCGTATCACCGTAGCATCCAAGCTGCGATGGCAGCTTATGTTTTCTCGCACGGGAGAGTTTGAGGTGCTCCCGCACCGCAGCTAGATTCTATGGTGATACGAGTTCACTGAGATCTAACGGCCCACAGTAGGAGGTTTGAATGTTTTTGCAATATAAGGCTGATAGAGTTTGGGAAATGCGCAGAAAGTACAAGTACTACGCATGTTCCATCTGATCAGTGATCATACGACCTAGATGCTCATATCACCGTATCGGGTAATTAAGCTATGGGGAGCACCTAATATGAGCACAGGGGAGCCATTGGATCGAAGATGCAGTGGTACACACGAGGCCTGAATGTTTTATTTGCAAAAAAACCTTTGGAGAGTTTGGAAATTGCGCATAATTACAAAGACTAATCCCAAGCCATTGGATCTCACTTCCAACGGTGCAAAAACTTGTATCACCATAGTAGCTAAACTGCGGGGTGGATGTGATATTCTATGTCACTGTCATTTTTGTTCATAAACTTGCAAAATACGTGTAACTCGTGCCGTTACTTGTCTAACCGTGCAAAGTGTTTGTTCAAAAAACCCATCCTACACTGAAATATCGGAACAACACACGGGGGTCCCACTTGTAATTAATCAAATTTGGACCTAAAACTAACAAATCTTAAAGACGAGATTCGAACTGGCAACCTGGACTACAAAGAGTAAGTCGATAGCCTGAAAAAACGAAGGGTTGTTGGCTTTGTCCCATAACTTGATTTTATACAGTACTTGCGTTGAGTAGAGTAGAGGGAGTGCCTCGTCAACACGTGCATGACCGTTGTCTCACTTACTGGTGGGTCCCAGGGGAATGCGTGGGAGCCAACCGGCTGGGTCGGAACGGAATGCGTGGTCGTGTTCATTGGGAGGGCTTGGACGGAATATGCGATGGAAACGAGGCCTGGCGTACCGCACAACGGAGGAAACGGACCTCCTACGTTCGGAACGGGGTCCTGTTGATCGGGAGGGGTCTAGCGTACCGCAAAACGGAGGAAATGGACCTCCTATGGTCGAAACGGGGGTCCTGTTGATCGGGATGGGTGTGGCGTACCGCAAACGGACGAAACGGACCTCCTACGGTCGAAACGGGGGTCCTGTTGATTGGGAGGGGTGTGGTGTACCGCAAAACGGAGGAAACGGACTTGTGTTGGAGCGCTACGGTCGAAACGGGGGTCCTGTTCATCGGGAGGGGTGTGGCGTACCGCAAAATGGGACTCCACGGGATACTGTTCATCTCCACCGTCGACCTCCTCCAGCCTCCACGGGCTCCTGTTTATCCAGCCTCCACCGCGCGCTACTCCACCGGCTACTGTTCAACCACCCCTCCACGGGCACCCCTCCACCGTCTACTGTTCATCCAGCCCTCCACACCACGGGGTCCTATTCAACCACCCCTCCATGGGCACCCCTCCACCGTCTACTGTTCATCCAGTCCTCCACCACACCACGGGGTCCTGTTCATCCAGAGGCAACGCCAGCGCTCACTGTTCATCCAACCCCCCCCCCCGCAACGCTCACTGTTCATCCCAGAGGCAGCATCGATCGGCTTCAGTTAGCAGCAGTAGCAAAGGAATCGCTCGATCGGGTTCAGTTAACAGCCATCGATCGATCGCTTGGGTTCAGTAACGCGTAGCCTGCAATGCAATCGCTCGGGTTCAGTTAGAGACCAACGCCTCGCTTGGGTTCAGGTAGAGCCAATGCCTCGCACACACGCGTGTACGTGTACGAGAGAAACGCGCATCGCTCGTCCCCCGACCTCCCACCGTAACCGGGAACTCCCTGAAATTTTCCTCCCCCTCGCTTCTACCACGGTTTTTCCGTCATGGACGGCCCAAAGAATGTCATGCAGCTGCGTCTCCGGCCCGCCCAGGACGAAAAGCCCATTTTTTCATGATTTTTTGTCATAGAAGTAGGAGCCCACCACATCTATGATGATACCGGGTTTTGTCACAATTATCATCATAGAAGTGTCATATGTATGACAGAAAAAAAATTCCGTTCGGCCCAAAATGTCACGGATGTGTCTTTTTTGTAGTGGTGCTTGGGTAGCTGGTGCTGCTACGGGCCAACCAGCTGTCCTCGCCCGCACAAAAGCGGATCATGAGGCTTGTTAGGGCTGCCATCGTTCTCGGTTTTTCTTGGCCGAGGTGTCTGGCGAGCCATTCGTCTCGGACGCTGTGTTTAAAAGCTGCTAAGGCTTCGGCATCTGGACAGTCGACGATTTGGTTCTTCCTGGTGAGGAACATGTTCCAAAGCTTTCGGGCGAACTCTCTGGACTGTTGGATTATATGACTTAAATCGTCTGCATCCGGAGGTCGGACATAAGTCCCTTGAAAATTGGCCAAGAAAGCGTCCTCGAGCTCCTCCCAACTTCCAATTGAGTTTTCGGGGAGGCTTTTTAGCCAGTGTCGAGCTGGCCCTTTAAGCTTGAGGGGCAAGTATTTAATGGCATGGAGATCGTCTCCACGAGCCATATGAATATGGAGGATAAAATCCTCTATCCAGACTCCAGGGTCTATGGTCCCGTTGTACGCTTCTATGTTCACCGGATTGAATCCCTCCGGGAATTCGTGATCCAGCACCTCGTCAGTGAAACATAGTGGGTGTGCGGCACCCCGGTATTGGGATGTGCCATGGTGTTTGGACGGTTGTAGTATTCGGTTTTGGTTTTGTACCGGAGCGCGCTTCCTAGATCCGTAGATGGATCTAGTCGCGCCGGATTTTTGGCGCAAGTTCTCACGTAGATCGTGTGTTGACTTATGCGCGACCTTGTTAGCCGCTCTATCACGCTCACAAGGTGGTGGATCCGGCCGGTTGGCCGTATCATTCTTCGGCTGTGTGGGCTCTAAGGCCTCATCATCGAATTCCGGTAATAGCTTGCGCTTTGGATGGCTATTTGTGTGGTAACTTCCACCATACTTTGTTACTTTGTTCCACCTGTTGTTGAGCGTATCTTGTGCGGCCTTAAGCCTTTGCTTCTGTTTCTTCAGGCTCCTTATTGTGGCAATAAGCCTTCTGTGGAGGTTCTCTTGCTCCAGGTGCGTTTCCGGGATGATGTGTGCATCTTTGTCTGGACTGCTTTCTTCCCCAGACGGGGTTTGATGAGGCTTATCCTTGGCATCATCGTGTTCGGACGTCGGATCCGTACTATGTTTGCAGTTTTATCTTGATCATTTCCTACCACAGGGGTGGTGCAGTTGTCGTTTCTTCCAGAGTCGAGTGGACTATTATTTCCTCTTGCGCTGTTATCACTGTTTTTGCTATGGCAGGACTTAGAGCGGCGCCGTTGACGTTGGCGCTTGGGTTGCTTGGAGGGTGCATCCCCCACTGTCTCTTCGCCATTGCACTCTCTGGGTGTATCCACCATGTATACGTCATGTGATGAAGTGGTGGTCCGGCGTTCTGTGGGCGGTGGTTCCTGTTCGTCTCCGGCATCGTCGTCCATACCATCGATGTCTTCGCAGTCGCAGTCGAGCACATCGGTTAAGTCATCGACAGTGGCTACTAAGTGGGTGGTGGGTGGGCAGCGAATTTCTTCGCCGTCCGCATCCCATTCTAGCCGGACATAGTTTGACCAAGGTTCTCCTGACAGGGAGAGAGACCTTAATGAATTTAGCACATCTCCAAAAGGTGAGTGCTGAAAGATATCCGTGGAGGTGAACTCCATGATCGGCGCCCAGTCGGACTCGACGGGCACGGATGTGAGCGGCTCTGAGTCCGTAGCCGGAGATGAATCCAGTGGTTCGGCGACGCGGCTCTCGTAAGGGGTGAAGTCAGTATCCGTCTCTATCGCCACTGAGAGCGCAGCCTCCATGGCGGGGTCCATCCCTCCGCTCTCGGATGGCGCGACTTGCTCCGGATTGATGGCCGGAGTAGTTGCGGATGCGATCTCCCGAACATTGTCTGACGGTAGAGTTACGTCATGCTCGTCGCGACTGTGCGGTGCATCCAACATGGGCTCGAATCCGTCGAAGATCAAGTCTCCGCAGATGTCGGACGTGTAGTTCAAGTTTCCAAATCTGACCTGATGGCCAGGGGCGTAGCTCTCGATCTGCTCCAGATGGCCAAGCGAATTGGCCCGCGGTGTGAAGCCGCCGAATACGAAGATCTATCCGGGGAGGAAAGCCTCACCCTGGACAGCATTGCTAGCGATGATCGAAGGAGCCATCAAGCCTTATGGTGACGACACAGTGGAACTCTCAATGAAAGCACCAATGTCGGTGTAAAACCGGCGGATCTCGGGTAGGGGGTCCCGAATTGTGCGTCTAAGGCGGATGGTAACAGGAGGCAGGGGACAGAATGTTTACCCAGGTTCGGGCCCTCTTGATGGAGGTAATACCCTACGTCCTACTTGATTGTTCTTGATAATATGAGTAGTACAAGAGTTGATCTACCACGAGATCAAAGAGGCTAAACCCTAGAAGCTAGCCTATGGTATGATTGTATGTTGTCCTATGGACTAAAACCCTCCGGTTAATATAGACACCGGAGGGGGCTAGGGTTACACAAGGTCGGTTACAAAGGAGGAGATATATGTTGGGTTTCGTAGTAATTTCGAAAAAATTCCTACGCACACGCAAGATCATGGTGATGCATAGCAACGAGAGGGGAGAGTGTGATCTACGTACCCTTGTAGATCGACAACGGAAGCGTTTGGTTGATGTTGTCGTACGTCTCCACGGCCCGACCGATCAAGCACCGAAACTACGGCACCTCCGAGTTCTAGCACACGTTCAGCTCAATGACGATCCCCGGACTCCAATCCAGCAAAGTGTCGGGGAAGAGTTCCGTCAGCACGACGGCGTGGTGACGATCTTGATGCACTACCGTCGCAGGGCTTCGCCTAAGCACCGCTACAATATTATCGAGGACTATGGTGGAAGGGGGCACCGCACACGGCTAAGAATATGATCACGTGGATCAACTTGTGTGTCTAGGGGTGCCCCCTACCGCCGTATATAAAGGAGCAAGGGGAGGAGGCCGGCCGGCCCCTATAGGCGCGCCAGGAGGAGTCCTCCTCCTAGTAGGAGTAGGACTCCTACTAGGAGGGGGAAAGAAGTGGGGAGGGAGAAGGAAAGGGGGGCGCCGCCCCCCCTCTCCTAGTCCAATTCGGACCAAGGGGGGGAGGAGGCGCGCGGCCCACCCTGGCGCCCTTCTCTCTCTCCACTAAGGCCCATATGGCCCATTACTACTCCCGGTAGGGTTCCGGTAACCCTCCGGCTCTCCGGTTTTCTCCGAAATCACCCGGAACACTTCCGGTGTCCGAATATAGCCGTCCAATATATCAATCTTTATGTCTCGACCATTTCGAGACTCCTCGTCATGTCCGTGATCACCTCCGAGACTCTGAACTACCTTCGGTACATCAAACTCAGAATACAACTATCATCGAAACCTTAAGCGTGCGGACCCTACGGGTTCGAGAACAATGTAGACATGACCGAGACACGTCTCCGGTCAATAACCAATAGCGGAACCTGGATGCTCATATTGGCTCCTACATATTCTACGAAGATCTTTATCGGTCAGACCGCATAACAACATACGTTGTTCCCTTTGTCATCGATATGTTACTTGCCCGAGATTCGATCGTCGGTATCTCAATACCTAGTTCAATCTCGTTACCGGCAAGTCTCTTTACTCGTTCCGTAATACATCATCTCAAAACTAACTCATTAGTTGCAATGCTTGCAAGGCTTATGTGATGTGCATTACCGAGAGGGCCCAGAGATACCTCTCCGACAATCGGAGTGACAAATCCTAATCTCAAAATACGCCAACCCAACATGTACCTTTGGAGACACTTGTAGAGCTCCTTTATAATCACCCAGTTACGTTGTGATGTTTGGTAGCACACAAAGTGTTCCTCCGGCAAATGGGAGTTGCATAATCTCATAGTCATAGGAACATGTATAAGTCATGAAGAAAGCAATAGCAACATACTAAATGATCGGGTGCTAAGCTAATGGAATGGGTCATGTCAATCAGATCATTCATCTAATGATGTGATCCTGTTGATCAAATGACAACTCTTTGTCCATGGTTAGGAAACATAACCATCTTTGATTAACAAGCTAGTCTAGTAGAGGCATACTAGTGACACTCGGTTTGTCTATGTATTCACACATGTATTATGTTTCCGGTTAATACAATTCTAGCATGAATAATAAACATTTATCATGATATAAGGAAATAAATATTAACTTTATTATTGCCTCTAGGGCATATTTCCTTCAGTCTCCCACTTGCACTAGAGTCAATAATCTAGTTCACATCACCATGTGATTTAACACTAATAGTTCACATCTTTATGTGATTAGTTCACATCTTCATGTGACCAACACCCAAAGGGTTTACTAGATTCAGTAATCTAGTTCACATCGCTATGCGATTAACACCCAAAGAGGACTAAGGTGTGATCATGTTTTGCTTGTGAGAGAAGTTTAGTCAACGGGTCTGCCACATTCAGATCCGTATGTATTTTGCAAATTTCTATGTCAACAATGCTCTGCACAGAGCTACTCTAGCTAATTGCTCCCACTTTCAATATGTATCCAGATTGAGACTTAGAGTCATCTGGATTAGTGTCAAAACTTGCATCGACGTAACCTTTACGACGAACCTTTTTGTCACCTCCATAATCGAGAAACATATCCTTATTCCACTAAGGATAATTTTGACCGCTGTCTAGTGATCTACTCCTAGATCACTATTGTACTACCTTGCCAAAATCAGTGTAGGGTATACAATAGATCTGGTACATAGCATGGCATACTTTATAGAACCTATGGCTGAGGCATAGGGAATGACTTTCATTCTCTTTCTATCTTCTGTCGTGGTCGGGTTTTGAGTCTTACTCAATTTCACACCTTGTAACACAGACGAGAACTCTTTCTTTGACTGTTCTATTTTGAACTACTTCAAAATCTTGTCAAGGTATGTACTCATTGAAAAAAACTTATCAAGCGTCTTGATCTATCTCTATAGATCTTGATGTTCAATATGTCAGCAGCTTCACTGAGGTCTTTCTTTGGAAAATTCCTTTCAAACACTCCTTTATGCTTTGCAGAATAATTCTACATTATTTCCGATCAACAATATGTCATTCACATATACTTATCAGAAATGTTGTAGTGCTCCCACTCACTTTCTTGTAAATACAGGCTTCATCGCAAGTCTGTATAAAACTATATGCTTTGATCAACTTATCAAAGTGTATATTCCAACTCCGAGATGCTTGCACCAGTCCATAGATGGATCGCTGGAGCTTGCATATTTTGTTAGCACCTTTAGGATTGACAAAACCTTCTGGTTGTATCATATACAACTCTTCTTTAATAAATCTATTAAGGAATGCAGTTTTGTTTATCCATTTGCCAGATTTCATAAAATGCGGCAATTGCTAACATGATTCGGACAGACTTAAGCATAGATACGAGTGAGAAACTCTCATCGTAGTCAATACCTTGAACTTGTCGAAAACCTTTTGCGACAATTCTAGCTTTGTAGATAGTAACACTACTATCAGCGTCCGTCTTCCTCTTGAAGATCCATTTATTCTCAATTGCTTGCCGATCATCGGGTAAGTCAACCAAAGTCCATACTTTGTTCTCATACATGGATCCCATCTCAGATTTCCTGGCCTCAAGCCATTTTGCGGAATCTGGGCTCACGATCGCTTCTTCATAGTTCGTAGGTTCGTCATGGTCAAGTAGCATGACCTCCAGAACAGGATTACCGTACCACTCTGGTGCGGATCTCACTCTGGTTTACCTACGAGATTCGGTAGTAACTTGATCTGAAGTTACATGATCATCATCATTAGCTTCCTCACTAATTGGTGTAGTAGTCACAGGAACAGATTTCTGTGATGAACTACTTTCCAATAAGGGAGAAGGTACAATTACCTTATCAAGTTCTACTTTCCTCCCACTCACTTCTTTCGAGAGAACCTCCTTCTCTAAAAAGGATCCATTCTTAGTAACGAATGTCTTGCCTTTGGATCTGTGATAGAAGGTGTACCCAACAGTAACTTTTTGGGTATCCTATGAAGACACACTTTTCTGATTTGGGTTTGAGCTTATTAGGATGAAACTTTTTCACATAAGCATTGCAACGCCAAACTTTGAGAAACGACAACTTTGGTTTCTTGCCAAACCACAGTTCATACGGTGTCGTCTCAACAGATTTAGATGGTGCCCTTTTAACGTGAATGCAGCTGTCTCTAATGCATAACCCCAAAACGATAGTGGTAGATCGGTAAGAGACATCATAGAGTGCACTATATCCAATAAAGTACGGTTATGACATTCGGACACACCATTATGCTGTGGTGTTCCATGTGGCATGAGTTTGTGAAACTATTCCACATTGTTTTAATTGAAGACCGAACTCGTAACTCAAATATTTGTCTCCACGATCAGATCTTAGAAACTTTATTTTCTTGTCACGATGATTTTCCACTTCACTCTGAAATTCTTTGAACTTTTCAAATGTTTCAGACTTATGTTTCATCAATTAGATATACCCATATCTGCTCAAATCATCTGTGAAGTTCAGAAAATAACGATACTTGCCGTGAGCCTTAACACTCATTGGACCGCATACATCAGTATGTATTATTTCCAATAAGTCAGTTGCTCGCTCCGGAGAATGGAGTCTTAGTCATCTTGCCCATGAGGCATGGTTCGCAAGCATCAAGTGATTCATAATCAAGTGATTCCAAAATCCCATTAGCATGGAGTTTCTTCATGCGCTTTACACCAATATGACCTAAACGGCAGTGCTACAACTAAGTTGCACTATCATTATTAACTTTGCATCTTTTGGTTTCAATATTATGATTATGTGTATCACTACGATCGAGATCCAACGAACTATTTTCATTGGGTGTGTAACCATATATGGTTTTATTCATGTAAACAGAACAACAATTTATTCTCTTACTTAAATGAATAACTGTATTACAATAAACATGATCAAATCATATTCATGCTCAACGCAAACACCAAATAACACTTATTCAGGTTCAACACTAATCCCGAAAGTATAGGGAGTGTGCGATGATGATCATATCAATCTTGGAACCACTTCCAACACACATCGTCACTTCACCCTTAACTAGTCTCTGTTTATTCTGCAACTCCCGTTTCGAGTTACTAATCTTAGCAACTGAACTAGTATCAAATACTGAGGGGTTGCTATAAACACTAGTAAAGTACACATCAATAACATGTATATCAAATATACTTATGTTCACTTTGCCATCCTTCTTATCTGCCAATCACTTGGGGTAGTTCCGCTTCCAGTGACCAGTCCCTTTGCAGTAGAAACACTTAGTCTCAGGCTTAGGACCAGACTTGGGCTTCTTCACTTGAGCAGCAACTTGCTTGTTGTTCTTCTTGAAGTTCCCCTTCTTCCCTCTGCCCTTTTCTTGAAACTAGTGGTCTTGTCTACCATCAACATTTGATGTTTTTCTCGATTTCTACCTTCGTCAATTTCCGCATTACGAAGAGCTTGGGAATCGTTTCCGTTATCCCTTGCATATCATAGTTCATCACGAAGTTCTACTAACTTGGTGATGGTGACTAGAGAATTCTGTCAATCACTATCTTATCTGGAAGATTAACTCCCACTTGATTCAAGCGATTGTAGTACTCAGACAATCTGGGCACATGCTCACTAGTTGAGCGATTCTCCTCCATCTTTTAGCTATAGAACTTGTTGGAGACTTCATATCTCTCAACTCGGGTATTTGCTTGAAATATTAACTTCAACTCCTGGAACATCTCATATGCTCCATGACGTTCAAAACGTCTTTGAAGTCCCGATTCTAAGCCATTAATCATGATGCACTAAACTATCAAGTAGTCATCATATTGAGCTAGCCAAACGTTCATAACGTCTGCATCTGCTCCTGCAATAGGTCCGTCACCTAGCGGTGCATCAAGGACATAATTCTTCTGTGCAGCAATGAGGATAAACCTCAGATCACGGATCCAATCCGCATCATTGCTACTAACATCTTTCAACACAATTTTCTCTAGGAACATATCAAAATAAACACAGGGAAGCAACAACGCGAGCTATTGATCTACAACATAATTTGCAAAATACTACTAGGACTAAGTTCATGATAAATTTAAGTTCAATTAATCATATTACTCAAGAACTCCCACTTAGATAGACATCCCTCTAATCATCTAAGTGATCACGTGATCCAAATCAACTAAACCATAACCGATCATCACGTGAAATGGAGTAGTTTTCAATGGTGAACATCTCTATGTTGATCATATCTACTATATGATTCACGCTCGATCTTTCGATCTCAGTGTTCCGAGGCCATATCTGCATATGCTAGGCTCGTCAAGTTTAACCTGAGTATTCTGCGTGTGCAAAACTGGCTTGCACCCGTTGTAGATGGACGTAGAGCTTATCACACCCGATCATCACGTGGTGTCTGGGCACGACGAACTTTGGCAATAGTGCATACTCAGGGAGAACACTTTTATCTTGAAATTTAGTGAGAGATCATCTTATAATGCTACCGTCAATCAAAGCAAGATAAGATGCATAAAAGATAAACAACACATGCAATCAATATAAGTAATATGATACGGCCATCATCATCTTGTGCTTGTGATCTCCATCCTTGAAGCACCATCGTGATCACCATCGTCACTGGCGCGACACCTTGATCTCCATCGTAGCATCGTTGTCGTCTCGCCAAACTTATGCTTCTACGACTATGGCTACCGCTTAGTGATAAAGTAAAGCATTACAGCGCGATTGCATTGCATACAATAAAGCGACAACCATATGGCTCCTGCCGGTTGCCGATAACTCGGTTACAAAACATGATCATCTCATACAATAAAATTTAGCATCATGTCTTGACCATATCACATCACAACATGCCCTGCAAAAACAAGTTAGACGTCCTCTACTTTGTTGTTGCAAGTTTTACGTGGCTGCTACGGGCTTAAGCAAGAACCAATCTTACCTATGCATCAAAACCACAACGATAGTTTGTCAAGTTGGTGTTTTTTAACCTTCGCAAGGACTGGGCATAGCCACACTCGGTTCAACTAAAGTTGGAGAAACTGTCACCCGCAAGCCACCTATGTGCAAAGCACGTCGGGAGAACCGGTCTCGCATAAGCGTACGCGTAATGTCGGTTCGGGCCGCTTCGTCCAACAATACCGCCGAACCAAAGTATGACATGCTGGTAAGCAGTATGACTTATATCGCCCACAACTCACTTGTGTTCTACTCGTGCATATAACATCAACATATAAAACCTGGCTCGGATGCCACTGTTGGGTTTCGTAGTAATTTCAAAAAAATTCCTACGCACACGCAAGATCATGGTGATGCATAGCAACGAGAGGGGAGAGTGTGATCTACATACCCTTGTAGATCGACAATGGAAGCGTTTGGTTGATGTAGTCGTACGTCTCCACGGCCTGACCGATCAAGCACCGAAACTACGGCACCTCCGAGTTCTAGCACACGTTCAGCTCGATGACGATCCCCGGACTCCGATCCAGCAAAGTGTCGGGGAAGAGTTCTGTCAGCACGACGGCGTGGTGACGATCTTGATGCACTACCATCGCAGGGCTTCGCCTAAGCATCGCTACAATATTATCGAGGACTATGGTGGAAGGGGGCACCGCACACGGCTAAGAATATGATCACGTGGATCAACTTGTGTGTCCAGGGGTGCCCCCTACCCCCATATATAAAGGAGCAAGGGGAGGAGGCCGGCCGGCCCCTATAGGCACGCCAGGAGGAGTCCTCCTCCTAGTAGGAGTAGGACTCCTACTAGGAGGGGGAAAGAAGTGGGGAGGGAGAAGGAAAGGGGGGGCGCCGCCCCCCCTCTCCTAGTCCAATTCGGACCAAGGGGGGGAGGAGGCGCGCGGCCCACCCTGGCGCCCTTCTCTCTCTCCACTAAGGCCCATATGGCCCATTACTACTCCCGGTAGGGTTCCGGTAACCCTCCGGCTCTCCGGTTTTCTCCGAAATCACCCGGAACACTTCCGGTGTCCGAATATAGCCGTCCAATATATCAATCTTTATGTCTCGACCATTTAGAGACTCCTCGTCATGTCCGTGTTCACATCCGGGACTCCAAACTAGCTTCGGTACATCAAAACTCATAAACTCATAATACAACTGCCATCGAAACCTTAAGCGTGCGGACCCTACGGGTTCGAGAACAATGTAGACATGACCGAGACACGTCTCCGGTCCATAACCAATAGCGGAACCTGGATGCTCATATTGGCTCCTACATATTCTACGAAGATCTTTATCGGTCAGACCGCATAACAACATACGTTGTTCCCTTTGTCATCGGTATGTTACTTGCCTGAGATTCGATCGTCGGTATCTCAATACCTAGTTCAATCTCGTTACCGGCAAGTCTCTTTACTCGTTCCGTAATACATCATCTCACAACTAACTCATTAGTTGCAATGCTTGCAAGGCTTATGTGATGTGCATTACCGAGAGGGCCCAGAGATACCTCTCCGACAATCGGAGTGACAAATCCTAATCTCGAAATACGCCAACCCAACATGTACCTTTGGAGACACCTATAGAGCTCCTTTATAATCACCCAATTACGTTGTGACGTTTGGTAGCACACAAAGTGTTCCTCCGGCAAACGGGAGTTGCATAATCTCATAGTCATAGGAACATGTATAAGTCATGAAGAAAGCAATAGCAACATACTAAACGATCAGGTGCTAAGCTAATGGAATGGGTCATGTCAATCAGATCATTCATCTAATGATGTGATCCTGTTGATCAAATGACAACTCTTTGTCCATGGTTAGGAAACATAACCATCTTTGATTAACAAGCTAGTCTAGTAGAGGCATACTAGTGACACTTTGTTTGTCTATGTATTCACACATGTATTATGTTTCCGGTTAATACAATTCTAGCATGAATAATAAACATTTATCATGATATAAGGAAATAAATAATAACTTTATTATTGCCTCTAGGGCATATTTCCTTCAATATACATATCTGTATTGCCTAGCCTGCCTTCCACGCCAAGTAGAGTCCCATCCGGACACGGGACGAAGTCTTCAATCTCGTATCTTCATAGTCCAACAGTCCGGCCAAAGGATATAATCCGGCTGTCCGGAGACCCCCTAATCCAGGACTCCCTCATAGTTCATCATAGAAAACTGTTCTTGTGATGCCTACACCAATTAGTGAGGAAGCTAATGATGATGATCATGAAACTTCAGATCAAGTTACTACCGAACCTCATAGGTCAACCAGAGTACATTCCGCACTAGAGTGGTACGGTAATCCTGTTCTGGGAGTCATGTTACTAGACCATGACAAACCTACGAACTATGAGGAAGCGGTGATGAGCCCAGATTCCGCAAAATGGCTTGAGGCCATGAAATCTGAGATGGGATCCATGTATGAGAACAAAGTATGGACTTTGGTTGACTTGCCCGATGATCGTCAAGCCATAGAGAATAAATGGATCTTCAAGAAGAAGACTGACGCTGATGGTAATGTTACTGTCTATAAAGCTCGACTTGTTGCTAAAGTTTTTCGACAAGTTCAAGGAGTTGACTACGATGAGACCTTCTCACCCGTAGCGATGCTTAAGTCTATCTGAATCATGTTAGCAATTGTCGCATTTTATGATTATGAAATTTGGCAAATGGACGTCAAAACTGCATTCCTTAATGGATTTCTTAAAGAAGAGTTGTATATGATGCAACTAGAAGGTTTTGTCGATCCTAAAGGTGTTCACAAAGTATGCAAGCTCCACCGATCCATTTATGGACTGCTGCAAGCATCTCAGAGTTGGAATATACACTTTGACAGTGTGATCAAAGCATATGGTTTTATACAGACTTTCGGAGAAGCCTGTATTTACAAGAAAGTGAGTGGGAGCTCAGTAGCATTTCTAATATTACATGTGGATGACATATTGTTGATTGGAAATGATATAGAATTTCTGGATAGCATAAAAGGATACTTGAATAAGAATTTTCAATGAAAGACCTCGGTGAAGCTGCTTATATATTAGGAATCAAGATCTATAGAGATAGATCAAGATGCTTAATTGGACTTTCACAAAGCACATACCTTGATAAACTTTTGAAGAAGTTCAAAATGGATCAGTCAAAGAAAGGGTTCTTGCTTGTGTTACAAGGTGTGAAGTTGAGTCGAACTCAATGCCCGACCACTGCAAAAGATAGAGAGAAAGTGAAAGTCATTCTTAGTGCCTCAGCCATAGGTTCTATCATGTATGCAATGCTGTGTACCAGACCTGATGGGTGCCTTGCTATAAGTTTAGTAGGGAGGTACCAAAGTAATCCAGGAGTGGATCACTGGATAGCGGTCAAGAACATCCTGAAATACCTGAAAATGACTAAGGATATGTTTCTTGTTTATGGAGGTGACAAAGAGCTTGTCGTAAATGGTTACGTTGATGCTAGCTTTGACAATGATTCGGGTGACTCTAAGTCGCAAAATGGATATGTATTTATATTGGATGGTGGAGCTGTCAGTTCGTGCAGTTCCAAGCAAAGCGTCGTGGTGGGATCTATGTGTAAATCGGAGTACATAGCTACTTCGGAAGCATCAAATGAAGGAGTCTGGATGAAGGAGTTCATATCTGATCTAGGTGTAATACCTAGTGCATCGGGTCCAATGAAAATCTTTTGTGACAATGCTGGAGCAATTGCCTTAGCGAAGGAATCCAGATTTCACAAGAGAACCAAAAACATCAGGAGACGCTTCAAATCCATCCGTGATCAAGTCAAGGAGGAAGACATGGAGATTTGCAAAATACATACGGATCTGAATGTTGCAGACCCGTTGACTAATCCTCTTCCACGAGCAAAACATGATCAACACCAAGACTCCATGGGTGTTAGAATCATTACAATGTAATCTAGATTATTGACTCTAGTGCAAGTGGGAGATTGAAGGAAATATGCCCTAGAGGCAATAATAAAGTTGTTATTTATATTTCCTTATATCATGATAAATGTTTATTATTCGTGCTAGAACTGTATTAACCGAAAACTTGATACATGTGTGAATACATAGACAAAACAAAGTGTCACTAGTATGCCTCTACTTGACTAGCTCGTTAATCAAAGATGGCTAAGTTTCCTGACCATAGACATTTGTTGTCATTTGATGAACGGGATCACATCATTAGGAGAGTGATGTGATGGACAAGACCCACCCGTTAGCTTAGCATAATGATCGTTAAGTTTTATTGCTATTGCTTTCTTCATGACATATACATATTTCTTTGACTATGAGATTATGCAACTCCTGAATATTGGAGGAACACCTTGTGTGCTATCAAATGTCGCAACATAACTGGGTGATTATAAAGATGCTCTACATGTGTCTCTGAAGGTGTTTGTTGGGTTGGCATAGATCAAGATTAGGATTTGTCACTCCGAGTATCGAAGAGGTATCTCTGTGCCCTCTCGGTAATGCACATCATGATAAGCCTTGCAAGCAATGTGACTAATGAGTTAGTTACGGGATGATGCATTACGGAACGATTAAGGAGACTTGTTGGTAATGAGATTGAACTAGGTATGAGGATACCGACGATCTAATCTCGGGCAAGTAACATACCGGTGACAAAGGGAATGTCATATGTTGTCATTGCGGTTTGACCGACAAAGATCTTCGTAGAATATGTAGGAACCAATATGAGCATCCAGGTTCCGCTTTTGGTTATTGATCGCAGATGTGTCTTGGTCATGTCTACATAGTTCTCAATCCCGTAGGGTCGACACGCTTAATGTTCGATGATGATTTGTATTATGAGTTATGTGTTTTGGTGACTGAAGACTGTTCGGAGTCCCGGATGGGATCACGGACATGACGAGGAGTCTTGAAATGGTCGAGAGGTAAAGATTGATATATTGGACGATAGTATTCAGACATCAGAATGGTTTCGGATATTTATGGGAGTACCGAGGGGTTAACGGAACCCCCAGGGAAAGTAATGGGCCACATGGGCCATAGGGGAGAGAGAGGGCAGCCCACAAGGGGTGGCGCCCGCCCTCCCCCATGGGGAGTCCGAATTGGACGAGAGGAGGGGGCGTGGGCCCCCTTTCCTTCTCCCTCTCCCTCTCCTTCCCCCTTTCCCCCTCCGAAAGAAGGAAGGGGCGAATAGGACTAGGAGTCCAAGTGGGTCCCCCCCACTTGGTGCGCCCCTAGGGTCGGCCTCCTCCCCTCTCCTCCTTTATATACGGGGGCAGGGCCACCCCAAAGCACATCAATTGTTTCTTAGCCGTGTGCAGTGCCCCCTCCACCGTTTACTACTACGGTCATATTGTCGTAGTGCTTAGGCGAAGCCCTGCGCGGATCACATCACCATCACCGTCACCACATCATCGTGCTGACGAAACTCTCCCTCGACACTTTGCTAGATCAAGAGTTTGAGGGATGTCATCGAGCTGAACGTGTGCCGAACTCGGAGGTGTCGTGCGTTCGGTACTTGATCGGTTGAATCGAGAACACGTTCGACTACATCAACCGCGTTAAACCGCTTTCGGTCTATGAGGGTACGTGGACACACTCTTCCCCTTGCGTTGTTATGCATCTCCTAGATAGATCTTGCGTGATCATAGGAATTTTTTTGAAATTGCATGCTACGTTCCCTAACATCTTCACCTCAACCGGAACCACAATTAGTTACCCCTCAACCTACTGCACCTACTGAAAATATTGAATATGAAATTCCTTAGGGTATGATAGAACAACTGCTAGCTAATCCTTACACAGGAGATGGAACCGAACATCCTGATATGCACTTGATATACGTGGAAGAAATTTGTGGATTGTTTAAGCTCGCAGGTCTACCCGTAGATGAAGTTAAGAAGAAGGTTTTCCCTTTATCTTTGAAGGGAAAATCATTGGCATGGTATAGGCTATGCGATGATATTGGATCTTGGAATTGGAGTTTCACCAAAAAATCATCCTATGCATCTAGTTCATCATGGTCGGAATTACATATATAATTTTTGGCCTCGTGAAGGAGAAAGTATAGCTCTAGCTTGGGGGAGGCTTAAGTCAATGTTATATTCATGCCCCAATCATGAGCTCTCAAGAGAACTTATTATCCAGAATTTTTATGCTCGGCTTTCTCATATTGATTGATCCATGCTTGATACTTATTGTGTTGGTTCTTTTATGAAGAAAATTATTGAATTCCGGTGGGATCTTTTGGAAAGAATTAAACACAACACTGAAGATTGGGAACTCGACGAAGGTAAATAGTCAGGTATTAAGCTTAAGTTTGATTGTGTTAAATCTTTTATGAATACCGATGCTTTTCAAAAGTTTAGCACTAAATATGGACTTGACTCTGAGATAGTAGCCTCCTTTTGTGAATCATTTGCTACTCATGTTGACCTCCCTAAGGAGAAATGGTTTAAATATCACCCACCTATTAAAGAAGAAATTAAAGAACACGTACTAGCTAAAGAGGAAACTATTATTTATAATGTTGATCCAGTTGTTCCTACTGCTTATATTGAAAAACCACCTTTCCATGTTAGGATCAAGGAACATGCTAAAGTTTCAACTATGGTCAACAAAAGTTATATTAGAACACCTAAACCAGATGAACAAATCAAAGTATAACCTAGTGTTGCTATGTTTAAGGATCTCCTGGAAGAAAATATAGATGGGCATGTTATTTACTTCTAAGCTGCTAGAATTGCCAAACCCATTAAAAAGGGTAAACATAGACCTGTTATTGGCATGCTCGTTGTCTCACTTAAAATAGGAGATCATTGTTATCATGGTTTATGCAACATAGGTACTAGCGTGAGTGATATTCCTTTTACCTTATATCAAGAAATTATGAATGACATAACACCCGCTGAAATAGAAGACATAGATGTTACTATTAAACTTGCTAATAGAGATACTATATCACCAATTGGGATTGTTAGAGATGTTGAGTCTTGTGTGGAAAAATAAAATATCCAACTGATTTTCTTGTTCTTGGTTCCCCACAAGATGACTTTTTTCCCATTATCTTTGGTAGACCTTTCTTGAACACCGTCAATGCTAAAATAAATTGTGAGAAACAAACTTCCGGTGTTAGTTTTAGTGATGAGTCTCATGAGTTTAATTTTTCCAAGTTTAGAAGAAAACCTCATAAAAAAGAATTGCCTACTAAGGATGAAATGATTGGTCTTGCTTCTATTGTTGTGCCTCCTACTGATCCACTAGAACAATATATGCCAGACCATGAAAATGATTTACATATGCATGAAAGAAATGAAATAGATAAGATTTTATTTGAACAACGTCCTCTGCTTAAACACAATTTGCCTATTGAAACTCTAGGAGGTCCTCCTCCACCTAAAGGTGATCATGTGTTTGAATTAAAACAATTGCCAGACACTTTGAAATATGCTTATATTGATGAGAAGAAGATATATCATGTTATTATTAGTGCTAACCTTTCAGAACATGAAGAAGAAAGATTATTGGAAGTTCTAAGGAAGCACTGAGTTGCTGTTGGATATACTCTTGATGATTTAAAGGGCATTAGTCCCACTCTATGTCAGCACAAGATTAATATGGAACCTGATGCTAAACCCGTTGTTGACACCAACGTCAGTTGAATCCAAAGATGAAAGAAGTGGTAAGAACAGAAATATTAAAACTTCTGGGAGCAGGTATAATCTATCATATAGTTGATAGTATATGGGTAAGTCATGTTCATTGTGTCCCTAAGAAAGGAGGTATTACTGTTGTTCCAAATGATAAGAATGAACTTATACCACAAAGAATTGTTACATGCTATAGAATGGTAATTGATTTTAGAAAATTAAACAAAGCTACTAGAAAAGATCATTACCCTCTGCCTTTTATTGATCAAATGCTAGAAATATTATCTAAGCACACACATTTTTTCTTCCTTGATGGATATTCTGTTTTTTCACAAATACCTGTTTCTCAACCTGATCAAGAAAATACCACTTTTACCTGTCCCTTTGGAACTTATGCTTATAGACATATGCCTTTTGGTTTATGCAATGCACCTGCGACCTTTCAAAGATGTATGACTCCTATATTCTCAAACTTTTGTGAAAAGATTGTTGAGGTTTTCATGGATGACTTTTCTGTTTATGGGAAGTCTTCTGATGATTGTTTAAGCAATCTTGATCGAGTTTTGCAGAGATGTCAGCAAACAAATCTTGTCTTGAATTGGGAGAAGTGCCACTTTATGGTTAACGAAGGTATTATTTTGGGCCATAAAATTTCTGAAAGAGGTATTGAGGTGGACAAAGCTAAGGTTGATGCAATTGAGAAAATGCCATGTCCTAAAGATATCAAAGGTATTTGTAGTTTCTTAGGTCATGTTGGTTTCTATAGGAGATTTATCAAAGACTTTTCTAAAATTCCTAGGCCCCTTACAAATCTTTTGCAAAAGGATGTTCCTTTTGTTTTTTATGATAATTGTTTAGAAGCCTTTGAAACACTCAAGAAAGCCTTAATTTCTGCACCTATTGTTCAACCACCTGATTGGAACTTGCCTTTTGAAATTATGTGTGATGCTAGTGGTTATGATGTTGGTGTTGTTCTAGGACAAAGAGTTGATAAGAAACTAAATGTTATTCATTATGCTAGTAAAACTCGAGACAGCGCACAAAGAAATTATGCTACTACTGAAAAAGAATTTCTATTGCTTGTGATAAATTTAGATCTTACATTGTTGATTCAAAAGTAATTGTTCACACAGACCAAGCTGCTATTAAATATCTTATGGAAAAGAAAGTTGCTAAGCCTAGGCTTATTCGATGGGTTCTCCTGCTACAAGAATTTGATTTGCATATCACTGATAGAAAGGGAGCAGAGAACCCCGTAACTGATAACTTGTATAGGCTTGAAAATGTCCTTGATGACCCACTACCTATTGATGATAGTTTTCCTGATGAGCAGTTAGCTGCAATAAATGTTTCTGATAACACTCCTTGGTATGTTGACTATGCTAATTATATTGTTGCTAAGTATTTACCACCTAGCTTTACATACCAACAAAATAAAAAACTCTTCTATGATTTAAGACATTACTTTTTGGATGACCCACATCTTTATAAAAAAGGAGTAGATGGTATTATTAGAAGTTGTGTACCTGAGCATGAACATGGACAAATCCTATGGAATGTCACTCCGAAGCTTACGGAGGATGACATCATGCGGGAGACAGAACTGCTCACAAGGTATTGCAGTCTGGGTTTTATTGGCCTACTCTTTTCAAGGATGCTCGTAAGTTCGTCTTATCTTGTGATGAATGGCAAAGAATAAGTAATATCGGTAAGCGTCAAGAACTGCCTATGAATTATTCACTTGCTGCTGAACCATTTGATGTTTGGGGTTTTGATTACATGGGACCTTTTCCTTCCTCTAATGGGTATACACATATTTTGGTTGCTGTTGATTATGTTACTATGTGGGTAGAAGCTATTCCAACTAGTAGTGCTGATCACAACACCTTTATTAAAATGCTTAAGGAAGTTATTTTCCCAAGGTTTGGAGTCCCTAGATATTTAATGACTGATGGTGGTTAAAACTTTATTCATGGTGCTTTCCGTAAAATGCTTGCCAAGTATGATGTTAACCATAAAATTGCATCACCCCATCATCCTCAGTCTAGTGGTCAAGTTGAACTTAGCAATAGAGAAATAAAATTAATTTTGCAAAAGACTATCAATAGGTCCCAGAAGAATTGGTCTAAGAAATTAGATGATGCACTTTGGGCTTATAGAACAGCATATAAAAATCCTATGGGTATGTATCCTTATAAAATGGTTTATGGAAAAGCTTGTCATTTGCCTCTTGAGTTGGAACATAAAGCATATTGGGTAATTAAAGAACCTAACTATGATTTCAAACTTGCTAGTGAAAAGTGGTTATTTGATATTAGCTCATTAGATGAATGGAGAACCCAAGCTTATGAAAATGCCAAGTTATTTAAAGAAAAGGTTAAAAGGTGGCATGATAAAAGAATCAAAAGCGTGAGTTCAAAGTTGGAGAATATGTTCTTTTGTAAAACTCTCGTTTCAGATTCTTTGCAGGAAAACTCCTCTCGAAATGGGAAGGACCCTATGATATCGAGGAGTTTTATTGATCTGGAGCTATCAAAATAAATAATGCCGAAGGCACTAACCCGAAGGTTGTTAATGGGCAACGAATAAAACACTATATCTCAGGTACGCCCATTAATGTTGAAAGTAATATTATCCAAACTATAACATTGGAAGAACACATGAAAGAGACCTTCCGAAACACTCCAGAATCGTGAAAAAGAGGAGGTACGTGATACGGTAAGTAAACGGAATGAAAAATCTGCAAAAATATTTTCTGTCCGTTTTGGAATATAACAAAAATTAGGAAAATAAGAAACTACCAGGAAGGTCACCCTGGTGAGCACAAGACACCAGGGCGCGCCTGGCACACCTCGGGTAGCTTTCAGACTCCGTTTTTCTTCCGTTTTCTTGTTTCCGAAGATAAAAAATATTTATATACCCCCCCCCCCGAACCTATTGACCACCGTATCACGGAGAAATCTTTTGTTCTTTTTTCTTGCTGTTTTCGGTCAGATCTGTTGAGCCAGGCATCATGTCTTCTTCTTCCTCCAACAACATGGAAGAGGATGCTTGGTTGATGAAGATCGAGCTGAAGAGAGAAGAGCCAGTAGAAGCCGTCAAAGGGTACAAGAGCAAGGAGGCTACCGGAGATCAAGCGTCGATGGTTGAGCAGGGCTGGCCTACTGAGGAGGAAGAAGAAGATATCCTTAAACCTTACTATGCTCATCTTACCCCTACTGAGATTGAAGCCTTTCGAATCATTGCAAAGGTATCGATCCAGTAGGAGGCCACATGCGAGTCCCTCGTACCTACACAAACAAATAAGAACCTCGCAACCAACGCGATAAAGGGGTTGTCAATCCCTTCATGGTCACTTATGAGAGTGAGATCTGATAGATATGATAATGATAAGATCAATATTTTTGGTATTTTTATGATATAGATTGAAAGTAAAAATTGCAAAGTAAAATAGATTGGAAACTTATATGATGGAGAATAGACCCGGGGGCCATAGGTTTCACTAGTGGCTTCTCTCAAGATAGCATAAGTATTACGGTGGGTGAATGAATTACTGTCGAGCAATTGATAGAACTGAGCATAGTTATGAGAATATCTAGGCATGATCATGAATATAGACATCACGTCCGTAACAAGTAGACCGACTCCTGCCTGCATCTACTACTATTACTCCACACATCGACCGCTATCCAGCATGCATCTAGAGTATTAAGTTCATAAGAACATAGTAACGCATTAGGTAAGATGACATGATGTAGAGGGATAAACTCAAGCAATATGATATAAACCTCATCTTTTTATCCTCGATGGTAACAATACAATACGTGTCGTTTCCCTTTCTGTCACTGGGATCGAGCACCGCAAGATTGAACCCAAAGCTAAGCACTTCTCCCATTGCAAGAAAGATCAATCTAGTAGGCCAAACCAAACTGATAATTCAAAGAGACTTGCAAAGATAACCAATCATGCATAAAAGAATTCAGAGAAGATTCAAATATTGTTCATAGATAGACTTGATCATAAACCCACAATTCATCGGATCTCGACAAACACACCGCAAAAAGAGTTACATCGAATAGATCTCCAAGAAGATCGAGGAGAACATTGTATTGAGATCCAAAGAGAGAGAAGAAGCCATCTAGCTACTAGCTATGGACCCGAAGGTTTGAAGCAAACTACTCACACATCACTGGAAAAGCCATGGAGTTGATGTAGAGGCCCTCCGTGATCGATGCCTCCTCCGGCGAAGCTCCAGAAAAGGCCCCAAGATGGGATCTCTTGGGTACAGAAGGTTGCGGCGGTGGAAATAGGGTTTCGTGGTGCTCCTGGATGTTTTCAGGGTATATGAATATATATAGGAGGAAGAAGTAGGTCGGTGGAGTAACGAGGCGCCCACGAGGGTGGAGGGCGCGCCCAGGGGGGTAGGTGCGCCCCCTGCCTCATGGCCTCCTCGATTGTTTCTTGACGTCCACTCCAAGTCCCCTGGATCATGTTTGTTCCAAAAATAACTCTCCCGAAGGTTTCATTCCGTTTGATATTCCTTTTCTGCGAAACACTGAAATAGGCAAAAAAACAGCAATTTGCACTGGGCCTTGGGTTAATAGGTTAGTCCCAAAAATAATGTAAAAGTGTAAAATAAAGCCCATTAACATCCAAAACAAAATATATAATAGCATGGAACAATCTAAAATTATAGATACGTTGGAGACGTATGTCAGATTTCGGGTTCCGGCAGACCCTTGAGGTTCGAACACTGGGGTGCGCACGGAGATCTCTCCCCTACCGATCTACATCCAATCTCCTCGCGTGATCTAAGCTGGAAACAATGAACAACACAAGGGACACGAGGTTTATACTAGTTAGGGCCACCGTTGTGGTGTAATACCCTACTCCAGTGTGTGCTGTGGTGGATTGCCTCAGGGGCTGATGATGAACAGTACAAGGGAAGAACAGCCTCGCGAGAGGTGCTCTTGAGCTGGTGCGATGAACTGCTTGGGTGAGTTCAGCCGCCTCTCTCTTTCTGCTAGGGCTCTACCAGATTTCTAGATGTCCCTCTACTTTGTGTGGCTAGTTCTACTTATAGAGGCCCTGGGCCTCTCCCCAAATAATGAGCGGGAAGGGCGCCAACACTTGGCCATTTTGAAGGGGAACATATAGTACGAGCTATCCTGACCAAAGGTGGTCTTTGGCTGCCAAAAGCACTGGTGATGACGCCGTCTTGGGCTCCACGGTGACCTCCGTCCTGCCGCTCTGCTGGTCTTGGTCTCGTTGCACCAGAATGGTAACCTTTGCCCAGTGCCTTAGCCTATGCTTGCCCCCTTTGCACCAAAGGGGAAACAAGGACACTATGTAGGCCGGCGCCCGCCTGGTCTCGATCGTCATGGCTTGCGTTACGGGCTCCTCGCGAGGTATCCCTACCTTGTTCTCTCTGCCTCCTCGCGAGCCTACCTGATGAGGCTGCCTCAGAGGAAGCTTTCTGTCGTCCGCCCCGCGAGGCTTGGCCCCTTGCGAGGGTCTTGAGCTTGAGCTGATGAAGGTGGGCCGCGCTGGGCCCCCACTTGAGCCATGCCGCAGGCCGCAGGCAGGCAAGTCTGGGGACCCCCATTCCAAGAACGCCGACAGTAGCCCCCGGGGCCAAGGTGCGCCCCGGGCTTGGCCTAGCAGGGAAGCGAAGGGGCAAGCACGAAGCGCCGCGGGCCCAAAAAGCCTGCAGCCTCGGGCGCCGCGTGGCGATTGACTGGACGTGGGCGTCTGCGCTTCCCCACGACACCTTGTTACGCGCCCGGCTAAGCGGACCCATAGTTGCACACAGTTGTTCCTCCTTTCCGCTGCTCGCCCGCCTCCTACCTTTCCTTCTTCTTTGAGCTCCAGCCTCCGCCGCCAATTCGGCTCGAGTTCTTCCTCCTCTTCACCGCCATGGCGCCGATGAAGAAATGAAGGGGAAAGAAGCATGCGCCTTCACCTCGCACACCTCCGGCGGCGACCCCCGTCGTCGCCCGGTCGATCATACTCAATCCAGAAGCATTGGACAAGGTCCGCTCTGCCCTTGCAACTATCTTCAACGAGTGCGGCAGGACCATGGTCTGGCCTGCGTCCCATGCCTCCCTTGATAGGATCGTCACAGAGGTCCGATTCTTCATCGATGCCCTATGGGCGGGTCTGGTTCCCCCCTTTTCCGCCTTCTTCAATGTGGTGCTCTCCCATTATCAGATCCGCATGATGCACCTCGGGCCGGAGGCCATTACTCTTCTGGCTGTCTTTGCTTTTGTTTGCGAGGCGATGATAGGCATTCCTCCTTTCGTGGCCCTGCTGCGCCACTTCTTTTCCTTGCGCCGAAGCGATCCCACTCAGTGCTCAGGGTGTGTGAGCTTCCTAGCCGTGCGAGAGATTGCCGCTTCAGGGATCGACTTCGGCCTTCCTCCTTCTAAGGCCAGGTTCAGAGAGCGGTGGCTGTATGTGGCCGTTGGAGTGCCCAACCCTCTGCTCTCGCACCCGACCTCGCCCGTTGTTCCTCACGCGGGTTGGGACCATGAGGTTCTCGCGAGCCCTCGGCTCGCCTTCGTCTGGCACCGCTTCTAGAGTTTGAGGGCGCTTCCAGAGTTCCTCCAATGCCGCATTGCTCCTCTTCAGTGCCACTCTCGCCGGATGTGGGACTTTGCGGGGCATAGAGACCGCATGCGGCTTCAGGAGGAGGACTTGGCACTTGAAGTGCTGCGGACGGTGCTCAGGTTCTTGACTGGCGATCCTTCCCCAGGCAGCCTTCGGAGTAATGGTGTCCTCTTGTATGTTTGCTCCGGAAGGGCCGATTTTGTGAGGCAGATGCCCGGCTTCGACGAGTGGGGAGTGCGCCCGGCTGGCCTCACGGGGCCCCGCGAGAACCCAGCCACCGTGGTTGCTTCTCCTGCCGCCCACAGCGGTCCTTCCTCGGGTGACAGGGCGGGGAGACGAGAACCGGCGAGAGTTGAGGCGCCCGATGTCGAGGTGCTGATGCCGCGAGAAACCTCAAAGGCGGCGTCTCACGAGGCCCGCCCTGGAGCGACGGCAGGTGCGGAGTTGCGGCCTGTGGTTCCTGAGGTCGGGGCTCCCGAGCCCCCAGCCATTCCTCGTGAGGCGACGCCTGACGGCACCCCCCAGGCTGACTCCTCCAGCGCTGATCATCTTGACGCTTCTTCCACACCAGGGGCCGACCCTTGCACCGGGCTCTTAGGTCGGTTCCGCCTAGACTTCGAGGCCCTCCGCAAGAGGAAGGAGGCCTTGGGTGGCAACCACCGCCCTTGCCGCTTATTGAAGCGCAGGAAGTACTTTGCCATGGACGAGTAAGTCTTCTTCTTTCCTTACTCGTTTACTTTGCTATCCCTGCGACTGAGTGTGGCCCTTTCAGGCCCTGCCCTGCGGAACCCGCTGAGCCAGCCCGGGAGCCATCCCCCCAAGCTTCGCCTTCTCCGCTGGCCCTAGGCTCGCTGAGCTCGAGCGGCACCCCTGCTGCCAGACCAGTTGATGGAGTGGTCTGTTCCATAGGGCATCTCGAGCTTGCGCGCCCGCTGTCCTTTCTTCATGAGTCCTCCTGGGGCACATCCGGCCTACCCCGTGTTCCTCCTCTGATCATAGATGGTGAATGGCTGACGTCTGTCTTTGGCTCCTCCTCCGTGGGTGGACCGATGCCAGGCCGGATTCCCAGAGAGGTCCGTTCAGCGATGGCTAGGGCGCCAGCCCCCAGCCCCGTGCCGGGAGGGGGCTTGCCGCCTCGGGGCCCTCTGCATACTTCGGTGGAAGAGGGTGATGCGGAAGACGTGCTCAGGTGCGCTCGGGAGTGACGCGCCCTTCGTGAAGACTTCCTCCGGAGGGCGGCGGATGCGGTGAGCCGGATCAGGGCAAAGCTTGCTGACGAGGATGCGCGCCTCAAGGCCGAAGGTTTGCGCCTTGCTGAGGAGAGGCGCAAAGTAAAGGTAGCCATCGCCCTCGCGTGTCACCAACGTGATCTCGAAAACGCGAAGGCTGAAGCGTCGCTGGTAGCTTCGCGGGAGGCCTGCTCCCAGGCCGTCAAGGAGGCTCGGGAAGCAGACCGACGGCGCAAGGATGCGGAGGAGCACGCGTGGGAGCTCCTGGCCTGGGGCAACTCCCTGGAGCAGCAAGTGGAACTGCGCCAGGCGGCCCTTGAGTCGATGGAGGGGGCCCCTGTTGATCGGGCGGAGCTTCTGAAGCGCGAGGAGGCGCTGACGCTGGAGGCCACCGAGCGCAACCTTCATCTTGAGCGGTTGGAGACGAGGGAGCGCCTGGTGGCTCAGGCGGAGGATGACGTTGCCGCGCGCGATGCCCGGGCCCAGGAAGAAGTCGATCGTCGCGTGGCGGAAGCTCGCTCGGCCTTTGAGCGCGAATACGAGATGAGGTTGGGGCTGATCAAGGCCGAGGCTGAGGGCAGGACTGCAGCCCTCAGGGCCAAACTGACCGAAGTGACGCGGCGTGCGGACTCCTCCGCAGCCGCCCTCAGCGCGGCGCAGGTGGAGTTGTCCTCTTCCCGGGCCGAGCAGCTTTTTCTCCAACAGAGGGTTGATGACGCAGAGGCCGTCGCGCAGCGGAATGACGATGAGATCCATCGGCGGCGGGTTCTAGAGCATGTGCATGCCCCCATGCTTCAAACGCTCAGAGAGAGGGCCAACACAGCTTTGGGCTATATCTACGAGGCTGCCGCTAAGGAGCCACACGAGGTCAACTACGCCGGCAACCTCCAATTTTTCACCGATGTGGTGACACTTCTGGAGAGCCGATCCGAGAGGTCCCGTTGGCTTGTCGAAGGAAGGAGCCGAGCCTTGCTCGGGGGTGCCTTCTCCCGCGTCTTCAGTCATCTGCAGGATAGGGACCCCCACTTCGACTTCGACGCTACCATCGCACCCGTGCCCATTGCTGTCCGGGGCGACCTGGCGCGATGGGTGGAGGACAACATGGACGCCCTCGTCAGGGCCTTTGTGTCTGATGACGACGGCGTGGTCGTGGGCGCCAATGAAGGCGGCGTTGTGGACGAGCCTGGCGCTAATGGACATGCTGGCAGCGGCAGCGGCAATGTCGACGACGCCAGTGATGCCTCCGAGGATGCCCAAGAAGACGCGGTGAGTGATATGTCCGACTGACCGCACGTCACTGCTGTTTAACCTACACGAAGAAGGTTCGGGCTTGGCCCTGAAGGATGTAAGAGCATTTTGGGAGGGGAAGCCCCTCATGTAAAGGTTTGCAATTAGTACCCTGGTAAGCATAATGTTGCGTGTGAACTTAGCCGCTGGCCCGGTGATGGGTCAGCTGACTTGTGTACTTTCCGACCCCGACGAGTCCCGAGCGGGCCTGCGGGGGCCGCTGCACCTTGGGTGTCTTCTTATTAACTTGTAGATTCCGTGACGAAAACCTCCAGAAAGGGTGCGGTAACAGCGGTCCTGGTTGTAAACGTGCCTAGCCCGGCCCGGCTCGCGACGGGCTCGCGAGGGGGGACAGCCGATGCTAACTTTGGACGCAAAGCCGAAACCAGAACGCGAGAGATTGCTCGAACGAGACTAAACACCCCTTCCCCCAAACACACGCAAGCATCGAGCTCAAATCCAACTTAAATCCAAATCGAAGAACTTGTCAACAAGGAAAGGCAAAAGCAAAAGGCCACGTCCGGCACCTAGTCTAGTCTTCAACGTCTTCTCACCAGCACAGAGCTAAGTGTTGCCACTGGGCGTGGGTGGGAGCCCCCGAGGCCTGAGGGTGGCTCTCCGGAGACTCCGGGGCGTGTACAGCCCCACTCATTATTATGTGAGAGTGTCACGGGCGGCGAGCTTCACAGGCACTAGGCCTTCTTCATAGGTACCGGCCTTGCTTCATATCGCCAGACGAGGGCCCCGCCTTGCGCCACACTCTGCCGCCATCGACGGCGACCGGAAACCAGGACGACGCCAATGAGGCAGAGCATTCACCAGCGGTTGCCCCCACGACCACGGGTCCCCTGCCGGGGGCAGGCCCTGGGGCACCTCCTCGGCAGCGGGCCTACCTCCTGAGAACGCCTTGCTCCGACCGTCGCGGGGACGAACCCGAATCTCGGCCCCTCTCCTGCAGCCCCCTCCGCCCTCCTCCTGAGGGGTATGAGGCTGCAGAATTGGGGCAGCCACCTGCTGCGGAGACATGTATCTCCTGCGACCCATGGTTAGCATAAGCTTGCTCCTGAGGGATAAGTGGTACCCGATAGTTGCCACCGACGGTGCGGTTGTCAAGGCTCTCCTGGGGTTCCCGAAAGAGCTCAGCTTCTGGTGTCTCCTCGCCCCAGCCTGGCCCGAGGAATGAGCCATGATCTTCTTCCAGCGCGCACCCCTGATCCACCATGCGGGGCACATAAGCTTCTAGGGCCACCGCCTCGTGCGCCTCGCCGTAGCACCATGTATGCCATGCAGCCTGGCTTGGAGCGCCGTCTTGGGGGTGATGGCGTGACGGTCCGCCGAGGTCGAAGGCCGCGGCGTGCACCACTTCGCTGGCCTGAGAGGGGGCTGGCGTGACTTGTCGCCCGGTGCCGGCAGAGGTGTTGGCGCTGGACGGGCCCTGGAGTCCACTGGAAGTCGCGTGCATGCGCACGATGCCACCATGCGGCCCACCTTGGGTCTGGGGTGGTAGCTGGACGCAGAAAGGAGGTGTTCCTGAGGCGGCGGCGTCCAGGAGCTCAGCTACTCGCTCCAACAACACGTTGCGACCGCCCTCCAGCAGTCGGCACCGTAGCAGCTCTCGAGCCATCGTGAGCGCGGCCCGGGAATTCGCTTGCTCCCGTCGGGTGTACGGCGCTGTGGCCGCGGCGTGGTCTGAGGCCCTTTCTGCGGCCCGCACCTGTCGTGGTGTGAGGGCAGGCGGCGTCTGGCTGCGTCGCCCGCGCCCTGCGGAGCGCGGGCTGCCTAAGGCGCAAGGTCGAGGTCGCCCTGGGCTGGTGCCACGGCGTGGGCGGGCCATGCTACCCAGCGGTCGGCGTTGGCTGCCGGGTCGCTTGACATCTGAACGGCGAGGTGACGGAACGTGATGCGGAGGAAGAAGGAGTCCGGCGCACCCCTACCTAGCGCGCCAAATGTCGGATTTCGGGTTCAGGCAGACCCTTGAGGTTCGAACACTGGGGTGCGCGCGGAGATCTCTCCCCTACCGATCTACGTCCAATCTCCTCGCGTGATCTAAGCTGGAAACAATGAAAAACACAAGGGACACGAGGTTTATACTGGTTTGGGCCACCGTTGTGGTGTAATACCCTACTCCAGTGTGTGGTGTGGTGGATTGGCTCAGGGGCTGATGATGAACAGTACAAGGGAAGAACAGCCTCGCGAGAGGTGCTCTTGAGCTGGTGCGATGAACTGCTTGGGTGAGTTCAGCCGCCTCTCTCTTTCTGCTAGGGCTCTACCAGATTTCTAGATGTCCCTCTACTCTGTGTGGCTAGTTCTACTTATAGAGGCCCTGGGCCTCTCCCCAAATAATGAGCGGGAAGGGCGCCAACACTTGGCCATTTTGAAGGGGAACATATAGTACGAGCTATCCTGACCAAAGGTGGTCTTCGGCTGCCAAAAGCACTGGTGATGACGCCGTCTTGGGCTCCACGGTGACCTCTGTCCTGCCGCTCTGCTGGTCTTGGTCTCGTTGCACCATAATGGTAACCTTTGCCCGGTGCCTTAGCCTATGCTTGCCCCCTTTGCACCAAAGGGGAATTAAGGACACTGTGCAGGCCGGCGCCCGCCTGGTCTCGATCGTCATGGCTTGCGTCATGGGCTCCTTGCGAGGTATCCTGTAACACCCCGGATGTAACTTTCCCAATTTGTACTCCAACTCTTGTCGTTTCCGGCGTTAAGTTATTTTATTTTCTCGGGTTCGGGTCTTTGTCTCCATGTGTTGTTATCGTTGTCATGCATCTCATATCATGTCATCATGTGCATTACATTTGCATACGTGTTCGTCTCATGCATTCGAGCATTTTCCCCGTTGTCCGTTTTGCATTTCGGCGCTTCGTTCTCCTCCGGTGGTCATTTCTACTTTTCTTTCGTGTGTGGGGTTTAAACATTTCGGATTGGACCGAGACTTGCCAAGCGGCCTTGGTTTACTACCGGTAGACCGCCTGTCAAGTTTCGTACCATTTGGACTTCGTTTGATACTCCAACGGTTAACTGAGGGACCGAAAAGGCCTCGTGTGTGTTGCAGCCCAACACCCCTCCAATTTGGCCCAAAACCCACCTAAGCCTTCTCCATCATCTAGAGCGTTCGATCATGATCGCATGGCCGAAAACCGCACCTCATTTGGACTCTCCTAGCTCCCTTTACCTCTATTTAAAGGCCTCTCCCCGAAAATCCGGAACCCCCTCCGTCCGAAACCCTAAAAATCATCTCCACGCCGGCCGGACACGTCCGCCCTGGCCGGACACATCGCCGCCGCCCACTCCGCGCCTGCCACGTCACCGCCACCACCCGCGCGCCGCCGCGGCCCGGAGGGCCCAGATCCGGCGCCCGCGGCCTAGATCCGGGCGCCGCCCCTCGCCTCCGCCCGTCGTCGCCTACCGCGCCCCGCCGCCGCTGCTTCTCCCCGCGCCGCCGCGCCGGCAGCCGCGGACCTCGCCGCCGACACCGTCGCACCTCCCGCCGCCACGCGCCATCGTCGCCTCAGCCTCCGCGCGCCACCGCCGCCTCGGCCTCGCGCCGCCGCGCCGCCACGCCGCCCGTCTCCGGCGCTCCGGCGAGCCCCGAGCCGGCCCACATCTTCCTCCCTCTACTTCGGCCGTCGCACGGCCATCAACGCCAGCAAGTCTCCGGCGAGATCTCGGCGAACCTCGGGGCACGTGCAAACCCTAGATCTGGGAGGTTGAATTTCTACTAAGTCCTCGAAATCTCAGATCCATGTGCTCCTGTTCATAGCCTCGTATCTCCGCATCCGTAACTCCGTTTTTGGCATAGAGCATATCAAAATGTTCATCTCAGAGAGTACATCATTTCATTCCATTGCATCATTTTCATTTGAGTTCATCTTGATGCCCGAAATGCTATTAGAAGAGGGCTACTTGAGTTAATTGTCAAATCTGCTACTCCATTTAGCTTTTTGTCATTTTTGCCATGATTAATGTGTGCACGATATGCCCCTGAGTTCTACATATGTTTTGTTAAGGGTTTTGTCATCTTTCCATAGGTGCAACCCATGTATTTTTGTGATGTGTGTGGTGACTAGCACAAGCTTGCAAAGTGAGGCACTTGGTAATTCTGATTTCAGGGACTTAGCATTTCCACAAAGTCCTTGAGCTGTTTATCTCACGTTGCCATATGTTCATGTTGTTTCCTAGTGATCCGTTCCTCTTTTGAGGATGATCAGTAAGGATGTTTTGTTATTCTTGTAGTGCTCTATCCATCCATGTCTTTGTTTGCAATTATGGAGCACCCTAGCTTGAGTCAATCGAGCTCTACTTTTGCTACTTTCTGAATCTGGGCAGATTGTCAACTTGTTTGCAATTTTGCCGATGATGTTGTAGTTGATCCATGCATGCTATGTTATTGTTCTTGCCATGTCTAGCTTGTATTTTGTGTGTTCTTGTTAGATGTATGCTTAGCTTATCATGACTTGCTCTGTAGTGAGTGCATCGAGCTCGTAAACATGCCTACTTGAGTTATGTTTCAGCATGTGCTAGTTTTCACTAAGTCTGAAAACTGATTATGTTTTTGCTATGTTCACATGCTTGCAATTGTATTTTCTGATCCCTTTTGGATCAAGGTCACTAAGGGACTTTTGTTAAGCTCTTTGAGTATCTCCATGCCATGCTTTACTTGCCATGTTCAGGTCCTATAGCATGTAGTTTTGTTGCTCCGAAGAGTGCTACCTGATCTGAAATTCCATGACAAGTGTTAATTTCACTAAGTCTGAGATCTGTTTGCCATATGCATTTTTGCCATGCTTGTTTGAACCTGTTAATGGATGATTTGGCCATAGCTCAGTGCTAGACTTTTGTTAAGCATCTTGTAAGCATCCCTGCCATGTATTTTGTTTCCATGTTTGGGTGTTGTAGCATGTTCATCTCATTGCATTTAGATGACTACTTGCTGTAAATCGCAGACCGGTGTCATATTTGAATCGCTTGCCATTTCCAAACCGTAACTCCGATTCCGGCGTTCTTTATATCGTTTTCAAGCGATTCCATCTCATCTTTCCAGTGGCACACTTGGATTCCCTAGTTGAGGCCAGATTCATGCATCCCTTGTCACATCTTGCATATGCATCCCGCATCGCATCCCGCATAGCATACCATCTTTGCATCATATTGTTTGATCCTTGCACGTGGCTGATTGTGTCCTTGTTGCTTGTTTGTCTTGTTTGGGTAGAGCCGGGAGACGAGTTCGCTAACGAGGAGCCCGTTGAGTTTGCTTTCGAGGATCCAGTCAACTCTGACAACTGTGCAGGCAAGATGATCATACCCTCGAAATCACTACTATCTTTGCTATGCTAGTTTGCTCGCTCTTTTGCTATGCCAATGCTACGATGCCTACCACTTGCTTTAAAGCCTCCCAAATTTCCATGTCAAACCTCTAACCCACCATGTCCTAGCAAACCATTGATTGGCTATGTTATCGCTTTGCTCAACCCCTCTTATAGCGTTGCTAGTTGCAGGTGAAGATTGGAGGCCGTTCCTTGTTGGAACATTTATTTACTTGTTGGGATATCACTATATATATTATTTAATTAATGCATCTATATACTTGGTAAAGGGTGGAAGGCTTGGCCTCTCGCCTAGTGTTTTGTTCCACTCTTGCTGCCCTAGTTTCCGTCATATCGGTGTTATGTTCCCGGATTTTGCGTTCCTTATGCGGTTGGGTTATAATGGGAAACCCTTGATAGTTCGCCTTGATTAAAGCTTTTCCAGCAATGCCCAACCTTGGTTTTACCATTTGCCACCTAGCCTTTTTTCCCTTGGGTTTCCGGAGCCCGAGGGTCATCTTATTTAAACCCCCCCGGGCCAGTGCTCCTCTGAGTGTTGGTCTGAACCAGGCAGCCTGCAGGGCCACCTCGGGGAAACTCGAGGGTTGGTTTTACTTGTAGCTTGACCTATCTGAGTGTGCCTTGAGAAAGAGATATGTGCAGCTCCTATCGGGATTTTTCGGCACATTCGGGTGGTGTTGCTGGTCTCGTTTTAACCTATCAAAGTGTCGTGAAGAACCGAGATACCGAGTCTGATCGGAACGTCTTGGGAGGAGGTCTATTCCTTCGTTGACCGTGAGAGCTTGTCATGGGCTAAGTTTGGACTCCCCTGCAGGGATTTGAACTTTCGAAAGCCGTGCCCGCGGTTATGGGCAGATGGGAATTTGTTAATGTCCGGTTGTAGATAACTTGAACCTTAACTTAATTAAAATAAATCAACTGAGTGTCTTACTGTGATGGCCTCTTCTCGGCGGAGTCCGGGAAGTGGACACGGTGTTGGAGTAATGTTTGCGTAGGTTGTTCTCTAGTTTCTCGCTCGCGCTTTGCCTCCTCTTCTCACTCTCTTTTGCGAATAAGCTAGCCACCATATTTTGCTAGTCGCTTGCCGCAGCTCCACATATATTTACCTTGCCTTACCTATAAGCTTAAATAGTCTTGATCGCGAGGGTGCGAGATTGCTGAGTCCCTGTGGCTCACAGATTACTATTACACCAGATGCAGGGCCCGATGATTCCGCTCCAGGTGACGCGCTTGAGCTCAAGTGGGAGTTCGACGAGGACTCTCAACGATACTATGTTTCCTTTCCTGATGATCAGTAGTGGTGCCCAGTTGGGGGTGATTGGGACCGTGTCGCATGTTGGGTTATCTTTTATTTTGGCGCCGTAGTCGGGCCATGAGTGTTTGGATGATGTAATGTTATTTATGTACTTGATTGACGTGGCGAGTGTAAGCCAACTATGTTATCTCTCCCCTTTTATTACATATATATTACATGGGATGTTGTGAAGATTGCCTAATTTGCAACATATGCCTTCAATGCGATTATGCCTCTAAGTCGTGCCTCGACACGTGGGAGATATGGTCGCATCGAGGGTGTTACAAGTTGGTAATCAGAGCCTTCCTCGACCTTAGGAGCCCCATTGCTTGATCGTTTTTAGCGGCCGAGTTGTGTCTAGAAAAATGTTTTGAGTCATTTAGGATTTATATATTGGAGAGTTTAGGAATTCTTTTTACTTCTCAGTCTTCTCATCGCTCTGGTAAGGCATCCTGACGTAGAGTTTTGACTCTTCTCTTCTCAAATTTCACAAAAAAAATTAGGATCACGCGGGTATCTTGGAATCGTTCCGATGGTTTTATGACGAGAACATTGTCTTGGTGCCTCCTATCAGGGGTTTTGTGGAAGTGTCCCGGGGAGTTGAGCTCTGAGGTGTTGTCATCATAATTTTATCGTTGCGGTTCTGGAATACCTGAGTTTAGTACGCCGACATCGAAAATCTCTTTTATGCAGTTCGTTGGTGAGATAACCTCGACGCCACCCAGTACTGGGGCGGGAGTTCGGGAGTATCGCCATAACTTGTATAACGGATGCTTTTCGAAGGTTGAGGTAGATGGTTTCCGAAGGTTTCTCGGTTATGTGTTGAAGGATGGATACAGCTAGATGTAGGATTTGCTAGTTTGGGTGAGATATTATGCTTCCCCTGTATCCCCAACACCTGATTGCATAACCGGAAAGGTTCGGGAGTTTCATAGGTGGGAATTCTTGTAGCTCTAGTTCTTCTTCCACGGATATTGGTTTGAGATTGGGATTTCTTACCGATTATTCGTTCTTGATCCGTACCTTGTTGATTTACTTCTCTACCTTAATTCTATGTGGCTTCTCAATTTATGGATATGTGACCATTTCAAGACGAATGCATTCGTTCATTTTGTTCGGATGTGAAGACTATATGTTGCAATTTTCATTTCGTTGGATTCAGCTTCAATATTTGTCTATCAATGTGCTAATGGATGTCAACCTCTTCAGGATGGCTCCTACAACGCGCACAACTCCGAATCCTGATCCGCCACCACCTCCACCTCCTCCGGAGGCATGGCAAGCTGTGATGGCCGCAACCAATGCAAACACACAGTTGATCATGCAAATTCTCCAAGAGCGCAATCAAGGCAACCAAGGGAATCAAGGCAACAATCAGAATCACTTTGCTACACTCAACCAGTTCCTTGCTAACGGGCCAAAGACTTTCAGCAATTGTGTTGAGGCAACTGATGCTGACGATTGGCTTGTGGATCTATGCAAGCATTTCGAGTGCAGTAACGTCAGGCCTGAGGACTTTGTCAAGTTCGCTTCCTTCCAACTCAAAGATCAAGCTGCAGAATGGTTTCAGCGGTACAAGGATTCCAGAGGTGGACGTGTTATCACTTGGGATGAATTCCGTCGAGATTTCCGAGCTCATCATATTCCTCAGAGCGTGGTTGAAAGCAAGCGTGAGGAATTCCGCAACCTGAAGCAAGGCTCTTTGTATGTCTATGACTACAACAAGTTGTTCCAGAAGCTCTCCCGCTTTGCTAAGCAGGACGTCCCTGATGAGAAGAGCATGATATACCAGTTCAGGGGTGGTCTCAGAGAAGAAATTCAGCTAGCTCTTGTCCTCTTTGAGCCCTTGAGGTACGATGAGTTCTACAACATGGCATTGAAGCAAGAGGCTGCTCAATTGAGGTGTGATGCTTCCAAGAAGCGAGTCAGAGATGTTAGTCCTTCTTCTCTACTCAAGTGGCCAAGCAGCAGAAGTATTGGCTTCCTCCTCCTCCGTTCCGTCAGCCGTATCAGCAGAAGAGCAAAAGTGGCAGTGGTTCTTCCCACCCACCCAACCCTGGCTTTCAGAACAAGACTTTGTCTCAAGCTCCAAGATCGAGTGCTCCGTACCACCGTTCTCTTTCAGAGGTCACGTGCAACAAGTGCCAACAGAAGGGTCACTATGCCAACAAGTGTTTCAACCAGAGGAGTCTTCCTCCTCCTCCTGTCAGATCGGCAAGTATAGCTATGGTCAAGCATAACCCCAAGCACGCCAAGGTCAATTTGTTGAATGCAGCTCAGGCAGAGGACTCGTCAGATGTCATCATGGGTAACCTTCCTGTTAATGATATTCCCGCAAGAGTTTTTTTTGACACTGGTGCATCGCATTGTTTCATGTCAAAGCCATTTTTTACCAAGCATGAGTTCGTTTCTTCTCATTTGGGTAAACAAATGGATATCGTTTCTCCTGGCAAACGTTTGAGTGCAAGTCTGGAGGTGCTAGATGTTACTATCACCTTGGGTGACTACAAGTTTCTTTCTTCCCCAATGGTTCTTGGTAACTCGGATATTGATCTTATTCTCGGAATGGATTGGCTTTCTAAGCACAAGGCTCAGCTTGATTGTGCATCCAGGCAGATTCAATTGACTCATTCGTCTGAGGATGTAATTGTCTTTGCCGCCCGTGACGATACTATCCGTCTGTTTTCTCTCAATGAGAAGGGTGAACTGGATGCTATCTCGCAGATTCCAGTCGTTTGTGAATATCAAGACGTCTTTCCAGAAGAGCTTCCAGGAATGCCTCCGCACCGGCCAGTTGAATTCGTTATTGATCTTGAGCCTGGTACGGAACCTGTGTGCAAACGTCCTTACAAGCTCGGACCTGAAGAGTTGAAGGAGCTGAAGAAGCAACTCGATATTCAAGAGAAAATGGGTCTCATTCGGCCTAGTTCTTCTCCATGGGGTTGTGGTGTTCTTTTTGTGAAGAAGAAGGATGGAACGGACCGACTTTGTGTTGATTACCGTCCATTGAACAAGAAGACCATCAAGAACAAATACCCACTTCCCAACATCAACGAGCTGTTCGAACAACTCAAAGGTGCCCAAGTATTCTCCAAGCTTGATCTCCGTATGGGCTATCATCAGATCCGAATCCGTGAGCAAGATATTCCCAAGACGGCTTTCAGGACAAGTTTTGGTTCATATGAATACACTGTCATGTCTTTTGGCCTCGTCAACGCTCCTCCGACGTTCTCTCGCCTGATGAACTTCATCTTCAACGCCTACACCAATGACTTCATTTTGGTCTATCTCGACAACATTCTGGTTTTCTCGAAGAACAAGGAAGATCATGCCAAGCATTTGCGTTTGGTGCTCAATAAGTTGAGGGAACACCAGTTCTACGCCAAGTTCTCCAAGTGTGAATTTTGGCTCGATGAGGTTCTTTATCTTGGTCATATCATCTCTGCCAAGGGCATTTCCATGAATCCTGAGAAGGTGTCTGCAATTGTGAATTGGGAACCTCCTCAGAACGTGAAGCAACTCCGTAGCTTCCTCGGTCTCGCAAGCTATTGTCGAAGATTCGTTGAAAACTTTTCTAAGATCACGAAGCCTCTCTCTAATCTTCTCCAGAAGCACGTCAAGTATGTTTGGTCTCCGGAGTGTGACATTGCTTTCAACACTTTGAAAGAGAAATTGATCACTGCTCCAGTTCTGACTCCGCCTGATGAATCCAAGCCGTACGAGGTCTTTTGTGATGCCTCTCTCCAAGGTCTTGGTGCAGTATTGATGCAAGAGAAGAAAGTTGTTGCTTATACCTCTCGCCAGTTGAAGCCTAATGAGAAGAACTACCCCACTCATGATCTCGAGTTGGTGGCATTTGTGCATGCTCTTTTGACTTGGAGACATCTCTTATTGGGAAGAAAAGTGGACATTTTCACTGATCACAAGAGTCTCAAGTACATCTTCACTCAGCCTAATCTCAACCTCAGGCAAACTCGATGGGTCGAAATTATTCAAGAGTATAATCCGAGTATCGAGTATACTCCAGGCAAGGCCAATGTGATTGCTGACGCATTGAGCAGGAAGGCTTATTGCAACAGTCTGATCCTCAAGCCTTATCAACCCGAGCTTTGTGAAGCTTTCCGCAAACTTAACCTGCAAGTTGTTCCTCAAGGTTTCCTCGCCAACCTTCAAGTCTCTCCTACCTTGGAAGACCAGATTCGCCAAGCTCAGCTTCTTGATGCTATGGTGAAAAAGGTGAAGATTGGGATTGCCAAGAGTCAACCCAAGTACAAGTGCTACTGCCTTGATGACAAGGATACTCTCTTCTTCGAGGATCGTATTGTTGTACCCAAAGGTGACCTTCGTAAAGTGATCATGAACGAGGCTCACAATTCTCTCCTCTCCATCCACCCTGGGAGCACGAATATGTATCAGGACCTCAAGCAGGCTTATTGGTGGACTTGAATGAAGCGCGAGATTGCTCAGTTCGTGAATGAATGTGATGTCTGCAGAAGGGTGAAGGCAGAACACCAAAGGCCAGCGGGTCTCCTCCAACCTCTTGCCATTCCAGAATGGAAGTTTGACCACATCGAAATGGACTTCATGACTGGGTTTCCAAAGTCCAAGTGTGGCAATGATGCTATATTCGTTGTCATTGACAAACTCACCAAAGTGGCTCACTTTCTGCCTATCAAAGAGTCAATCACTGCAGCTCAATTGGCGAAACTCTATACCTCTCGAATTGTCTCTCTGCACGGTATTCCACAAGTGATCTCTTCAGACCGTGGCAGCATCTTTACATCCAAGTTTTGGGATTCTTTTCAGAAGGCCATGGGCACCAACATCCGCTCCAGCACAGCTTTCCATCCTCAAACTAGCAGTCAAGTCGAGCGTGTCAACCAGATTCTTGAAGATATGCTCAGGGCTTGTGTGATCTCCTTCAGCATGAAGTGGGAGGATTGTCTTCCTTATGCTGAATTCTCCTACAACAACAGTTTTCAAGCAAGTTCGGGTAAGGCCCCATTTGAAATTCTGTATGGCAGGAAGTGCCGTACCCCTCTCAACTGGTCTGAAACCGGTGAACGTCAGCTTTTGGGTAATGACTTAATCACAGAGGCAGAGAAAATGTGCAAAGTCATTCGTGATAACCTCAAAGCAGCCCAATCCCGCGAGAAGAGCTACTATGATAGTAAGCACCGTGATTTGGCTTTCGAGATCGGAGATCATGTTTACCTCCGCGTCTCTCCTATGAAAGGTACTCGTCGCTTCGGTATCAAAGGGAATCTTGCCCCCAGATACGTGGGACCTTTCAAGACTGTCAGCAAGAGAGGCGACCTCGTCTATCAACTCGAGCTTCCTTCAAACTTTGCAAATGTTCATGACGTGTTCCATGTCTCTCAGCTTCGAAAGTGCTTCAAGACTCCTGACCGCACCGTCAACTTCGAGGACATTGAGCTCCAAGAAGATCTCTCCTATCGTGAGCACCCAGTTGCTATTCTTGAAGAGACTGAACGCAAGACTCGCAATAAGTCAATCAAATTTCTCAAAGTCAAGTGGTCACACCATTCCGACCGTGAAGCTACCTGGGAACGCGAGGATCACCTCCGTTCTGAGTACCCGGCGTTCTTTCAGTCCTAGATCTCGGGACGAGATCCTTTCGTAGTGGTGGAGTGTTGTAACACCCCGGATGTAACTTTCCCAATTTGTACTCCAACTCTTGCCGTTTCCGGCGTTAAGTTATTTTATTTTTCTTGGGTTCGGGTCTTTGTCTCCGTGTGTTGTTATCGTTGGCATGCATCTCATATCATGTCATCATGTGCATTACATTTGCATACGTGTTCGTCTCATGCATTCGAGCATTTTCCCCGTTGTCCGTTTTGCATTCCGGCGCTTCGTTCTCCTCCGGTGATCATTTCTACCTTTGTTTCGTGTGTGGGGTTTAAACATTTCCGGATTGTACCGAGACTTGCCAAGCGACCTTGGTTTATTATCGGTAGACCGCCTGTCAAGTTTCGTACCATTTGGACTTCGTTTGATACTCCAACGGTTAACCGAGGGACCGAAAAGGCCTCGTGTGTGTTGCAGCCCAACACCCCTCCAATTTGGCCCAAAACCCACCTAAGCCTTCTCCATCATCTAGAGCGTTCGATCATGATCGCATGGCCGAAAACCGCACCTCATTTGGACTCTCCTAGCTCCCTTTACCTCTATTTAAAGGCCTCTCCCCGAAAATCCGGAACCCCCTCCGTCCGAAACCCTAAAAATCATCTCCACGCCGGCCGGACACGTCCGCCCTGGCCGGACACATCGCCGCCGCCCACTCCGCGCCTGCCACGTCACCGCCACCACCCGCGCGCCGCCGCGGCCCGGAGGGCCCAGATCAGGCACCCGCGGCCCAGATCCGGGCGCCGCCCCTCGCCTCCGCCCGTCGTCGCCTACCGCGCCCCGCCGCCGCTGCTTCTCCCCGCGCCGCCGCGCCGGCAGCCGCGGACCTCGCCGCCGACACCGTCGCACCTCCCGCCGCCACGCGCCATCGTCGCCTCAGCCTCCGCGCGCCACCGCCGCCTCGGCCTCGCGCCGCCGCGCCGCCACGCCGCCCGTCTCCGGCGCTCCGGCGAGCCCCGAGCCGGCCCACATCTTCCTCCCTCTACTCCGGCCGTCGCACGGCCATCAACGCCAGCAAGTCTCCGGCGAGATCTCGGCGAACCTCGGGGCACGTGCAAACCCTAGATCTGGGAGGTTGAATTTCTACTAAGTCCTCGAAATCTCAGATCCATGTGCTCCTGTTCATAGCCTCGTATCTCCGCATCCGTAACTCCGTTTTTGGCATAGAGCATATCAAAATGTTCATCTCAGAGAGTACATCATTTCATTCCATTGCATCATTTTCATTTGAGTTCATCTTGATGCCCGAAATGCTATTAGAAGAGGGCTACTTGAGTTAATTGTCAAATCTGCTACTCCATTTAGCTTTTTGTCATTTTTGCCATGATTAATGTGTGCACGATATGCCCCTGAGTTCTACATATGTTTTGTTAAGGGTTTTGTCATCTTTCCATAGGTGCAACCCATGTATTTTTGTGATGTGTGTGGTGACTAGCACAAGCTTGCAAAGTGAGGCACTTGGTAATTCTGATTTCAGGGACTTAGCATTTCCACAAAGTCCTTGAGCTGTTTATCTCACGTTGCCATATGTTCATGTTGTTTCCTAGTGATCCGTTCCCCTTTTGAGGATGATCAGTAAGGATGTTTTGTTATTCTTGTAGTGCTCTATCCATCCATGTCTTTGTTTGCAATTATGGAGCACCCTAGCTTGAGTCAATCGAGCTCTACTTTTGCTACTTTCTGAATCTGGGCAGATTGTCAACTTGTTTGCAATTTTGCCGATGATGTTGTAGTTGATCCATGCATGCTATGTTATTGTTCTTGCCATGTCTAGCTTGTATTTTGTGTGTTCTTGTTAGATGTATGCTTAGCTTATCATGACTTGCTCTGTAGTGAGTGCATCGAGCTCGTAAACATGCCTACTTGAGTTATGTTTCAGCATGTGCTAGTTTTCACTAAGTCTGAAAACTGATTATGTTTTTGCTATGTTCACATGCTTGCAATTGTATTTTCTGATCCCTTTTGGATCAAGGTCACTAAGGGACTTTTGTTAAGCTCTTTGAGTAGCTCCATGCCATGCTTTACTTGCCATGTTCAGGTCCTATAGCATGTAGTTTTGTTGCTCCGAAGAGTGCTACCTGATCTGAAATTCCATGACAAGTGTTAATTTCACTAAGTCTGAGATCTGTTTGCCATATGCATTTTTGCCATGCTTGTTTGAACCTGTTAATGGATGATTTGGCCATAGCTCAGTGCTAGACTTTTGTTAAGCATCTTGTAAGCATCCCTGCCATGTATTTTGTTTCCATGTTTGGGTGCTGTAGCATGTTCATCTCATTGCATTTAGATGACTACTTGCTGTAAATCGCAGACCGGTGTCATATTTGAATCGCTTGCCATTTCCAAACCGTAACTCCGATTCCGGCGTTCTTTATATCGTTTTCAAGCGATTTCATATCATCTTTCCAGTGGCACACTTGGATTCCCAAGTTGAGGCCAGATTCATGCATCCCTTGTCACATCTTGCATATGCATCCCGCATCGCATCCCGCATAGCATACCATCTTTGCATCATATTGTTTGATCCTTGCACGTGGCTGATTGTGTCCTTGTTGCTTGTTTGTCTTGTTTGGGTAGAGCCGGGAGACGAGTTCGCTAACGAGGAGCCCGTTGATTTTGCTTTCGAGGATCCAGTCAACTCTGACAACTGTGCAGGCAAGATGATCATACCCTCGAAATCACTACTATCTTTGCTATGCTAGTTTGCTCGCTCTTTTGCTATGCCAATGCTACGATGCCTACCACTTGCTTTAAAGCCTCCCAAATTGCCATGTCAAACCTCTAACCCACCATGTCCTAGCAAACCATTGATTGGCTATGTTATCGCTTTGCTCAACCCCTCTTATAGCGTTGCTAGTTGCAGGTGAAGATTGGAGGCCGTTCCTTGTTGGAACATTTATTTACTTGTTGGGATATCACTATATATATTATTTAATTAATGCATCTATATACTTGGTAAAGGGTGGAAGGCTTGGCCTCTCGCCTAGTGTTTTGTTCCACTCTTGCTGCCCTAGTTTCCGTCATATCGGTGTTATGTTCCCGGATTTTGCGTTCCTTATGCGGTTGGGTTATAATGGGAAACCCTTGATAGTTCGCCTTGATTAAAGCTTTTCCAGCAATGCCCAACCTTGGTTTTACCATTTGCCACCTAGCCTTTTTTCCCTTGGGTTTCCGGAGCCCGAGGGTCATCTTATTTAAACCCCCCCGGGCCAGTGCTCCTCTGAGTGTTGGTCTGAACCAGGCAGCCTGCAGGGCCACCTCGGGGAAACTCGAGGGTTGGTTTTACTTGTAGCTTGACCTATCTGAGTGTGCCCTGAGAAAGAGATATGTGCAGCTCCTATCGGGATTTTTCGGCACATTCGGGTGGTGTTGCTGGTCTCGTTTTAACCTATCAAAGTGTCGTGAAGAACCGAGATACCGAGTCTGATCGGAACGTCTTGGGAGGAGGTCTATTCCTTCGTTGACCGTGAGAGCTTGTCATGGGCTAAGTTTGGACTCCCCTGCAGGGATTTGAACTTTCGAAAGCCGTGCCCGCGGTTATGGGCAGATGGGAATTTGTTAATGTCCGGTTGTAGATAACTTGAACCTTAACTTAATTAAAATAAATCAACTGAGTGTCTTACCGTGATGGCCTCTTCTCGGCGGAGTCCGGGAAGTGGACACGGTGTTGGAGTAATGTTTGCGTAGGTTGTTCTCTAGTTTCTCGCTCGCGCTTTGCCTCCTCTTCTCACTCTCTTTTGCGAATAAGCTAGCCACCATATTTTGCTAGTCGCTTGCCGCAGCTCCACATATATTTACCTTGCCTTACCTATAAGCTTAAATAGTCTTGATCGCGAGGGTGCGAGATTGCTGAGTCCCTGTGGCTCACAGATTACTATTACACCAGATGCAGGGCCCGATGATTCCGCTCCAGGTGACGCGCTTGAGCTCAAGTGGGAGTTTGACGAGGACTCTCAACGATACTATGTTTCCTTTCCTGATGATCAGTAGTGGTGCCTAGTTGGGGGTGATTGGGACCGTGTCGCATGTTGGGTTATCTTTTATTTTGGCGCCTTAGTCGGGCCATGAGTGTTTGGATGATGTAATGTTATTTATGTACTTGATTGACGTGGCGAGTGTAAGCCAACTATGTTATCTCTCCCCTTTTATTACATATATATTACATGGGATGTTGTGAAGATTGCCTAATTTGCAACATATGCCTTCAATGCGATTATGCCTCTAAGTCGTGCCTCGACACGTGGGAGATATGGTCGCATCGAGGGTGTTACAAGTTGGTAATCAGAGCCTTCCCCGACCTTAGGAGCCCCATTGCTTGATCGTTTTTAGCGGCCGAGTTGTGTCTAGAAAAATGTTTTGAGTCATTTAGGATTTATATATTGGAGAGTTTAGGAATTCTTTTTACTTCTCAGTCTTCTCATCGCTCTGGTAAGGCATCCTGACGTAGAGTTTTGACTCTTCTCTTCTCAAATTTCACAAAAAAAATTAGGATCACGCGGGTATCTTGGAATCGTTCCGATGGTTTTATGACGAGAACATTGTCTTGGTGCCTCCTATCAGGGGTTTTGTGGAAGTGTCCCGGGGAGTTGAGCTCTGAGGTGTTGTCATCATAATTTTATCGTTGCGGTTCTGGAATACCTGAGTTTAGTACGCCGACATCGAAAATCTCTTTTATGCAGTTCGTTGGTGAGATAACCTCGACGCCACCCAGTACTGGGGCGGGAGTTCGGGAGTATCACCATAACTTGTATAACGGATGCTTTTCGAAGGTTGAGGTAGATGGTTTCCGAAGGTTTCTCGGTTATGTGTTGAAGGATGGATACAGCTAGATGTAGGATTTGCTAGTTTGGGTGAGATATTATGCTTCCCCTGTATCCCCAACACCTGATTGCATAACCGGAAAGGTTCGGGAGTTTCATAGGTGGGAATTCTTGTAGCTCTAGTTCTTCTTCCACGGATATTGGTTTGAGATTGGGATTTCTTACCGATTATTCGTTCTTGATCCGTACCTTGTTGATTTACTTCTCTACCTTAATTCTATGTGGCTTCTCAATTTATGGATATGTGACCATTTCAAGAGGAATGCATTCGTTCATTTTGTTCGGATGTGAAGACTATATGTTGCAATTTTCATTTCGTTGGATTCAGCTTCAATATTTGTCTATCAATGTGCTAATGGATGTCAACCTCTTCAGGATGGCTCCTACAACGCGCACAACTCCGAATCCTGATCCGCCACCACCTCCACCTCCTCCGGAGGCATGGCAAGCTGTGATGGCCGCAACCAATGCAAACACACAGTTGATCATGCAAATTCTCCAAGAGCGCAATCAAGGCAACCAAGGGAATCAAGGCAACAATCAGAATCACTTTGCTACACTCAACCAGTTCCTTGCTAACGGGCCAAAGACTTTCAGCAATTGTGTTGAGGCAACTGATGCTGACGATTGGCTTGTGGATCTATGCAAGCATTTCGAGTGCAGTAACGTCAGGCCTGAGGACTTTGTCAAGTTCGCTTCCTTCCAACTCAAAGATCAAGCTGCAGAATGGTTTCAGCGGTACAAGGATTCCAGAGGTGGACGTGTTATCACTTGGGATGAATTCCGTCGAGATTTCCGAGCTCATCATATTCCTCAGAGCGTGGTTGAAAGCAAGCGTGAGGAATTCCGCAACCTGAAGCAAGGCTCTTTGTATGTCTATGACTACAACAAGTTGTTCCAGAAGCTCGCCCGCTTTGCTAAGCAGGACGTCCCTGATGAGAAGAGCATGATATACCAGTTCAGGGGTGGTCTCAGAGAAGAAATTCAGCTAGCTCTTGTCCTCTTTGAGCCCTTGAGGTACGATGAGTTCTACAACATGGCATTGAAGCAAGAGGCTGCTCAATTGAGGTGTGATGCTTCCAAGAAGCGAGTCAGAGATGTTAGTCCTTCTTCTCTACTCAAGTGGCCAAGCAGCAGAAGTATTGGCTTCCTCCTCCTCCGTTCCGTCAGCCGTATCAGCAGAAGAGCAAAAGTGGCAGTGGTTCTTCCCACCCACCCAACCCTGGCTTTCAGAACAAGACTTTGTCTCAAGCTCCAAGATCGAGTGCTCCGTACCACCGTTCTCTTTCAGAGGTCACGTGCAACAAGTGCCAACAGAAGGGTCACTATGCCAACAAGTGTTTCAACCAGAGGAGTCTTCCTCCTCCTCCTGTCAGATCGGCAAGTATAGCTATGGTCAAGCATAACCCCAAGCACGCCAAGGTCAATTTGTTGAATGCAGCTCAGGCAGAGGACTCGTCAGATGTCATCATGGGTAACCTTCCTGTTAATGATATTCCCGCAAGAGTTTTTTTTGACACTGGTGCATCGCATTGTTTCATGTCAAAGCCATTTTTTACCAAGCATGAGTTCGTTTCTTCTCATTTGGGTAAACAAATGGATATCGTTTCTCCTGGCAAACGTTTGAGTGCAAGTCTGGAGGTGCTAGATGTTACTATCACCTTGGGTGACTACAAGTTTCTTTCTTCCCCAATGGTTCTTGGTAACTCGGATATTGATCTTATTCTCGGAATGGATTGGCTTTCTAAGCACAAGGCTCAGCTTGATTGTGCATCCAGGCAGATTCAATTGACTCATTCGTCTGAGGATGTAATTGTCTTTGCCGCCCGTGACGATACTATCCGTCTGTTTTCTCTCAATGAGAAGGGTGAACTGGATGCTATCTCGCAGATTCCAGTCGTTTGTGAATATCAAGACGTCTTTCCAGAAGAGCTTCCAGGAATGCCTCCGCACCGGCCAGTTCAATTCGTTATTGATCTTGAGCCTGGTACGGAACCTGTGTGCAAACGTCCTTACAAGCTCGGACCTGAAGAGTTGAAGGAGCTGAAGAAGCAACTCGATATTCAAGAGAAAATGGGTCTCATTCGGCCTAGTTCTTCTCCATGGGGTTGTGGTGTTCTTTTTGTGAAGAAGAAGGATGGAACGGACCGACTTTGTGTTGATTACCGTCCATTGAACAAGAAGACCATCAAGAACAAATACCCACTTCCCAACATCAACGAGCTGTTCGAACAACTCAAAGGTGCCCAAGTATTCTCCAAGCTTGATCTCCGTATGGGCTATCATCAGATTCGAATCCGTGAGCAAGATATTCCCAAGACGGCTTTCAGGACAAGTTTTGGTTCATATGAATACACTGTCATGTCTTTTGGCCTCGTCAACGCTCCTCCGACGTTCTCTCGCCTGATGAACTTCATCTTCAACGCCTACACCAATGACTTCATTTTGGTCTATCTCGACAACATTCTGGTTTTCTCGAAGAACAAGGAAGATCATGCCAAGCATTTGCGTTTGGTGCTCAATAAGTTGAGGGAACACCAGTTCTACGCCAAGTTCTCCAAGTGTGAATTTTGGCTCGATGAGGTTCTTTATCTTGGTCATATCATCTCTGCCAAGGGCATTTCCATGAATCCTGAGAAGGTGTCTGCAATTGTGAATTGGGAACCTCCTCAGAACGTGAAGCAACTCCGTAGCTTCCTCGGTCTCGCAAGCTATTGTCGAAGATTCGTTGAAAACTTTTCTAAGATCACGAAGCCTCTCTCTAATCTTCTCCAGAAGCACGTCAAGTATGTTTGGTCTCCGGAGTGTGACATTGCTTTCAACACTTTGAAAGAGAAATTGATCACTGCTCCAGTTCTGACTCCGCCTGATGAATCCAAGCCGTACGAGGTCTTTTGTGATGCCTCTCTCCAAGGTCTTGGTGCAGTATTGATGCAAGAGAAGAAAGTTGTTGCTTATACCTCTCGCCAGTTGAAGCCTAATGAGAAGAACTACCCCACTCATGATCTCGAGTTGGTGGCATTTGTGCATGCTCTTTTGACTTGGAGACATCTCTTATTGGGAAGAAAAGTGGACATTTTCACTGATCACAAGAGTCTCAAGTACATCTTCACTCAGCCTAATCTCAACCTCAGGCAAACTCGATGGGTCGAAATTATTCAAGAGTATAATCCGAGTATCGAGTATACTCCAGGCAAGGCCAATGTGATTGCTGACGCATTGAGCAGGAAGGCTTATTGCAACAGTCTGATCCTCAAGCCTTATCAACCCGAGCTTTGTGAAGCTTTCCGCAAACTTAACCTGCAAGTTGTTCCTCAAGGTTTCCTCGCCAACCTTCAAGTCTCTCCTACCTTGGAAGACCAGATTCGCCAAGCTCAGCTTCTTGATGCTATGGTGAAAAAGGTGAAGATTGGGATTGCCAAGAGTCAACCCAAGTACAAGTGCTACTGCCTTGATGACAAGGATACTCTCTTCTTCGAGGATCGTATTGTTGTACCCAAAGGTGACCTTCGTAAAGTGATCATGAACGAGGCTCACAATTCTCTCCTCTCCATCCACCCTGGGAGCACGAATATGTATCAGGACCTCAAGCAGGCTTATTGGTGGACTTGAATGAAGCGCGAGATTGCTCAGTTCGTGAATGAATGTGATGTCTGCAGAAGGGTGAAGGCAGAACACCAAAGGCCAGCGGGTCTCCTCCAACCTCTTGCCATTCCAGAATGGAAGTTTGACCACATCGAAATGGACTTCATGACTGGGTTTCCAAAGTCCAAGTGTGGCAATGATGCTATATTCGTTGTCATTGACAAACTCACCAAAGTGGCTCACTTTCTGCCTATCAAAGAGTCAATCACTGCAGCTCAATTGGCGAAACTCTATACCTCTCGAATTGTCTCTCTGCACGGTATTCCACAAGTGATCTCTTCAGACCGTGGCAGCATCTTTACATCCAAGTTTTGGGATTCTTTTCAGAAGGCCATGGGCACCAACATCCGCTCCAGCACAGCTTTCCATCCTCAAACTAGCAGTCAAGTCGAGCGTGTCAACCAGATTCTTGAAGATATGCTCAGGGCTTGTGTGATCTCCTTCAGCATGAAGTGGGAGGATTGTCTTCCTTATGCTGAATTCTCCTACAACAACAGTTTTCAAGCAAGTTCGGGTAAGGCCCCATTTGAAATTCTGTATGGCAGGAAGTGCCGTACCCCTCTCAACTGGTCTGAAACCGGTGAACGTCAGCTTTTGGGTAATGACTTAATCACAGAGGCAGAGAAAATGTGCAAAGTCATTCGTGATAACCTCAAAGCAGCCCAATCCCGCGAGAAGAGCTACTATGATAGTAAGCACCGTGATTTGGCTTTCGAGATCGGAGATCATGTTTACCTCCGCGTCTCTCCTATGAAAGGTACTCGTCGCTTCGGTATCAAAGGGAATCTTGCCCCCAGATACGTGGGACCTTTCAAGACTGTCAGCAAGAGAGGCGACCTCGTCTATCAACTCGAGCTTCCTTCAAACTTTGCAAATGTTCATGACGTGTTCCATGTCTCTCAGCTTCGAAAGTGCTTCAAGACTCCTGACCGCACCGTCAACTTCGAGGACATTGAGCTCCAAGAAGATCTCTCCTATCGTGAGCACCCAGTTGCTATTCTTGAAGAGACTGAACGCAAGACTCGCAATAAGTCAATCAAATTTCTCAAAGTCAAGTGGTCACACCATTCCGACCGTGAAGCTACCTGGGAACGCGAGGATCACCTCCGTTCTGAGTACCCGGCGTTCTTTCAGTCCTAGATCTCGGGACGAGATCCTTTCGTAGTGGTGGAGTGTTGTAACACCCCGGATGTAACTTTCCCAATTTGTACTCCAACTCTTGCCGTTTCCGGCGTTAAGTTATTTTATTTTTCTTGGGTTCGGGTCTTTGTCTCCGTGTGTTGTTATCGTTGGCATGCATCTCATATCATGTCATCATGTGCATTACATTTGCATACGTGTTCGTCTCATGCATTCGAGCATTTTCCCCGTTGTCCGTTTTGCATTCCGGCGCTTCGTTCTCCTCCGGTGATCATTTCTACCTTTGTTTCGTGTGTGGGGTTTAAACATTTCCGGATTGTACCGAGACTTGCCAAGCGACCTTGGTTTATTATCGGTAGACCGCCTGTCAAGTTTCGTACCATTTGGACTTCGTTTGATACTCCAACGGTTAACCGAGGGACCGAAAAGGCCTCGTGTGTGTTGCAGCCCAACACCCCTCCAATTTGGCCCAAAACCCACCTAAGCCTTCTCCATCATCTAGAGCGTTCGATCATGATCGCATGGCCGAAAACCGCACCTCATTTGGACTCTCCTAGCTCCCTTTACCTCTATTTAAAGGCCTCTCCCCGAAAATCCGGAACCCCCTCCGTCCGAAACCCTAAAAATCATCTCCACGCCGGCCGGACACGTCCGCCCTGGCCGGACACATCGCCGCCGCCCACTCCGCGCCTGCCACGTCACCGCCACCACCCGCGCGCCGCCGCGGCCCGGAGGGCCCAGATCAGGCACCCGCGGCCCAGATCCGGGCGCCGCCCCTCGCCTCCGCCCGTCGTCGCCTACCGCGCCCCGCCGCCGCTGCTTCTCCCCGCGCCGCCGCGCCGGCAGCCGCGGACCTCGCCGCCGACACCGTCGCACCTCTCGCCGCCACGCGCCATCGTCGCCTCAGCCTCCGCGCGCCACCGCCGCCTCGGCCTCGCGCCGCCGCGCCGCCACGCCGCCCGTCTCCGGCGCTCCGGCGAGCCCCGAACCGGCCCCCCTCTTCCTCCCTCTACTCCGGCCGTCGCACGGCCATCAACGCCGGCAAGTCTCCGGCGAGATCTCGGCGAACCTCGGGGCACGTGCAAACCCTAGATCTGGGAGGTTGAATTTCTACTAAGTCCTCGAAATCTCAGATCCATGTGCTCCTGTTCATAGCCTCGTATCTCCGCATCCGTAACTCCGTTTTTGGCATAGAGCATATCAAAATGTTCATCTCAGAGAGTACATCATTTCATTCCATTGCATCATTTTCATTTGAGTTCATCTTGATGCCCGAAATGCTATTAGAAGAGGGCTACTTGAGTTAATTGTCAAATCTGCTACTCCATTTAGCTTTTTGTCATTTTTGCCATGATTAATGTGTGCACGATATGCCCCTGAGTTCTACATATGTTTTGTTAAGGGTTTTGTCATCTTTCCATAGGTGCAACCCATGTATTTTTGTGATGTGTGTGGTGACTAGCACAAGCTTGCAAAGTGAGGCACTTGGTAATTCTGATTTCAGGGACTTAGCATTTCCACAAAGTCCTTGAGCTGTTTATCTCACGTTGCCATATGTTCATGTTGTTTCCTTGTGATCCGTGCCTCTTTTGAGGATGATCAGTAAGGATGTTTTGTTATTCTTGTAGTGCTCTATCCATCCATGTCTTTTTTTGCAATTATGGAGCACCCTAGCTTGAGTCAATCGAGCTCTACTTTTGCTACTTTGTGAATCTGGGCAGATGGTCAACATGTTTGCAATTTTGCCGATGATGTTGTAGTTGATCCATGCATGCTATGTTATTTTTATTGCCATGTCTAGCTTGTATTTTGTGTGTTCTTGTTAGATGTATGCTTAGCTTATCATGACTTGCTCCGTAGTGAGTGCATCGAGCTCGTAAACATGCCTACTTGAGTTATGTTTCAGCATGTGCCAGTTTTCACTAAGTCTGAAAACTGATTATGTTTTTGCTATGTTCACACGCTTGCAATTGTATTTTCTGATCCCTTTTGGCTCAAGGTCACTAAGGGACTTTTGTTAAGCTCTTTGAGTAGCTCCATGCCATGCTTTACTTTGCCATGGTCAGGTCCTTTAGCGTGTAGTTTTGTTGCTTCGAAGAGTGCTACCTGATCTAAAATTCCATGACGAGTGTTAATTTCACTAAGTCTGAGATCTGTTTGCCATATGCATTTTTGCCATGCTTGTTTGAACCTGTTAATGGATGATTTGGCCATAGCTCAGTGCTAGACTTTTGTTAAGCATCTTGTAAGCATCCCTGCCATGTATTTTGTTTCCATGTTTGGGTGATGTAGCATGTTCATCTCATTGCACTTAGATGACTACTTGCTGTAAATCACAGACCGGTGTCATATTTGAATCGCTTGCCATTTCCAAACCGTAACTCCGATTCCGGCGTTCTTTATATCGTTTTCAAGCGATTTCATCTCATCTTTCCATTGGCATACTTGGATTCCCAAGTTGAGGCCAGATTCATGCATCCCTTTTCACATCTTGCATATGCATCCCGCATCGCATCCCGCATAGCATACCATCTTTGCATCATATTGTTTGATCCTTGCATGTGGCTGATTGTGTCCTTGTTGCTTGTTTGTCTTGTATGGGTAGAGCCGGGAGACGAGTTCTCTAACAAGGAGCCCGTTGAGTTTGCTTTCGAGGATCTAGTCAACTCTGACAACTGTGCAGGCAAGATGATCATACCCTCGAAATCACTACTATCTTTGCTATGCTAGTTTGCTCGCTCTTTTGCTATGCCAATGCTATGATGCATACCACTTGCTTTCAAGCCTCCCAAATTGCCATGTCAAACCTCTAACCCACCATGTCCTAGCAAACCGTTGATTGGCTATGTTACCGCTTTGCGCAGCCCCTCTTATAGCGTTGCTAGTTGCAGGTGAAGATTGGAGGCCGTTCCTTGTTGGAACATTTATTTACTTGTTGGGATATCACTATATATCTTATTTAATTAATGCATCTATATACTTGGTAAAGGGTGGAAGGCTTGGCCTCTCGCCTAGTGTTATGTTCCACTCTTGCTGCCCTAGTTTCCGTCATATCGGTGTTGTGTTCCCGGATTTTGCGTTCCTTACGCGGTTGGGTTATAATGGGAACCCCTTGATAGTTCACCTTGATTAAAGCTTTTCCAGCAATGCCCAACCTTGGTTTTACCATTTTCCACCTAGCCTTTTCTCCCTTGGGTTTCCGGAGCCCGAGGGTCATCTTATTTAAACCCCCCCGGGCCAGTGCTCCTCTGAGTGTTGGTCCGAACCAGGCAGCCTGCGGGGCCACCTCGGGGAAACTCGAGGGTTGGTTTTACTCGTAGCTTGACCTATCTGAGTGTGCCCTGAGAAAGAGATATGTGCAGCTCCTATCGGGATTTGTCGGCACATTCAGGCGGTGTTGCTAGTCTCATTTTAACCTGTCGAAGTGTCGTGAAGAACCGAGATACCGAGTCTGATCGGAACGTCTTGGGAGGAGGTCTATTCCTTCGTTGACCGTGAGAGCTTGTCATGGGCTAAGTTGGGACTCCCCTGCAGGGATTTGAACTTTCGAAAGCCGTGCCCGCGGTTATGGGCAGATGGGAATTTGTTAATGTCCGGTTGTAGATAACTTGAACCTTAACTTAATTAAAATAAATCAACTGAGTGTGTTACCGTGATGGCCTCTTCTCGGCGGAGTACGGGAAGTGGACACAGTGTTGGAGTAATGTTTGCATAGGTTGTTCTCTAGTTTCTCGCTCGCGCTTTGCCTCCTCTTCTCGCTCTCTTTTGCGAATAAGTTAGCCACCATATTTTGCTAGTCGCTTGCCGCAGCTCCACATATATTTACCTTGCCTTACCTATAAGCTTAAATAGTCTTGATCGCGAGGGTGCGAGATTGCTGAGTCCATGTGGCTCACAGATTACTTTTACACCAGATGCAGGGCCCGATGATTCCGCTCCGAGTGACGCGCTTGAGCTCAAGTGGGAGTTCGACGAGGACTCTCAACGATACTATGTTTCCTTTCCTGATGATCAGTAGTGGTGCCCAGTTGGGGGTGATTGGGACCGTGTCGCATGTTGGGTTATCTTTTATTTTGGCGCCGTAGTCGGGCCATGAGTGTTTGGATGATGTAATGTTATTTATGTACTTGATTAACGTGGCGAGTGTAAGCCAACTATGTTATCTCTCCCCTTTTATTACATATATATTACATGGGATGTTGTGAAGATTGCCTATTTGTGACATATGCCTTCAATGCGATTATGCCTCTAAGTCGTGCCTCGACACGTGGGAGATATAGTCGCATCGAGGGTGTTACATATCCCCGCCTTGATCTCTCCACCTCCTCGCGAGCCTGCCTGATGAGGCTGCCTTAAAGTAAGCTTTATGTCGTCCGCCCCGCGAGGCTTGGCCCCTCGCGAGGGTCTTGTGCTTGAGCTGATGAAGGTGGGCCGCGCTGGGCCCCCACTTGAGCCACGCCGCAGGCCGTAGGCAGGCAAGTCTGGGGACCCCCGTTTCCAGAACGCCGACAACGTAACAGCATCGCCAAGCTTAATTCCTGCTCGTCCTCAAGTAGGTAAATGATAAAAACAGAAGTTTTGATGTGGAATGCTTTCTAGCATATTCTCAATGTAAATCTCTTTATTGTGGCATGAATATTCAGATCAGATAGATTCAGGATAAAAGCTTAATGTTGACATAAAAATAGTAATACTTCAAGCATACCAACTAAGCAATCATGTCTTCTCAAAATGACATGGCCAAAGAAAGTTATCCCTACAAAATCATATAGTCTGGCTATGCTCTATCTTCACCACACAAAATATTTAAATCATGCACAACCCCGATGACAAGCCAAGCAATTGTTTCATAATTTTGATGTTCTCAAACTTTTTCAATCTTCACGCAATATATGAGCGTGAGCCATGGATATAGCACTATAGGTGGAATAGAATGGTGGTTGTGGAGAAGACAAAAAGGAGAGGATAGTCTCACATCAACTAGGCATATCAACGGGCTATGGAGATGCCCATTAATAGATATCAATGTGATTGAGTAGGTATTTCCATGCAACAGATGCACTAGAGCTATAAGTGTATGAAAGCTCAACAAAAGAAACTAAGTGGGTGTGCATCCAACTTGCTTGCTCATGAAGACCTAGGGCATTTTGAGGAAGCCCATCATTGGAATATACAAGCCAAGTTCTATAATATGAAATTCCCACTAGTATATTAAGGTGACAACATAGGAGACTCTCTATCATGAATATCTTGGTGCTACTTTGAAGCACAAGTGTGGTAAAAGGATAGTAACATTGTCCCTTCTCTCTTTTTCTCTCATTTTTTTATTTGGGCCTTTTCTCTTTTTTCATGGCCTATTTTTCTCTTTTTTCATCTGGAGTCTCATCCCGACTTATGGGGGAATCATAGTCTCCATCATCCTTTCCTCACTTGGGTAAATGCTCTAATAATGATGATCATCACACTTTATTTACTTATAACTCAATACTTAGAACAAAATATGACTCTATGTGAATGCCTCCGGCGGAGTACCGGGATACCCAATGAATCAAGAGTGACATGTATGAAATAATTATGAATGGTGGCTTTGCCACAAATACGATGTCAACTACATGATCATGCAAAGCAATATGACCATGATGAAGTGTGTCATGATAACGAAACGGTGGAAAGTTGCATGGCAATATATCTCGGAATGGCTATGGAAATGCCATAATAGGTAGGTATGGTGGCTGTTTTGAGGAAGGTATATGGTGGGTGTGATACCGGTGAAAGGTGTGCGGTATTAGAGAGGCTAGCAATGGTGGAAGGGTGAGAGTGTGTATAATCCATGGACTCAACATCAGTCATAAAGAACTCACATACTTATTGCAAAAACCTATTAGTTATCGAAACAAAGTACTACGCGCATGCTCCTAGGGGGATAGGTTGGTAGGAAAAGACCATCGCTCGTCCCCGACCGCCACTCATAAGGAAGACAATCAATAAATAAATCATGCTCCGACTTCATCACATAACGGTTCACCATACGTGCATGCTACGGGAATCACAAACTTTAACACAAGTATTTCTCAAATCCACAACTACTCAACTATCATGACTCTAATATCACCATCTTCATCTCTCAAAATAATTATCAAGTATCAAACTTCTCATAATATCCAATGCACTTTTTGTATGATAGTTTTTATTATACCGATCTTGGATGTCTATCACATTAGGACTAAATTCATACCCAAAGCAAATTACCATGCTATTCTAAAGGACTCTCAAAATAATATAAGTGAAGCATGAGAGATCAATTATTTCTATAAAATAGAACCACCACCGTGCTCTAAAATGATATAAGTGAAGCACTAGAGCAAAATTATCTAGCTTAAAAAATATAAGTGAAGCACATAGAGTATTCTAACAAATTCCAATTTATGTGTGTCTCTCCCAAAAGGTGTGTACAGCAAGGATGATTGTGGTAAACTAAAAAGCAAATACTCAAATCATACAAGACGCTCCAAGCAAAACACATATCATGTGGTGAATAAAAATATAGCTCCAAGTAAAGTTACTGATGGACGAAGACAAAAGAGGGGATGCCTTCCAGGGCATCCCCAAGCTTAGGCTTTTGGTTATCCTTGGATTTTACCTTGGGGTGCCTTGGGCATCCCCAAGCTTAGGCTCTTGCCACTCCTTGTTCCATAATCCATCAAATCCTTACCCAAAACTTGAAAACTTCACAACACAAAACTCAAATAGAAAATCTCATGAGCTCTGTTAGTAAAAGAAAACACACTACCACTTCAAGGTACTGTAATGAACTCATTCTTTATTTATATTGGTGTTAAACCTACTGTATTACAACTTCTCTATGGTTCATAAACTCTATTACTAGCCATAGATTCATCAAAATAAGCAAACAACACACGAAAAACAGAATTTGTCAAAAACAGAACAGTATGTAGTAATCTTTAGGTTTCGACTACTTATGGAACCCCAAAAATTCTAAAATAATTTGCTGGATGTGAGGAATTTATCTATTAATAATCTGAAAAAATAATTAACTAAATAGCACCCTTTAATAAAAAAATGGCAGAAAATCTCGTGAGCGCTAAAGTTTCTGTTTTTTACAGCAAGATCACAAAGACTTTCCCCAAGTCTTCCCAAAGGTGCTACTTGGCACAAAAACTAATTAAAAGCATAAAACCACATCTAAACAGAGGCTAGATTATTTATTTATTACTAAACAGAATCAAAAAGCAAGGAACAAAAAAATTGGGTTGCCTCCCAACAAGCGCTATCGTTTAACGCCCCTAGCTAGGCATAAAAGCAAGGATAGATCTAGGTATTGCCATCTTTGGTATTAGGAAAGAAAAGAGAAAATTTATTTTCTATAGCATTTATATTTCTATTTTGAGATAGCACGTGGCCATTGATAGTGGAAGAAAGATTGCGTACGTTATGGAAATTGGCATCTAAGCTAGCCCTCATTTCTTTGATAATTTCATTTTGGTAAAAGCATAAAAGAGAGGTAGATTAAACCTTCTCACTCATGGGGTGCCCAAATATAGTTTTCATATTTTCATAAGTATCAATGGGATCCCCCTCAAGAAAACCTTCTTCAAAGATATAATCTATAACTTGCTTGAATGAAGAGGGTAAACCAATATAAAAGCTTTTCAGGTAAACCTCAATTTGATATTGGGGCACATAGCTAGCTCGGATCCTTAATAGCCTATCCCAAGCGTCTTTCAAAGATTCATCAAGTAAATAACGAAAAATTCTAGGATTATCTTCATCGAAATTATTCAAACTCTCATTGATAACCCCAATAGGTCTCTCCATAGCATCATTATTTATGATCTTAGAGAGGATAGAGGAACTATCCAATGTAAAACCCGGGAGAGAACCCTTAGCCCTTTTTGAATTGGCAATGGTACAAGAAAACAAACGGGAAAGAGGAGAATAAAAAGGCAAGGGTGAAGTGGGTAAGAGGAAAACGAGAGGCAAATGGCAAATAATGTAACGCGGGGGATAAGATTTTGTGATGGGTACTTCGTATGTCTTGACTTGTGCGTAGACTCCCCGGCGACGGCGCCAGAAATCCTTCTTGCTACCTCTTGAGCACTGCGTTGGTTTTCCCTTGAAGAGGAAAGGGTGATGCAGCAAAGTAGCGTAAGTATTTCCCTCAGTTTTTGAGAACTAAGGTATCAATCCAGTAGGAGGCCACACGCAAGTCCCTCGTACCAACACAAACAAATAAGAACCTCACAACCAACGCGATAAAGGGGTTGTCAATCCCTTCACGGTCACTTACGAGAGTGAGATCTGATAGATATGATAATGATAAGATCAATATTTTTGGTATTTTTATGATATAGATTGAAAGTAAAAATTGCAAAGTAAAATAGATTGGAAACTTATATGATGGAGAATAGAACCGGGGGCCATAGGTTTCACTAGTGGCTTCTCTCAAGATAGCATAAGTATTACGGTGGGTGAACGAATTACTGTCGAGCAATTGATAGAATTGGGCATAGTTATGAGAATATCTAGGCATGATCATGAATATAGGCATCACGTCCGTGACAAGTAGACCGACTCCTGCCTACATCTACTACTATTACTCCACACATTGACCGCTATCCAGCATGCATCTAGAGTATTAAGTTCATAAGAACAGAGTAACGCATTAGGTAAGATGACATGATGTAGAGGGATAAACTCAAGCAATATGATATAAACCCCATCTTTTTATCCTCGATGGCAACAATACAATACGTGTCGTTTCCCTTTCCTTCACTGGGATCGAGCACCGCAAGATTGAACCCAAAGCTAAGGACTTCTCCCATTGCAAGAAAGATCAATCTAGTAGGCCAAACCAAACTGATAATTCGAAGAGACTTGCAAAGATAACCAATCATGCATAAAATAATTCAGAGAAGATTCAAATATTGTTCATAGATAGACTTGATCATAAACCCACAATTCATCGGATCTCGACAAACACACCGCAAAAAGAGTTACATCGAATAGATCTCCAAGAAGATCGAGGAGAACATTGTATTGAGATCCAAAGAGAGAGAAGAAGCCATCTAGCTACTAGCTATGGACCCAAAGGTCTTAAGCAAACTACTCACACATCACCGGAGAGGCCATGGAGTTGATGTAGAGGCCCTTCGTGATTGATGCCCCCTTCGGCGGAGCTCCGGAAAAGGCCCCAAGATGGGATCTCTTGGGTACAGAAGGTTGCGGCGGTGGAAATAGGGTTTTGTGGTGCTCCTGGATGTTTTCGAGGTGTATGAATATATATAGGAGGAAGAAGTAGGTCGGTGGAGCAACGAGGGGCCCACGAGGGTGGAGGGCGCGCCCGGGGGGATAGGCGCGCCCCTCCTGCCTCGTGGCCTCCGCGATTGTTTCTTGACATCCACTCCAAGTCCCCTGTTTCACCTTTGTTCCAAAAATAACTCTCCCGAAGGTTTCATTCCGTTTGATATTCCTTTTCTGTGAAACACTGAAATAGGCAAAAAAACAGCAATTTGCACTGGGCCTTGGGTTAATAGGTTAGTCCCAAAAATAATATAAAAGTGTAAAATAAAGCCCATTAACATCCAAAATAGAATATATAATAGCATGGAACAATAAAAAATTGTAGATACGTTGGAGACATATCACTTTCGCCAAGCTTGGGGGAGGTGCCCCGGTATCGTATCACCCCCACTATCTTTTGCCTTTACTTATTTTAGTTAAATCCTTGGTTATCTTTTGCTTTAGAAGAATAAAAGTTTAGTTCGATCCTTTCTTTTCGAGAGTTTGCTTAGCGATCCATCCTTGTAATCGTGTGCGAGATTTATAATAAAGTTTAGTTTGAGTTTTTGCTTTCTTTACTTTCATACCTCAATAAAAAGAAAGGAAATAAATGAAAAAGATCATATGCTAATATTATGGTAGGTGATGACACCACATAAGGAAAAGTATAAGTAGATATTTTCATTAGAGATTGACAAACATACACTACTGCAGGGTGGTCCAAACGCGACACTATGATTAGAGACCCTTCGACAAAACTGTGTGCGATGTCATAATTGCAAATGGGGGTGTAAAAAATGTCAAAAAAGGTGCAAAACATTTGCGATGACGGATGCATCAAACACGGTTCAGATTTTAGTTGCGTGTGCTATGAAGGGCATATGGTTCAGTTCAATTAACTGTTTGGGATGAGGAGGAACAAAAGAAATGGTTCAACTGAACAAGATGTGTGTGATATATATCATATGGTTCACTAGGATGAACTATGTGTGATTAGGAAACACAATGGAAACGGTTCAACTGAACAAGATGTGTATGATACGCGGCAAACAGGTTCGTAATCAGAAATGTGTGCGAAGACCAATAATAACACAAACGATTGCTGCTAATAAGCCGTGTGATTTGCTCTATCTACAGTAGAATAACATGTGTATATATATAACTCAAATAAACAGTTTGTATTATACAAACATTTGAGATATTAAAGTGGCAGCTATTTTTTCAAAATGCCTTTCTTGGTTGTCATTAATCGAGTGTGCCTTCTCTCAAAATGGACACGAAGAATACCACATCATGTCAGGTGCCATTCCATGATAGCATGCCAAGTTTCATGAATTTTAGACGAGTTTTGGATTTACTAGAATTTAAAAACCAGGCATCTCAATGTTTTGCCGGCAATCAACGGTGCCCTGGTGTTTGAAATTCATTCACATTTCTTGCATGGGACCTAAGCATGCACCCAAGGACACAGATTTGATTTTTCAACCAATTTATATGCACTGGAGCATGTGCATGTAGTTCAAATTAGAATTATGCACATAAATGCATTGAAAACTCATTAATGCATAAAAATGTCCAAATGAACCCCGAAAAATCACAAAAATTGACACAACACTCCTGTTGTTCTATTTTGACACGAGAAAATTTTTGGAAGCAATAAGAGGCAATAGATATCGTTTCGTCCCCAACGGTGGGACGTTCCCTACCGAAACCATCATGCTTGTTGTGAGAAGCTCTTGTTTGTGAGAAGCATATACCCAAACCTGCCCCAAACGGGACAAAAATTTTACTACGACATGTTGATGCTGCTCCATGAAAGCATGCCAAGTTTCATGAATTTCAGACGAGTTTTGGATTTACTAGAATTTAAAAACCAGGCATCTCAATGTTTTGCCGGCAATCAACGGTGCCCTAGTGTTTGAAATTCATTCCCATTTCTTGCATGGGACCTAAGAATGCACCCAAGGACACATATTTGATTTTTTTTCAACCAATTTATATGCACTGGAGCATGTGCATGTAGTTCAAATTTGAATTATGCACATAAATGCATTGAAAACTCAATTAATGCATAAAAATGTCCAAAGAACCCTGAAAAATCACAAAAATTGATACAACACTCCTGTTGTTCTATGTTGACACGAGAAATTTTTTGGAAGCACTAAGAGGCAATGGATATTGTTTCGTCCCCAAAGGTGGGACGTTCCCAACCCAAACCATCATGCATGTTGTGAGAAGCTCTGGTTTGTGAGAAGCATATACCCAAACCTGCCCCAAATGGGACAAAAAATTTACCACGGCATGTTGATGCCGTTCCATGATAGCACGCCAACTTTCATGAATTTTAGACGAGTTTTGGATTTACTAGAATTTAAAAACCAGGCATCTCAATGTTTTGCCGGCAATCAACGGTGCCCTAGTGTTTGAAATTCATTCCCATTTCTTGCATGGGACCTAAGAATGCACCCAAGGACACATATTTGATTTTTTTTCAACCAATTTATATGCACTGGAGCATGTGCATGTAGTTCAAATTTGAATTATGCACATAAATGCATTGAAAACTCAGTTAATGCATAAAAATGTCCAAACGAACCCCGAAAATCACAAAAAATGACACAACACTCCTGTTGTTCTATGTTGACACGAGAAAAAATTTGGAAGCAATAAGAGGCAATGGATATCGTTTCATCCCCAAAGGTGGGAACGTTCCCTACCGAAACCATCATGCTTGTTTTGGGAAGCTCTGGTTTGTGAGAAGCATATACCCAAACCTTCCCCAAATGGGACAAATTTTTTACCACAGCATGTTGATGCCGCTCCATGATAGCATGCCAAGTTTCATGAATTTTAGACGAGTTTTGGATTTGCTAGAAGTTAAAAACCAGGCATCTCAATGTTTTGCCAGCAATCAACGGTGCCCTGGTGTTTGAAATTCATTCCCATTTCTTGCATGGGACCTAAGCATGCACCCAAGGACACAGATTTGATTTTTCAACCAATTTATATGCACTGGAGCATGTGCATGTAGTTCAAAATTGAATTATGCACATGGATGCATTGAAAACTCAGTTAATGCATAAAAATGTCCAACGAACCCCGAAAAAACAGAAAAAATGACACAACACTCCTGTTGTTCTATGTTGACACGAGAAAATTTTTGGAAGCAATAAGAGGCAATGGATATCGTTTCATCCCCAAAGGTGGGACGTTCCCTACCCAAACCATCATGCTTGTTGTGAGAAGCTCTGGTTTGTGAGAAGCATATACCCAAACCTGCCCCAAATGGGACAAAAATTTTACCACGTCATGTTGATGCCGCTCCATGATAGCATGCCAAGTTTCATGAATTTCAGATGAGTTTTGGATTTACTAGAATTTAAAAACCAGGTATCTCAATGTTTGCATCCGAGTGACGGTGGCAGCGTGTTTGACATTCATTCTCGTTTCTTGCATGGGACCTAAGCAGGCAACCAAGGACACAGATTTAAATTTTCAACTAATTTATATGCATTAGAGCATGTGCCTATAGTTCAAATTTGAATTATGCACATGAATGCACAGAAAACTCAGTTAATGTATAAAAATGTCCAAGCGAACCCCAAAAATTGACACAACACTCCTATTGTTCTATGGTGACACTAGGAAAAAATTTGAAATCAAGAAGAGGCAACAGATATCGTTTCGTCGAGAAAGGTGAAACGTTCCCTACCGAAACCATCACACTTGTTGTGTGAGAAGCTCTGGTTTATGAGAATCTTATACCCAAACCTGCCCCAAATGGGACAAAAAATTTACCACGGCATGTTGATGCCGCTCCATGATAGCATGCCAAGTTTCATGAATTTCGGACGAATTTTGAATTTACTAGAATTACAAAAGCAAGTACGTCGACATTTGCCGGAGAGCCACGGTGTTGTGGTGTTCGAATTTCATCCCCATTTCTTGCATGCGAGATAAGCATAAACCCATGGACACATATATGATTTTACAACCCATGTTGGTGCACAAGAGCATGTGCATGTAGTTTAATTTTGAATTGTGCACCTGAAATGGCTAGAAAACGAATTTAATGTATAAAATGTTCAAATGAACCCTGAATAATTCCAATTATTTTACGACACACATATAGTTGCATGTTCACTCCAGATAAAAGGTCTAGCTATTCAAACACCGTCCATTGCCGCTGTGACCCCATTATGTAATTCAAATCAAGATGAAAAATCAAGTAGATCACACACAGTTTATTATCACCAACCATGTGAGATGCAACACAAAATATCCTGGAGCACCGTCGGTGTATAGTATGCCTATGGCTTACGCGAGAAGGTACGTCGGCTATAGTCCACAGCCGACGTCTCAAGCACACTAGCTTGCTCCCCAAATATCATTTCATTGTTCAATCGTCGCCGGTGAAAGATGGGCACATGGACCCGCGTCGTGAGGGCAACTTCGGTGGCCCACTTCGGTGAGAGCGCGGCCACAACCGCCATGTGCGTGCTAACAAGGTGCATGAGCGCGGCCGCAATCTGCGACCGGGCGGCCATGATAGCCCAAACGGCCGCTATTGCTTCTCATGTGGCGGCAGCAACATCTGGATCGGGGATAACAACTGGCGAGAGAGGCACAACAACTGTTCGTTCCGCAACGGCGGCCTTAGCCCTGATGGAGGCCGCCCATGACCATGTCGAGGCTGCCCACGCCCAGCTCCTGGCGGTCACCGCACAAATTGAATGAAGCTTCTCTAACAACGGTCGGCAACCCACGGCCGAAGAGCTGGCAATCGCCTAGAGCATTCGAGCAGCCGTTCGTTCCTCCGCTACATACCTTGCGACGATGGAGCCCGTCCAAGCCCAAATTGCGTCCGCCCATGCCCAGCTCGTGGCGGCCTTTTCCAAAGAGATGGCGGGCGCGGATGGCGAGATGCTTGCCGATTATAGTGCGATGGATGCCATGGAGCCCCTTCCCCAGGAGGTCGTCGGGCGCGAGCTGGACATGGAGGCGGCGGCGGAGATCGATGAGCACCAGCCATAGTAGTACTCTTTGTTTTGTTGTTTTGTTTAATTAAGAGCGCTGGTATTTAATTTGTTAGAGTAATGCTTAGGTCAGGTAGCTCTGTTTAATTGCTGAACTTGCTCCATTAAGAAGTTAGTCTCCTTTGTGTACCCAAATTATGCAATGACGTGGATGACCACTATAACCAACGAAATTCGAACCAAAATTTTTGACGTTCAAACTCATCATACACGGGTTAAGCTATCTGAATCGTTTGTGATGTTCACATATCGTACACAGTTCTTAATAAGGGACCGTGTTTGATGACACTTTGCACGCCAGTTTTTTTGCTGAAGCGATTCCAAATTTTTGGCTTCCGTGGAAATATCTACCTCCCCCCTCCCCCTTACCAAAAGCCACATTTCCCCTATTTCCGCCTTCCTTTCCAAGTTGAAACCTTCACTCCTTGCTTGCAGCGCCACCGCCTCCTCGTCGGCGACCCTCCTTCACGCTGCTCGGCCTCGCCTATCCAGGCAGGTAATCCACACCCGACCCCCATCCTCCTCCTCCTTCCACATCCCACATGCCCCGACCGCCGGCGCGAGCACGACACCTTCCACCCAAATCACCAATCCCTCCACCAAATAAGTGCGGCCCTAAGCCATGGTGCACGCAGTATAGCCAGGATCTCAAGGAGCATTTGGCAGCGGAGAAGCAAATCGCGGCCGCACGTGCGAATGAGGTCGCGATGGCTGCCATTCGTGCCGACACCCAGATCTTGGAAGAGCACCTTGCCATTTGCTAGCTACGCCGGTTAAGCATGCTTGGTTTACCCTTTGCGTGTGCTGCTCCTGCATTTCCTTCACAAATTCTAGTGAATTGTGCTATCTAATTTTACCATGCAATCTGTTGCTCTAGTGTATATGTTCTATATGTCGTGCAGTGTGGTGCTCACTTATTAACTGTTTTGTTAATTAGTTTTCATCTTCAGTTAACTGTTTGGTTCAATTCTGCAAATGTGATGTTCAATTCTTCAGGCTGCAATTTTGTATTGTCTTCCATGTGAGAAATAAATTGAATTTATCTTTACAAAATACATGAGAAACAAATAAAATTGCTATATTTCCAAGTTGTCAAGCATGCTTGGTTTGGTTATACATTGTGCAATGTGGTGCTCAGTTAACATTTGGTTCATTTGTGTTGTGGTGTTTAGTTAACTGTTTGGTTCAATTCTGCAATGCGATGTTCAATAGTTGTGGGTGCATTTTGTTATTGTATACCATGTGAGGAATAAATTGAATTTGGCTGTAGTAAATACTTAACCTGATGACTAACTACCTTATATGTGTTGCAGGGAAACAATGGGAAGCACTGAGGTTTACAATCGAGGTTAGCACGTGCATGGTCTGTTGTCTAATAGCACATTATTGTGCAATTGCAGAAACAATTCTAATATTTTGGTTTTTAACAATTTGGTCTTGCACATGTAGGTCCTGCTGTCAGAGGTTTTGACCCACTGTTCGACCCTTTTTGCATATGGGGAAATGAGTTATCCATGAATATCAATCAAATCAAGAAACTCAGAAAGATTGTTAGGATAAAGAAATTAGCGACAAAAAACAACAAGATCTTTGTCTGCACAATGAAGAAGACATCAGTTCACTACAAGATGGTACTAACTATTATACCTTACCTTTTTTTATTCCTTTGCCCCATTTCCAATATAGAGAAGATATTTATGCACATCCTTGTTTTCAGGACTTTCCAAAGCAGTTCATTGATGATTACCTCTCAACCCACCTCTATGGTCAGGAGGCGAGGAAGGTTTTCATACAACACACACGGTTCAATATTGAAGTGTTCCTGAAGAGGACGAAGGACGGATGGTCAGTCATCCACAGGCACTGGCCTAAAGTTGCAAAGACCTTCAACATGAATGAAGGCTCAATATTCGCCTTCCGCTTCAGCAGTTTTCTAGATGAGATGCATCTGTCTATATACCGTCTATGATGCTAATTTCGAAAGGTTCTGCATGTTGCATGTGAAACTTGGTGCTGGTGCAGTTGTGTAATGGGGTAGCTGAGTGCTCAAGCTATGTCATGTTGTACTCTGATGTATTTGAATTATGAAATTCTGCTTCCTTAATATGAAAATGAAATATATTATGTGCTTAATATGAATGTCAATTAGATTAATAAATGGATTATTAATAATAGGGCAATTAGCCTGCTAATGGAGAATTAGCCTGCTAATTGGGTTTTGCTATTGCAAACGGTTGTTGAAAAAATACCGTGGGTGATGATCTCAGGCAACGCACATAGTTTCTAGGAATAAACCGTGTTGGATCAATGAACAATCACACACGACTTTCTCTTGAAAACTGTTTGTGTTAGGCCATCTTGCGCAAACGTTTACCACATAAAAACTATGTGTGATGGACAGCCTTTGCCACACAGTTTCTTGTACGGACCGTGTGTGATACATTCAATAACGCAAACGATTTAACGGGAAAACTTGTGTGTGATGTACTTGTGAATGGAAATGTTTTCCTTGGAGTGACTGTGTGGGATGTACATACAAACGGAAACGTTTAGCGGGGACTAACTGTGTGGGATGTACTTGCGACCGGAAACAATTTCGCCGTATAATTGTATTTTTTTAGCTCTATTGTATGTATTTTCGTATTTGAGCGCTCGCCAGTCGCACACGACCTTATTTTGCCAAGCGTGTGTGTGGCAGGAGGGCATATCCCAGACGGTTTTTGGGTCATGTAGGAAGGACCCCCCCCTATCGCCCACACTCACTTGGCGACTGTTCCAAATGCCGTTGCGGAAAGGAGTTAAAAACCATTTGTTTAGGACTGACGTGCACCAGTGACAGCATTGGTCAATGATGCAACTCATGAAAGAATTAATAAGGGAAGAGAAGATTCACATATAAATACACTATCCTGGAAATCTTTTGTGATTGTGAGCCCCCATCAAAATATTATATGCCAAAATTGTTGACATTGGACAAGGAAGACAACGTAATGATTTATGTTTGTTCATATTCGCATAGAAGTTATATTGTCATAGATCCTTCAACATGTGGTGCTTGCCCCCCATCTTTGCTAGACAAAAATTCTGCACCAAGTAGAGATACTACTTGTGCATCCAAAAACCCTTAAACCCAAATCTTATTTTCAAGAGTCCACCATACCTACCTAGGGATTGAGCAAGATCCTTCAAGTAAGTTGTCATCGGTGCAATCAGGCAATAAAAATTGCTACTAAAGGTGTTAGATCATTTAGTGTAAGAGAAAATTGAGCGTTGTACGAACTTGTGATAGCAAAGAAATAAAAGCGACAGACTGCATAATAAAGGTTGCTATCATAAGGGGCAATATAACATGACGTTCTTTTGCACTAAGGGGTTGAGCATACAAACAAATAAGCGCATGGCAACCTCTGCTTCCCTCTATGAAGGGCCTATATTTTACTTTTATGTATTTACTTTTATGCCAGAGTCAAAGTTTTTCTCTTTATCCTTTTTTATTTTCTCCTTTGGCAAGCATCATGTGGTGAGGAAAGATCTAGGCACATATGTCCAGTTGAATATGGGTAGCATGAGTTATTATCGTGACATCACCCTTGAGGTGAATACGTTGGGAGGCGAAATTATAAGCCCCTATATTTCTATGTGTCCGGTTGAAACATTTTGCTCATGTGTATGCAGTGAGTGTTAGCAATCATAGATGACTATATGATGGTTGAGTATGTGGACTTGCCTAAAGGCTCCGATACGTGACCCTTCCTGAAAAGTTGATAAATTGTAGTTCCAAAGTTGACTGAGAACATAGTTTGTTGGTTTCCAATGGATTTTATGCTTTATACTTCGATAGTGTGATGAGTTGTTACCTATTCATGAGAAGTCTATGATAAAAGTTCTATATTAAAGTTTGTTGTTGTTATAATAATTCACATGATGCTTCTATGTCCGTATTTTGTTTTTATCGACACCTCTCTCTCTCTCTAAGCATATGGACATGTTTTCCGATCTCGGTTTTCGCTTGAGGACGAGCGAGGTCTATGCTTGGGGGAGTTGATACGTCCATTTTGCATCATGTTTACCTATTGTTATTTATGATGTTTTTATGCATAATAATGTTTTTTGAAGTAATTCTAATGCCTTTTCTCTCATAATATGCAAGGTTCACACAAAGAGGGAGAATTCTAGCAGCTGGAAATCTGGACCTGGAAAAGCTACATCAGGCCATCTATTCTGCACAACTCCAAACAAGCTGAAACTTCACAAGGATTTTTATGGAATAAATAAGAAATACTGGATCAAATAATCACTGGAGGGGGGCACCTGGTGAGCACAAGACACCAGGGCGCGCCTGGCCCCCTAGGCGCGCCCTGGTGGGTTGTGCTCAGCCCGGCCCACCTCCAATGCCCATCTTCTGGTATATAAGTCATTTTGACCTAGAAAAAATAGGGAGAGGACTTTCAGGACGGAGCTCCGTCGTCTCGAGGCGGAACTTGGGCAGGAGCACTTTTGCCCTCCCGCGGAGCGGTTTCGCCGGGGGAACTTCCCTCCCGGAAGGGGGAAATCATCGTCATCATCATCACCAACAACTCTCCCATCTTGGGGAGGCCAATCTCCATCAACATCTTCAACAACACCATCTCCTCTCAAACCCTAGTTCAACTCTTGTGTTTAATCTTTGTACCGGAACTATAGATTGTTGCTTGTGGGTGACTAGTAGTGTTGATTACATCTTGTAGTTGATTACTATATGGTTTATTTGGTGGAAGATTATATGTTCAAATCCAATATGCTATTTAATACCCCTCTGATCTTGAGCATGATTATCATTTGTGAGTAGTTACTTTTGTTCTTGAGTTCACGAGAGAAATCATGTTGCAAGTAATCATGTGAAATTGATATGTGTTCGATATTTTGATAGTATGTATGTTGTGGTTCCCTTGGTGGTGTCATGTGAACGTCGACTACATGACACTTCACCATATTTGGGCCTAAGGGAATGCATTGTGGAGTAGTTATTAGATGATGGGTTGCGAGAGTGACAGAAGCTTAAACCCTAGTTTATGCGTTATTCCGTAAGGGACAGATTGGATCCAAAAGTTTAATGCTATGGTTAGAATTTATTCTTAATACTTTTCCCGTAGTTGCGGATGCTTGCGGGAGGGTTAATCATAAGTAGGAGGTTTGTTCAAGTAAGAACAACACCTAATCACCGGTCCACCCACATATCAAATTATCAAAGTACCGAACACGAATTAAGCCAACATGATGAAAGTGACAAGATGAAAATCACGTGCACCCTCAAGAATGCTTTGCTTATCATTAGAAACTATTTTGGCCTGTCCTTTGCCTCAAAAGGATTGGGCTACCTTGTTGCACCTTTGATACTACTATCCTTACTTGCTCGTTACAAATTGCGTTGCTATCAAACTACTCTGCTACTTACATTTCAGCACTTGCAGACATTACCTTGCTGAAAACCACTTGTCATTTCCTTCTGCTCCTTGATGACCCACAAGTAAAGGGGATCTATCATAGTCCTTTCGATAAGTAAGAGTGTCGAACCCAACGAGGAGCAGAAGGAAATAATAAGCGGTTTTCAGCAAGGTATTGTCTGCAAGCACTGAAATTATAGGTAACAGATAGTTTTGTGATAAGATAATTGGTAACGAGCAACAAGTAACAAAAGTAAATAAAGTGCAGCAAGGTGGCCCAATCCTTTTTGTAGCAAAGGACAAGCCTGGACAAATTCTTATATAGAGAAAAGCGCTCCCGAGGACACATGGGAATTATCGTCAAGCTAGTTTTCATCACATTCATATGATTCGCATTCGGTACTTTGATAATTTGGTATGTGGGTGGACCAATGCTTGGGAACTGCCCTTACTTAGACAAGCATCCCACTTATGATTAACCTCTATTGCAAGCATCCGCTACTACAACAAAAGTATTAAGGTAAACCTAACCATAGCATGAAACATATGGATCCAAATCAGCCCCTTACGAAGCAACGCATAAACTAGGGTTTAAGCTTCTGTCACTCTAGCAACCCATCATCTACTTATTACTTCCCAATGCCTTCCTCTAGGCCCAAATAATGGTGAAGTGTCATGTAGTCGACGTTCACATAACACCACTAGAGGAGAGACAACATACATCTCATCAAAATATCGAACGAATACCAAATTCACATGACTACTAATAGCAAGACTTCTCCCATGTCCTCGGGAACAAACATAACTACTCACAAAGCATATTCATGTTCATAATCAGGGGGGTATTAATATGCATATAGGATCTGAACATATGATCTTCCACCAAATAAACAAACTAGCATCAACTACAAGGAGTAATTAACACTACTAGCAACCCACAGGTACCAATCCCAGACTTAGAGACAAGAATTGGATACAAGAGATGAACTAGGGTTTGAGAGGAGATGGTGCTGGTGAAGTTGTGATGGAGATTGACCCCCTCCCGATGAGAGGATCGTTGGTGATGACGATGGCGATGATTTCCCCCTCCCGGAGGGAAGTTTCCCCGACAGAACAGCTCCGTCGGAGCCCTAGATTGGTTCCGCCAAGGTTCCACCTCGTGGCGGCAGAGTCTCGTCCCGAAAGCTGGCTTATGATTTTTTTCTCATCAAAAGACTCCATATAGCAGAAGATGGGCAACGAAGGGCCACCAGGGGGCCCACGAGGTAGGGGTGCGCCCAGGGGGGTAGGGCGCCCCCCCCCCCTCGTGGGCAGGGTGTGGTCCCCCTCCGGAACTTCTTGCACTCAGTATTTTTTATATATTCTGAAAATGACTTCCGTGAAGTTTCAGGACTTTTGGAGCTGTGCAGAATAGGTCTCTAATATTTGATCCTTTTCCAGCCTAGAATCCCAGTTGCCGGCATTCTCCCTCTTTATGTAAACCTTGTAAAATAAGAGAGAATATGCATAAGTATTGTGACATAATGTGTAATAACAGCCCATAATGCAATAAATATTGATATAAAAGCATGATGCAAAATGGACGTATCAACTCCCCCAAGCTTAGACCTCGCTTGTCCTCAAGCGAAAGCCGAAATCGAAAAATATGTCCACATGTTTAGAGATAGAGGTGTCGATAAAAATAAAATACGGACATGAGGGCATCATGATCATTCTTAGAATAGCAACTTATATAATTCTTGTCATATGATCTCTTATGCTAGAGTAACAATTCAATCACAATTTCAAGTATGAATCATAAACTTCATTGAAAACTAAAAAACTATAATCTCAGTCATTGAAGCAATTGCAATTTATCATAACACAAGAAAGAGTCAATATAAGAGCTTTTCAGTAAGTCCACATACTCAACTATCATATAGTCTTTCACAGTTGCTAACACTCATGCAATACTTATGGGTATGGGGTTTTAATCGGACACAGAGAAAGATAGGGGCTTATAGTTTTGCCTCCCAACGTTTTACCTCAAGGGTAATGTCAACAATAATAGTTCATGAAAACTCACATCTAATTAGCCATATATACCAGGATCTTTCCAACATGTTGTGCTTGCCAAAAGATAAAATTTAAAAAGGAAGGGTGAAGATCACCATGACTCTTATGCAAGGTAGGAGATAAAAGTAAAAGATAGGCCCTTCGCAGAGGGAAGCAGAGGTTGTCATGCGCTTTTATGGTTGGATGCACAAAATCTTAATGCGAAAGAATGTCACTTTATATTGCCACTTGTGATATGGACCTTTATTATGCAGTCCGTCACTTTTATTTCTTCTGTATCACACGATCGTATAAAGCTTATTTTCTCCCACACTAATAAGTCATACATATTTAGAGGGCCATTTTTATTGCTTGCACCGATGATAACTTACTTGAGGGATCTTACTCAATCTATAGGTAGGTATGGTGGACTCTCATGGCAAAACTGGTTTAAGGGTGTTTGGAAGCACAAGTAGTATCTCTACTTGGTGCAAGGAATTTGGCTAGCATGAGGGGGAAAGGCAAGCTCAATCATGTTGGATGATCCATGACAATATAATTTATCTCAGATGTAAGAAAACATAACCCATTATGTTGTCATCCTTGTCCAACGTCAACCCTTTAGCATGTTATATTTTAATGAGTGCTCACAATCATAAAAGATGTCAAAGATAGTATATTTATATGTGAAGACCTCTCTTTCTTTATTACTTCCTATTAATTGCAAAGATGACCAAAACTATGTTTGTCAACTCTCAACAACTTTTATTCATCATACTCTTTCTACGTGAGCTCATTACTCTCCATAAGATCCATATGATCTCTTTGTTTCTTTTTATTTCTTCTCTTTTCCTTTATTCACTCAAGGTTATGGCAAAATAATCAAGCCCTTGACTCAACACTAATCTTTATTATAAATAGCTCACTGACTCGATTACATAGAGGGATCATAAAGCAAAACTCAAAACTAGATCATACTAAGAACTTTTATTCTACTAGATCAAAATATTATCAAAAGGATCAAACTAAGAAAAGCGGTAAAGATAAAAGTTATGTTGATACGATACCGGGGCACTCCCCCAAGCTTGGCAGTTGCCAAGGGGAGTGCCTATACCCATGTGATTATGTCTCCTTCTTTGTTGGTGAAGAGGGTGTTGGTTTTGTTGATGGCGTAGGCTTCTTCCTTAATTTGCGCTTAAGGACAGAATTTTGATCCCTTAGGTCATCGATCTCCTGCTCAAGGTTTAATATCTTCTTGCATAATTCCTGTTTGTTTTCCTGCAAGAGGCAAAAACGGATAAACTCGGTCTTAGGTTTCTTTGCTCTATCAGGGAGGCTTGACGTTTTGAACTCCACATGAATGTCCCCAGGTTGGGGTAATGGGACTTCATCTTCATCTGAGCTCGTCTCCTCCCTTCCCTTGGGTTCATAGTCCTCTTCTTCTTCCTAGTCCAACCACAATGCTCCACGTTCCCATAGACCTTAGGATCTACAAGATAATGAGCCACATAGCTTTCTCCTTCCAAATCCTGGGATGACATATTGCTCTAATCTGCAGCAGGGACAGCTCGAAACAAACACAGGATATTTGCGTGATACGGTGGTCAAAACCTTCGGAAGGTTATATAATGAATTTTTACCGACCAAAATACGTAACGTGCAAGAAAACGGAGTCCGGAGAGCACACGAGGTGCCCACGAGGTAGGGGCGTGCCCTCCACCCTCGTGGAGCCCTCGTGTCCTTCCCGGGCTGCTTCTTATTTTTCTATTTTTCTAAATATTCCAAAATGGAAGAAAATTGCCATTAGAACTGTTTTGGAGTCGGTTTACTTACCGTATCACATACCTATTCCTTTTCGGAGTCTGAAACATTCCGGAAAGTGTCCCTTATGTATTCCCCCGGGGTTACGGTTTCAATAATATTGGTTTCAACATTTATAGGATTACCTGAGATATAATGTTTAATTCTTTGACCGTTCACCACCTTCGGATTTGTGCCTTCGAAGTTGTTGATTTTTATGGCACCGAAATGATAGACCTCCTCGATAACGTAAGGACCTTCCCATTTAGAGAGAAGTTTTCCTGCAAAAAATCTTAAACGAGAGTTGTATAGCAATACATAATCACCTACATTAAGCTCGCGCTTTTGTATCCTTTTGTCATGCCATCTTTTAACCTTTTCTTTAAATAATTTGGCATTCTCATAGGCTTGGGTTCTCCATTCATCAAGTGAGCTAATGTCAAATAACCTCTTCTCACCGGCAAGTTTGAAATCATAATTGAGCTCTTTAATAGCCCAATAAGCCTTATGTTCTAGTTTGAGAGGTAAGTGGCATGCTTTTCCATAGACCATTTTATACGGAGACATACCCATAGGATTTTTATATGCAGTTCTATAGGCCCATAATGCATCATCAAGTTTCTTGGACCAATTCTTTCTAGATCTATTAACAGTCTTTTGCAAAATTAATTTGATCTCTCTATTACTCAATTCTACTTGACCACTGGACTGTGGGTGATAAGGATATGCAATTCTATGATTAACATCATATTTAGCAAGCATTTTAAGGAAAGCACCATGAATAAAATGTGAACCACCATCAGTCATTAAATATCTAGGGACTCCAAACCTTGGAAAAATAACTTCTTTAAGCATCTTAATAGAGGTATTATGATCAGCACTACTAGTTGGAATAGCTTCTACCCACTTAGTAATGTAATCAACAACTAAAATATGTGTGTATCCATTGGAGGCAGGAAAAGGTCCCATATAATCAAAGCCCCAAACATCAAATGGTTCAATAACAAGTGAATAATTCATAGGCATTTCTTGACGTCTACTAATATTACCAATTCTTTGACATTAATCACAAGATACAACAAACTTACGGGCATCCTTGAAGAGAGTAGGCCAATAAAAACCGGATTGCAATACCTTATGTGCAGTTCTATCTCCAGCGTGGTGTCCTCCATAAGCTTCAGAGTGACACTTGCATAGGATCTGTTCCTGTTCATGCTCAGGTACACAACGTCTAATAACACCATCTACTCCTTTATAAAGATGTGGGTCATCCCAAAAGTAATGTCTCAAATCATAGAAAAACTTTTTGTTTTACTGGTATGTGAAACTAGGTGGTATAAATTTAGCAACAATATAATTAGCATAATCAGCATACCATGGAGCAGTACGAGAAGCATTTATGACATTTAATTGTTCATCAGGAAAGCTATCATCAATAGGTAGTGGGTCATCAAGAACATTCTCTAGCCTAGACAAGTTATCTGCAACGGGGTTCTCAGCTCCCTTTCTATCAATAATATGCAAATCAAATTCTTGTAGCAAGAGAACCCATCTAATAAGTCTAGGTTTAGCATCTTTCTTTTCCATAAGATATTTAATAGCAGCATGATCCGTGTGAATAGTTACTTTAGAATCAACAATATAAGGTCTGAACTTATCACAAGCAAATACAACTACTAAGAATTCTTTTTCAGTGGTAGCATAATTTCTCTGAGCATTGTCTAGAGTTTTACTAGCATATTGAATAACATTTAATTTCTTATCAACTCTTTGCCCTAGAACAGCACCTACAGCATAATCACTAGCACCACAGATAATTTCAAAAGGTAAATTCCAATCAGGTGGCTGAACAATAGGTGCAGAAATCAATGCTTTCTTAAGTATTTCAAATGCTTCTACGCAATAATCATAAAAACAAATGGTATATATTTTTGTAATAAATTAGTCAGAGGCCGAGAAATTTTTGAGAAGTCCTTAATGAACCTCCTATAAAAACCGGCGTGACCAAGGAAACTTCTTATACTTTGATGTCCTTGGGACATGGCATCTTTTCAATAGCATCAACCTTACCTTTATCAACTTCAATACCTCTTTCAGAAACTTTATGCCCCAAGACAATACCTTCATTAATCATAAAGTGGCACTTCTCCCAATTCAAGACAAGGTTAGTTTCTTCACATCTCGGCAAAACTCGATCAAGGTTGCTTAAGCAATCATCAAAAGAGGATCCATAGACGGAGAAATCATCCATGAAAACCTCACAAATCTTTTCACAAAAGTCAAATAATATAGCCATCATGCATCTTTGGAAGGTAGAAGGTGCATTACATAAACCAAAAGGCATACGTCTATAAGAAAAAGTACCGAACGGGCAAGTAAAAGTGGTCTTAGATTGATCATCAACTGACACGGGTATTTGGGAGAAACCAGAATAACCATCTAGAAAACAAAAATGTGTATGTTTGGATAATGTTTCTAGCATTTGATCAATAAAAGGTAAGGGGTAATGGTCTTTTTTAGTAGCCTTATTTAATTTGCAGAAATCAATTACCATCCTATAACCTGTAATAATTCTTTGCGGGATCAATTCATCTTTATCATTAGGAACGACAGTAATACCTCCCTTTTTAGGGACACAATGGACAGGACTTACCCACTGACTATAAGCAACGGGATAAATTATACCTGCCTCAAGGAGCTTTAGTATTTCCTTTCTTACCACTTCTTTCATCTTAGGATTCAGCCGTCGTTAGTGATCACGAACTGGTTTGGCATCTTTCTACAAATTTATTTATGTTGACATAGTGTGGGACTAATGCCCTTAAGATCATCGAGAGTATATCCAATAGCAGCATGGTGCTTCTTCAGAGTTTTCAATAATCTCTCCTCTTCATGCTCTGAAAGAGGTTAGCACTAATAATAGCAGGATATATCTTTTTCTCATCAAGATAAGCATATTTAAGAGTATCATGTAACGGTTTGAGCTCAAACACGGGATCACCCTTGGGTGGAGGAGGATCCCCTAGGATTTCGACAGGCAAATTGTGTTTCAGGATGGGTTCCTGTTTAAAGAATACTTCATCTATTTCCCTTCTTTCATTCATAAACATATCATTTTCATGGTCTAGAAAATATTGTTCTAAAGGATCACTAGGAGGTACGGCAATAGAAGCAAGACCAATAATTTCATATTTACTAGGCAATTCCTCTTTGCAGTATTGTCTACGAAATTTAGAGAAATTAAACTCATGAGACATATCACCTAAGCCAATAGTAACAACATCCTTTTCGCAATCTATCTTAGCATTAACTGTGTTCAAGAAGGGTCTACCAAATATAATGGGACAAAAGCTATCTTGTGGGGAACCAAGAACAAGAAAATCAGCAGGATATTTAGTTTTCCCACACAAGACTTCAACATCTCTAACAATTCCAATTGGTGAAATAGTATCTATATTAGCAAGTTTAATTGTGACATCAATATCTTCTATCTCAGCAGGTGCAATATCATCCATAATTTCTTTGTATAAGTCATGAGGTATAGCACTGGCACTAGCACCCATATCACATAAGCCATGATAATAGTGATCTCCTATTTTAACAGAAATAATAGGCATGCCTACCACGGGTCTATGTTTATCTTTAGCACAAGGTTTAGCAATTCTAGCAGTCTCATCAAAGAAATGAATAACATGCCCATCAATATTATCAGACAAGAGATCTTTAACAATAGCAATATTAGGTTCAACTTTAACTTGCTCAGGAGGTGTATAAGTTCTAATATTGCTTTTACGAACCACAGTTGAAGCTTTAGCATGATCTTTTATCCTAGTAGGAAAAGGTGATTTCTCAACATAAGCAATAGGAACAATAGGATCATTATAAGTGACAGTCTTTTCTTCAACTTTAATAGGTGCAACTACTTTTACTTCTATGGGAGGATGATATTTAAACCACTTCTCCCTAGGGAGATCAACATGAGTAGCAAAAGATTCACAGAAAGAAGCTACTATTTCAGAGTCAAGTCCATATCTAGTGCTAAATTTACAAAAAACATCGGTATCCATAAAAGATTTAACACAATCAAACTTAGGTGTCATACCTGACTCCTTACCTTCGTCGAGGTCCCAATCTTCAGAGTTGCATTTAATTCTTTCCAATAAATCCCATTTGAATTCAATAGTCTTCATCATAAAAGAGCCAGCACAAGAAGTATCGAGCATGGTGCGATTGTTATCAGAAAGCCGAGCATATAAATTTCGAATAACTATTTCTCTTGGAAGCTCATGATTGGAGCATGAATATAACATTGATTTAAGCCTCCCCCAAGCTTGAGCGATGCTTTCTACTTCGCGAGGCCAAAAATTATATATATATATAATTGCGATCATGATGAACAAGATGCATAGGATAAAACTTCTGATGAAATTCCAATTTCAATCGTTTGTAGTTCCATGATCCCATATCATCACATAGCCTATACCATGTCAATGCATCTCCCTTCAAAGATAAAGAGAAGACCTTCTTCTTAATAACATCATCGGGCACACCTGCAAGCTTAATTAATTCACAAACTTCATCCACATATATTAGGTGCTCATCAAGATGCATTGTTCCGTCTCCTGCAAAAGGATTAGCTAGCAGTTTTTCTATCATACCCGAAGGAATCTCAAAGTAGACATTTTTATTTTCAGTAGGTTCAATAGGTTGAGGAGCAACTCTTTGCTCTACTGGTCGGGGTGAAGATACCCCGAACAAGCCCCTCAGAGGATTACTTTCCATAGTAACAAGTGACAGTAAATTTCAGCACACTATATAAATTTTTCCTTACCAAATTCCACCTACCAAAGGCGCTTCACTCCCCGACAACGGCGCCAGAAAAGAGTCTTGATGACCCACAAGTATAGGGGATCTATCATAGTCCTTTCGATAAGTAAGAGTGTCGAACCCAACGAGGAGCAGAAGGAAATGATAAGCGGTTTTCAGTAAGGTATTCTCTGCAAGCACTGGAATTATAGGTAACAGATAGTTTTGTGATAAGATAATTGGTAACGAGCAACAAGTAACAAAAGTAAATAAGGTGCAGCAAGGTGGCCCAATGCTTTTTGTAGCAAAGGACAAGCCTGGACAAATTCTTATAGAGAGAAAACGCTCCCGAGGACACATGGGAATTATCGTCAAGCTAGTTTTCATCACGTTCATATGATTCGCGTTCGGTACTTTGATAATGTGGGTGGACCGGTGCTTGGTTACTGCCCTTACTTGGACAAGCATCCCACTTATGATTAACCTCTATTGCAAGCATTCGCAACTACAACAAAAGTATTAAGGTAAACCTAACCATAGCATGAAACATATGGATCCAAATCAGCCCCTTACGAAGCAACGCATAAACTAGGGTTTAAGCTTCTGTCACTCTAGCAACCCATCATCTACTTATTACTTCTCAATGACTTCCTCTAGGCCCAAATAATGGTGAAGTGTCATGTAGTCGACGTTCACATAAGACCACTAGAGGAGAGACAACATACATCTCATCAAAATATCGAACGAATACCAAATTCACATGACTACTAATAGCAAGACTTCTCCCATGTCCTCAGGAACAAACGTAACTACTCACAAAGCATATTCATGTTCATAATCAGAGGGGTATTAATATGCATATAGGATCTGAACATACGATCTTCCACCAAATAAACCAACTAGCATCAACTACAAGGAGTAATTAACACTACTAGCAACCCGCAGGTACCAATCCCAGATTTAGAGACAAGAATTGGATACAAGAGATGAACTAGGGTTTGAGAGGAGATGGTGCTGGTGAAGATGTTGATGGAGATTGACCCCCTCCCGATGATAGGATCGTTGGTGATGACGATGGCGATGATTTCCCCCTCCCGGAGGGAAGTTTCCCTGATAGAACAGCTCTGCCGGAGCCCTAGATTGGTTCCGCCAAGGTTCCGCCTTGTGGCGGCGGAGTCTCGTCCCGAAAGTTGGCTTATGATTTTTTTTTCTCATCGAAAGATTCCATATAGCAGAAGATGGGCATCGGAGGGCCACCAGGGGGCCCACGAGGTAGGGGGTGCGCCCAGGGGGGTAGGGCGCGCCCCCACCCTCGTGGGCAGGGTGTGGCCCCCCTCCGGAACTTCTTGCGCTCAATATTTTTTATATATTCTGAAAATGACTTCCGTGAAGTTTCAGGACTTTTGGAGCTGTGCAGAATAGGTCTCTAATATTTGCTCCTTTTTCAGCCCAGAATCCCAGCTGCCGGCATTCTCCCTCTTTATGTAAACCTTGTAAAATAAGAGAGAATAGGCATAAGTATTGTGACATAATGTGTAATAACATCCCGTAATGCAATAAATATCGATATAAAAGCATGATGCAAAATGGACGTATCACTCCTCATTGGGTTCGACACTCTTACTTATCGAAAAGGCTACAATTGATCTCATATACTTGTGGGTCATCAGCAGACAGTTCACTTGAGTGAATTGTATGCCATCTATCGCACACACCTTTGATCTGCTTTGCCGTTTATGTTATTTTCTCTTATCGCAAATAGTTCATCCGAGTGAACTGTATGATGTCTATCGCACACACCTTGATTTGGCGGGCCGTTTCTGTTGTTTCACTCATTGCAAACAATTCATATGGATCAACTGTATTGCACATATCGCACCCGCGACTCTAATCTGAATCGTACTTGATGCCTCGACCATTGCACATAGTTCATTTTATTGGTGACAGTTTTGGTACGACACCGTTTGCGATTCATGCATCGCACACAGTTTGGTTGAAGGGTCTGTGATACATGTGTCGCTTCAGCAGCATCCTGCGATAGTGAGTAGTCACTTAGCAAAGATCAATATGAGCACAACGTAGGCATTAGATTAGTGATGGATATTTGTGTTGGATGACATTCATCGTATAACAATCATAGCCTAGAGTGACACAAATGGCTCCAATTCATCAATTCAATGTAGGCATGTATTCCGTATACAGTCATACATGCTTATAATAAGAACTTGCGTGACATTTTTTATCCTACCCTCCCGTGCCACCGGGGTCCATAAGAAAACTAAGGGATTTTAAGGCCTCGTTTTAATAGAGAGCCTGAACAAAGCATTAACATATGGTGAATACATGAACTCCTCGAATTACAGTCATCCTCGAAGAGTATCCCAACTATTGCCACTCTGGGGTCTACGGATCAGAACAATAACAAGTGCATATAACTAGGAGATAGGATCAAGAACTCAAATATATTCATGAAAACATAGAGGGTTCAGATATGAAATCATGGCAATCGAGGCCTAGTGATAAGCATTGAGCATAGCAAAGTCATAGCAACATCAATCTCAGAACATAGGGGATACTAGGGATCAAGCCCTAACAAATTGACTCGATTACATGATAAATCTCATCCAACTCATCACTGCCCAGCAAGCCTATGGAGGGATTACTCACTCCTGGATGATGATGATGGAATTGTTGATGGAGAAGGGTTGATGATGATGATGATGACCCCCCCTCTCCGGATCCCCGAACGGACTCCAGTTCATCCCTTCCAATGAAAGAACAAGTGGTGGTGGAGGCTCCGTATCATAAAACATAATGATTCTTGTTCTTTGATTTTTTTTCTTCGTGAGATAGTATTTTTGAAGTTGGAGGTAGGGCAAACGGAGGCTCAAAGGTCCCACAAGCCTGGGTGGCAGGCCCAAGGGGGGTGCCACCTGAACTTATGGTTGTTTGGTGGCCCCCCTCCAGTAGATATTTTCACTGGTATTTTCATATATTCCAGAAAAATTCTCCATAAAATTTCAACTCCATCCGAGAACTTCTATTTCTGCAAAAAAATAACACCATGGTAGTTCTACTGAAAACAACATCAGTCCGGGTTAGTTCCATTCGAATCATGCAAATTAGATTCCAAAACATGAGCAAAAGTGTTCGAAAAAGTAGATATGTTTGATACGTATCAATGATCCCTGGGTAGCCAATTGTCATCCCAGATCTTGGTAGAAGCACCATCACCAATACATCTTATCAACCCTTGCTTCAGGACCACCATTCCTTCATGAATAACATGCCAAACTTGGGATGGTGAGAACCTAGCTCTGCCATGAGCACATCACAAGTGGGAAAATATACAACCTTCGGTAACTTGACGCTGAGGGAATCCACCTACCGTAGCAACCTTCATGATTGCTTAGCGAGCATCGCCAGATTAAACAGTTGTGTATCCCTAAAGCCAATACCACCCATGTATTTTGGCATAGTCAATACATCCCAAGAGATCCAAGCAACTATTCTCTTTCCATTTTTGTTTCCCTAAGAAAACTTACGCAACATCGTATCAATCTGTTCACATAAACCCCTAGGCAACAGGAAGAAATTCATATAAGATATTGGAACAGACTTTACAACACATGTTATCAAGACCTCTTTGCCTGCTCCTGACATGCATCTCTCAATCCATCCTTTAACCTTGTCCCAAAGTCTATCTTTAATATACTTGAAAGAGTTATTTTTTATTTCCCGACATTAATTGGTAGCCCCAAATATCTCTCCGATGATGATTCGCTTGGTACATCAAAAGTCCCTTAGTTGCCTCTCTTCTATCATTTGGACATCCTTTACTAAAGAAATGTTCGATTTCGCTAGATTAACTCACTGCTTTGAGGCTTGATAATATTTATCGATCATCGTTTTCATTGAATTAGCTCCATCAATATTATCCTTGAACATCAACAAGCAATTGTCCGCAAAAACATTATCAGTAATGAGCCTTCCTGGTACAATGCAGACTGCTCAGGTGAAATTATCCGTGGTAAAATCTTTTTCAGGCGGTTAGCATGCACTTCGGAAATAATCTTAAAGATTACAATGCACAAGCTAATCATATGGAATTGGGCAAGATAGTTTGGATTAGATACATTAGGGATTAAAACAATAAACATTTGTTAATAACCTCCAGAGAGTCTTCCCCATTCAGCACACGAAGATCCATCTTTGGTCACCTCATCACCACAAATGCTTCAATTCTTCTCAAAAAACAACGTCGGGAACCCATCGGGTCCCGGTGCTTTTGTGGGGAACATTTGAGAAGGTGCATCCTTTACTGTTTGGGCAAAATAAGAAGCATTAAGTGTTGGAAATATGCCCTAGAGGCAATAATAAATTGGTTATTATTATATTTCCTTGTTCATGATAATCGTTTATTATCCATGCTAGAATTGTATTGATAGGAAACTTAGATACATGTGTGGATACATAGACAACAACATGTCCCTAGTAAGCCTCTAGTTGACTAGCTCGTTGATCAATAGATGGTTACGGTTTCCTGACCATGGACATTGGATGTCGTTGATAACGGGATCACATCATTAGGAGAATGATGTGATGGACAAGACCAAATCCTAAGCCTAGCACAAAGATCGTGTAGTTCGTATGCTAAAGCTTTTCTAATGTCAAGTGTCATTTCCTTAGACCATGAGATTGTGAAACTCCCAGATACCGTAGGAGTGCTTTGGGTGTGCCAAACGTCACAACGTAACTGGGTGGCTATAAAGGTACACTACAGGTATCTCCGAAAGTGTCTGTTGGGTTGGCACGAATCGAGACTGGGATTTGTCACTCCGTGTAACGGAGAGGTATCTCTGGGCCCACTCGGTAGGACATCATCATAATGTGCACAATGTGACCAAGGAGTTGATCACGGGATGATGTGTTACGGAACGAGTAAAGAGACTTGCCGGTAACGAGATTGAACAAGGTATCGAGATACCGACGATCGAATCTCGGGCAAGTATCGTACCGCTAGACAAAGGGAATTGTATACGAGATTGATTGAATCCTTGACATCGTGGTTCATCCGATGAGATCATCGTGGAACATGTGGGAGCCAACATGGGTATCCAGATCCTGCTGTTGGTTATTGACCGGAGAGTTGTCTCGGTCATGTCTGCATGGTTCCCGAACCCGTAGGGTCTACACACTTAAGGTTCGATGATGCTAGGGTTATAGGGAATAGATATACATGGTTACCGAATGTTTTTCGGAGTCCCGGATGAGATCCCGGACGTCACGAGGAGTTCCAGAATGGTCCGGAGGTAAAGATTTATATATGGGAAGTCCTGTTTTGGTCGCCGGAAAAGTTTCGGGTTTTATCGGTAATGTACCGGGACCACCGGGAGGGTCCCGGTGGTCCACCAAGTGGGGCCACCAGCCCCGGAGGGCTGCATGGGCCAAGTGTGGGAGGGGACCAGCCCCAGGTGGGCTGGTGCGCCCCCGCCACCAGGGCCCAAGGCGAAGAGAGAAGGGAAAAGGGGGAAACCCTAGGCTCAGATGGGCCTAAGGCCCACCTAGTGGTGCGCCCCCCCTCTCTCCCCCCTTGGCCGCCCCCTAGATGGGATCTAGGGCTGGCCGCCACCCCTAGGGGTGGAAACCTAGGTGGGGGCGCAGCCCCTCCCTTTCCCCTATATATAGTGGGGGTTTTGGGCTTCCAGAAACACGAGAACATCTCCTTCTTGGCCAGCCCTACCCCTCTCCCTCCTCGTCTCTTGCGGTGCTTGGCGAAGCCCTGCTGGAGTACCACGCTCCTCCACCACCACCACGCCGTCGTGCTGCTGCTGGATGGAGTCTTCCCAACCTCTCCTTCTCCCCTTGCTGGATCAAGGCATAGGAGACGTCACCGGGCTGTACGTGTGTTGAACACGGAGGTGCCGTCCGTTCGGCACTAGGATCATCGGTGATTTGGATCACGACGAGTACGAATCCATCAACCCTGTTCACTTGAACGCTTCCGCTTAGCGATCTACAAGGGTATGTAGATGCACTCTCCTTCCCTCGTAGCTAGATTACTCCATAGATTGATCTTGGTGATGCGTAGAAAATTTTGAATTTCTGCTACGTTCCCCAACAGTGGCATCTTGAGCTAGGTCTATGCGTAGTTTCTATGCGCGAGTAGAATACAAGTTGTTGTGGGCGTCGATTTTGTCAATTTGCTTGCCGTTACTAGTCTTATCTTGATTCGGCGGCATCGTGGGATGAAGCGGCCCGGACCGACCTTACACATACTCTTACGTGAGACTGGTTCCACCGACTGACGTGCACTAGTTGCATAAGGTGGCTAGCAGGTGTCTGTCTCTCCCACTTTAGTCGGATCGGATTCGATGAAAAGGGTCCTTATGAAGGGTAAATAGAAATTGGCATATCATGTTGTGGTTTTCGCGTAGGTAAGAAACGTTCTTGCTAGAAACCTATAGCAGCCACGTAAAAAACTTGCAACAACAATTAGAGGATGTCAAACTTGTTTTTGCAGCATATGCCTTGTGATGTGATATGGCCAAAAGGATGTGATGAATGATATATGTGATGTATGAGATTGATCATGTTCTTGTAATAGGAATCACGACTTGCATGTCGATGAGTATGACAACCGGCAGGAGCCATAGGAGTTGTCTTAATTTATTTATGACCTGCGTGTCAACATAAACGTCATGTAATTACTTTACTTTATTGCTAAAGCGTTAGCCATAGTAGTAGAAGTAATAGATGACGAGACAACTTCAAGAAGACACAATGATGGAGATCATGATGATGGAGATCATGGTGTCATGCCGGTGACAACAATGATCATGGAGCCCCGAAGATGGAGATCGAGAGGAGCAAAATGATATTGGCCATATCATGTCACTATTTGATTGCATGTGATGTTTATCATGTTTTACATCTTATTTGCTTAGAACGACGGTAGCTTAAATAAGATGATCCCTCACTAAAATTTCAAGAAATGTGTTCCCCCTAACTGTGCACCGTTGCGAAGGTTCGTTGTTTCGAAGCACCACGTGATGATCGGGTGTGATAGATTCTAACGTTCGAATACAACGGGTGTAAGCCAGATTTACACAGCAAAAACACTTAGGTTGACTTGACGAGCCTAGCATGTACAGACATGGCCTCGGAACACGGAAGACCGAAAGGTCGAGCATGAGTCGTATAGAAGATACGATCAACATGAAGATGTTCACCGATGTTGACTAGTCCGTCTCACGTGATGATCGGACACGGCCTAGTTGACTCGGATCATGTTTCACTTAGATGACTAGAGGGATGTCTATCTGAGTGGGAGTTCATTAAATGAACTCAATTATCATGAACATAGTCTAAATTGTCTTTGCAAATATGTTGTAGATAAATAGCTCACGTTGTAGCTCCCTGTTTCAATACGTTCCTAGAGAAAGATTAAGTTGAAAGATATTGTAAGCAATGATGCGGACTAGGTCCGTAGTCCGAGGAGTGTCCTCACTGCTACACAGAAGGCTTACGTCTTTGATGCACCACTCGATGTGCAAACCCCTACAACGTCGTCTGTGGATGTTGTGAACACCCGACAGACACATCCTGATGACTACTTGATAGTTTAGTGCACCATACTTTACGGCTTAGAATCGGGATTCCAATGACGTTTTGAACGCCAGAGAACATATGAGATGTTCCAAGAGCTGAAATTGGGATTTCAGGCTCATGCCCGTGTTGAGAGGTGTGAGACCTCTGACAAGTTCTTTTGCCAACAAGATGGAGGAGAATAGCTCAGCTAGTGAGCATGTGCTCAGAATGTCTGGGTACTATAATCACTTAAATCAAGTGGGAGTTAAACTTCCAGATAAGATAGTGATTGATAGAGTTCTCTAGTCACTATCACTCAGCTACTAGATCTTCGTGATGAACTATGACATGCAAGGGATGGAGTTGATCCTGGAGCTGTTCGCGGTGCTTAAGACCGCAAAAGGTAGAAATCAAGAAGGAGCATCAAGTGTTGATGGTTTAATAGGACCACTGGTTTCAAGAAGGGCAAGGGCTAGAAGGGAAACTTCATGGATGGCAAATTAGTTGCCGCTCCAGTGAAGGAACCCAAGGTTGAACCCAAACCCGAGACTAAGTGCTTATATTGTAAGGGGAATGGTCACTGGTAGCGGAATTACCCCAAATGCATGGTAGATAAGAAGGCTGGCAACTTCAACAAAGTATATACGTGTTATTAATGTGTACCTCACTAGTACTCCTGGTAGCACCTGGGTATTGGATACCGGTTTAGTTGCTATTATTGGTGACTTGAAGCAAAAGCTACGGACTAAACGGAGACTGGCTAAGGGCGAGGTGACGATGTGTGTTGGAAGTGTTTCCAAAGTTGATGAGATCACCATCGCACGCTCCATCTGCCTTCGGGATTAGTATTGAACCTAGATAAATGTTATCAGGTGTCTACGTTGAGCATGAATATGATTAGATCATGTTCATTGCAATACGGTCATTCATTTAAGTTAGAGAATAATGGTTATTCTATTTACATGAATGATACCTTTCATGGTCATGCACCCTATGTGAATGGTTCATTGAATCTCGGTCGTGGTAATACACATGTTCACGCCAAAAGATGTAGAGTTAATAATGATAGTACCACTTTCTCGTGGCACTGCCGCTTAGGTCATATTGGCGTAAGATGCATGAAGAAACTCCATGTCGATGGATGTTTGGAGTCACTTGATTTTGAGTCGCTTGACACATGCGAGCCATGCCTCATGGGCAGGATGACTAAGACCCCGTTTTCAGGTACAATGAAACGGGCAAGTGACTTGTTGGAGATCATGCAGGCTGATGCGTGTGATCCAATGAGAATTGAAGCGTGCAGTGGATATCACTATTTTCTCATATTCACTGACGATTTGAGTAGATATAGGTATATCTACTTAATGAAGCACAAAGTCTGAAACGTTTGAAGAGTTCAAGAGATTTCAGAGTGAAGTTAAGAATCATCATAACAAAGAAGATCATGTTCCTATGATCTGATCAAAAGGGGATTTTCTGAGTTATGAGTTTGGCAATCACTTAAGACATTGTGGAATTGTTTCGCAGTTGAAGCCACCTGAACACCATAAGGTAATGGTGTGTCCAGACGTCATAATCGAACCTTATGAGATATGGTGCGATCTATGATGTCTCTTACCAATCTACCATTTTCATTTTGAGGTTATGCGTTAGAGACAGCTGCATTCACTTTAGATAGGACACCATCTAAGTCCATTGAGACGACGTCGTATGAACATTGGTTTGGCAAGAAACCAAAGTTGTCGTTTCTTAATGTTTGGGGCTGCGATGCTTAAGGCTTTAGCAGGAGAAGCTCGAACCCAAAAGCAGACAAACACATCTTCATAGGATACCCAAAGGTGACAGTTGGGTATACCTTCTATCTCAGATCCGAGGGCAATTGTTTGTCGCTAAGAACAGGTCCTTTCTCGAGAAGGAGTTTCTCTCGAAAGAATTGAGTGGGAGGAAGATAGAACTTGATGAGGTTGTCAAACCTTTACTTCAACCAGAGAGTGATGCAACACAGAAAGATGTTTTCTGCGGCGCCTACGTCTGTTGAATAGGAAGTTAATGATAGTGATCATGAAGCTTCAGATCAAGTTGCTATCGAACACCGTAGGTCGACAAGGATATGTACTACTCCTGAGTGGTACGGTAATCCTGTCTTAGATATCATGTTGTTAGACAACAATGAACCTACGAGCTATGGAGAAGCGATGGTGGGCCCGTATTCCGACAAATGGTTAGAAGCCATGAAATCCGAGATAGGATCCATGTATGGACTTTGGTGGACTTGCCGATGATCGGCAAGCCATTGAGATAAATGGATCTTTAAGAAGAAGACGGGCGTGGGCGGTAATGTTACCGTCTATGAAGCTCGACTTGTGGGAAAGAGTCTTTTCACAAGTTCAAGGAGTTGACTACGATGAGAATTTCTCATCCATAGCGATGCTTAAGTCCGTCGGAATCATGTTAGCATTAGCTGTATTTTTTGATTATGAAATCTTACAGATGGATGTTAAAACAAGTTTTCTTACCAAGTTTTCGTAAGAAAAGTTGTATGTGATACAATAAAAGTTTTTGACGATCCTAAGGATGCTAAAAGGTATGCTGGCTCCAGCAATCCTTCTATGGACTAGAGCAAGCATCTCGGAGTCGGAATATATGCTTTGATGGAGTAATCAAAGCTTTTAGGTTTATACAATGTTTGTTAGAAACTTGTATTTACAAGAAAGTGAGTGGGAGCACTACAACATTTCTGATAAGTATATGTGGATGACATATTGTTGATCCGAAATAATGTAGAATTTATGGAAAGCATAAACGGTTTGTTTGAAGAGTGATTTTCAAAGGAAGACCTGGATAAAGCTGCTTACATATTGGGCATCAAGATCTATAGAGATAGATCAAGACGCCTGATGATACTTTCAAAGAACGCACACCTTGACATGTTTTTGAAGGAGTTCAAAATAGATCAGTCAAGGAAGGGGTTCTTACCTGAGTTGTAAGGTGTGAAGTTGAGTAAGACTCAAAGATTGACCACGGCAGAAGAAAGAGGAAGGACGAAGGTCGTCCCCTATGATCTTGTCATAGGCTCTATACGGTATGCCATGCTGAGTACCACACCTGATGTGTGCCTTGCCACATGTCTGGCAAGAGGGTACAAAGATGATCTAGGAGTAGATCACCAGATAGCGGTCAAAATTATCCTTAGAGGAATAAGGAAATGTTTCTCGGTTATGGAGGTGATAAAGAGTTCGACGTAAAGAGTTACGTCGATGCAAGCTTAACACCTATCCGGATAGCTCTGAGTAGAGATACCGAATATGTATAATGGAGCAACAATTTGGAATAGCTCCAAGTGGAACGTGGTAGCAGCATCTACGATATAAAGTTTTGCGAAATACATAGGGATCTGAATATGGCAAGACCCGTTGACTACAACCTCTCTCACAAGCATAACATGATCAAACCCAGAACTCTTTGAGTGTTTATCACATAGTGATGTGAACTAGATCATTGAGTCTAGTAGACTCTTGGATGTTGGTCACATGGCGATGTGACCTGTGAGTGTTAATCACATGGCGATGTGAACTAGATTATTGACTCTAGTGCAAGTGGGAGACTGTTGGAAATATGCCCTAGAGGCAATAATAAATTGGTTATTATTATATTTCCTTGTTCATGATAATCGTTTATTATCCATGCTAGAATTGTATTGATAGGAAACTCAGATACATGTGTGGATATATAGACAACAACATGTCCCTAGTAAGCCTCTAGTTGACTAGCTCGTTGATCAATAGATGGTTACGGTTTCCTGACTATGGACATTGGATGTCGTTGATAACGGGATCACATCATTAGGAGAATGATGTGATGGACAAGACCCAATCCTAAGCCTAGCACAAAGATCGTGTAGTTCGTATGCTAAAGCTTTTCTAATGTCAAGTGTCATTTCCTTAGACCATGAGATTGTGCAACTCCCAGATACCGTAGGAGTGCTTTGGGTGTGCCAAACGTCACAACGTAACTGGGTGGCTATAAAGGTACACTACAGGTATCTCCGAAAGTGTCTGTTGGGTTGGCAAGAATCGAGACTGGGATTTGTCACTCCGTGTAACGGAGAGGTATCTCTGGGCCCACTCGGTAGGACATCATCATAATTGTCGGGTGGTAGGTGCGACATATGCCAGCGGGTGGCTTATCATTGTGGGAGCCAGTAAAACATCGCCGGTGCCTGGAAACGGGATGAGGCGAAGACATGCACGCCGGCGAATCTTACCCAGCTTCGGGGCTCTCCGTGGAGATAACACCCCTACTGCTGCTCTGCGGGGTCTCCACATGATCACTAGATGAACAAGTAGCTACACGATGCTCCTTGAGTTGTTTGGCGAGAGGAGGAGGAAGGGCTCTGCTTGCTCTCTTCTCCTCCCTACATGGTGTCTAAAACTAGCAGGGATCAACCCTTTGCATGGGTGTCCCGGGGGTTTATATAGGCCTACCCCCCGGGGGTACAATGGTAATCCGGCTGGGCGTGGGGCCCAGCCGTCTGTGTCTTCGCTCTCCAGCTTCTGCGCCGGCTGCTGGGGCCCGCCGGCTGGTGGGTCCCGCCGGCTGCCGGCTCCCTGGTCGACAGGCAGGCCCCACTGTCCAGGGCCTTGTCGGTGGCTGGTTACTGTTGCTCAATCTTGGTGACGAGGGCTTCACCGAGGTAAGCATGGCTACAGTGCTGCCGTCCGGCGGGTGACCAATGTAGCCTCACCGCGTCTTGTCTCCTTAATGGGGCGTCTCCTTCGAGGGGGTGGCAAGCCAGCTGGAGAGAGCCGGCTCCGTCTCGGGCCGACTGGGGGAGGCCAGGCCGCCTTCATGTGTCTCTCTGCCTGAAGGGGCCCACCGCCCGTGGGCCGTACTGGTAGCCCGTCGTGGATGACATCAGGGTCAGTGTGGCAACAGTGCCGCGCCGGACGGGTCACGGCCACCCGTATGGCGCACTGTGCCAGGCGCGCTCCGGGATTCGGGGGTGGCAGGCTTCACTGTAGCCACGCCCCGTCACATCACCGTTATGTGGATGCAGACTTCGGGGGTACGGTCTTGACCGCTTTATGGGAGCCGGCTCCTTGGAGTCGACCTTCTCGCAGCCGGCTCCTCGGAGCCGGCCCTCCCGCGGCTTTCTTCATGAGGGCTGAAGTCGGGCCGCCTTCCAATAGCCGGCCTGGGAGACAGCCGGCCAGGGGAAGGCGGCCCCATGTCTTGGATTCTTGAGAGCCGGATTGGCTCGTAATTTTTTCAAAAAGGCCAGGGGGAGCCGGCTAGGCTACCCGTGGTCACTTACTCCGACAGTAGTCCCCGAAGCTAAGCGAGCTTTGATGCTGATAAAGGGACGAGAAGCTTGGTCAGCTTCCTATCCTGAGGGGCCGGCTTTGCTTGTGCGCGCCAACGTCGGAGAGCTCCGTTTCTCGTAGGCGGGAACGCGGGCCACGTGGCGAGGAAATCCTGCCAACGCACGCGCGCGACGGGACACCACCGCAGGCCCGGGCCCGCCACTCGCAGGCCTCAGTCCGAGCGCGGATCTTCCGCGGCCCACATGGACCGCTCGCCTTCCTGCGGCGGTTTTATTCTGCCATTAAGGCACAGTAATCGCGGGACGTGGGGGAGTGGGCGCAGTTGATCCCCACGTTCCCCCACGCCGCGCCTCCTCGGCTCTATAAGTAGGAGGAGGAGGGGAGCGGCAGAGGCTCGCGCGCTCTCCCTCACTCCGCCCCCTTCTCGCCCTCCTTCTTCTTCTCTTCCTCGCAGAAGCTCTTTGCCGCGTCGTTCCGCCGCCGCATCGTCTTGCTTCTCGCCGCGCTGCCCCATGGCGCTGTCAAGCTCGTGGGATGGCTCCAACGTCCATGAGGACCACGTCGCGTTCCTCCGCCAGACGCGACGCCTGCCCGGCGAGAACTTCGTTCGGGTTCGTCTAGCGCCGGAGAAGGAGATTTCGCCGGCACCGGAGGAAGGCGAGCGGGTGATCTTCCGCTCGCACTGCCTGTGCGGCTTCGGCCTTCCGGCGAGCGGGTTCCTCCGAGCCTTCCTCGAATTCTACAACCTCCAACCGCATCACCTCACGCCCAACGCGGTGATGCTGCTGTCGGCCTTCGTCACGCTGTGCGAGGGCTTCCTTGGGGTCCTCCCCATGCTCGAGCTCTGAGCGGAATTCTTCCAGAGCAAACTCGGCACCGTCGTCGCGGGCGTGCCCGCCCCCTGCGGAGCCTTCATCGCCATGAGGCGGGCGAGCGAGAACAATCCGTTCCCGTCCATTCCACTGATCCAGTCGGTGAAGCTTTGGCAGAAGTCTTATTTCTACGTGAGGAACGTCGCCCAGCAAGGCGACTACGTCAACCTGCCGGATTACGTAGCCGGCCCGCCGGCTGGGAGGCAGCCTTCGTGGAGCTACCGGGCCAGGTCGCTGTCTCAGGCCGGGAACGCAGCCGTCTCCCGGCTTCGGGTGATGATCCAGTCGGAGGGCCTGACCGGAGCCGACTTGGTGGCCGCCTTCGTGGAACGCCGGGTTCTTCCCCTCCAAAGTCGGCCTCACATGTTTTGTCAGATGAGCGGCCGCTTCGACCCATGCCGGCTGAGCACCAGGGAGATGCCTCATGCGGAGGTCTCCTACATGGTGAACTATATCTCCAACTGCAAGCTCGCCGAGGATTGGCGGTACGGCAAGGGGCCGTACTCTCGCGCCAACCCTCCGCCCGTCGTAAGTTTTTTCTTCTTTTCTTCCTTTTGTAGCCGGCCTCATGATAGCCGACTCTTGATCAGTTGTTTGCCTTTTGCAGAACCCTCTTCTCCCGCCGACAGCCGGGGCCGCGGGGGTAGAGCGCCAGCTCCTCCTCGACTGCACGGTGGACGACGCCGATGACCCGGACTTGGGAGCGGCCGCCATGGAAGACGCCATCGTGGGGGAAAGCGACGGGGCAGGAGGCGCGGGGCTCATGGCCGGCTTCGAGGACTGGCCGGATGATGCCGAGGTTGAAGTCGCCCCGCACCGCCAGCTGGCGCCTGATCATCAAAGCGCGAGCTCGTCCGCCGCGCTGGCTGCTAGCGGCGGCGCCCAGAAGCGTCGGGCCGTGTCGATCCTCTTCGGCAGCCGTCCGAAGAAGTCCAAGGCTTCCATAGCGGCGACCAAGCGAGATGAGGCGGCCGCGAAGGCAGCCCGCTTCCGCAAGGCGGTGAAGCAGACGCAGGCGATCTCAGCGTAAGTCGTCGAATGCTTGGATATATTTTTTGTTGTTCTTCTTTTCGATTGAAAACTCTTCTAAACCTTTCTTTGCTCGCCGGACAGGGTGCCGCTTTCCCTTGAGCGGGGTCCGGGCGGCTCCGTAGTCGGGCCGACTGGAGGGTCTTCAGGCTCCCGCCGCGTGGATCCCCGCGCCGACCTCAGGGAGGCCACGGAGCGGAACGCAACGAGAGGCGCGGGAGGAGCGGGAGGCGGCGGAGCGAAGGGCCGCTCAGGCGATGAAGGAGCAGGCCGACGCAGCAGCCAAGGCTCGGACGAAGGTGGCAGCTGCGGAGACGGAGGCGGAGGCTTCGCACAACCAGCCTCCGCTGCTAGCCATTCCCCTCCGCGCCGTGGCCCCCAACATTCATGTGCCTCCGCTGGAGGAGGTCGACCAAGAACCGCCGGTGATGGAGCGGAGGGAGGACTCCGTGATCTTCGTGGTGAGGGCGCCGCCGGCAGTGCCAACCGGAGCGGGCCAAGGCGGCCAGTCGGCTGCGGCGCCAGAGCAGCCGGCTGGGGGTGAGCCGGAAGCGGGAGCCGGCCTCGAGGTGCAGCCGGCAGTGCGCCAGCGCGCAGAGGGAGGCACCGCTGCGCCGAAGCCGCACCGAGCTTCGGGCGTGTGCCGGACGGCGGAGGCCTTGGAGGCGGCCAGCACCGGCACGTCCGAGTGGACTCCCAGTGGCGGGACGGGCAAGCTGAATGTGGCGGCCCAAGAGGTTCGGAACCGGCTTCAGGCCCAAGCCGCCTCGCTGCAGCAATACACCCAGGAGTTCCTTGCGACGCGGGCCATCATCTGGGTGAGTCTTCTATCTTTGGTTGCTTTGTTCTCTTGATTTCTTCCGTGGGGGCGCGTCAGCGCACCCACTGGGTGTAGTCCCCGAGATTCGGGCCGACTGCTGAGCAGTCGGGTCGGATCTTCCTTGACGACTACCTTATTCTCGCCTCCTGTCTAATCTTCCAGGAGTATCATAACCTCCGCGCTGCCGCCTTCAACTCCCAGGCCCAGGAGCTGGGTCGGAGAACCGAAGACCTGATCAGCAGCCGGAGTACGTACTTGGTTTCGTTCATCTCCTGTGGGGGCGCGTCAGCGCACCCACTGGGTGTAGTCCCCGAGATTCGGGCCGACTGCTGAGCAGTCGGGTCGGATCTTTCGTGACGACTTCACCTTACTGGTTTTTCTTTTGTCTTTCGTGCTCGCAGAAGCCAACGCCGACTTAAGGGGGCAGCTCAGCGAGGCGCAGGCCGCCCTTCGTGCCAAGGAAACCGAGTGCGACGCCTTGGTCCTGGAGCGTGACCGCCTGGCCAAGAAGCTGGCTGACCAGGAGGAGAGCCATAAGGCGGCTCTGAAGAAGGCGCAGGATAACGAAGCCGCCCTGAAGGCCGAGTTCGAGACTGAAGCGGCGGCCTGGGTTGAGACTAGGCAAGCGCTGAATGAAGGCTTCGGCCGTATTGAGGATTTGATCGACGGTAAGCCGCCTTCCTCGCTCCTTGCCTGCCCCTTGCCGCCTGACTTGTGTTCTGACTTGAGCTGCTTTTTATTCTCTGTGCAGACTACTTTCCTGGCTACTCCGTCCTCGCCGCCCAATCCATCGAGGCCCATCGCGAAGCGCGTCGGTAGGCGGGGGCTGAAGTCGCGCCGGACGCGAGTCGGTCGCTCGAAGAGCAACTCTTGGCGGTCCAAGCGCGGCTACAGCCGGCTCATCGTATGCTCCGCCGCCTCCAGCGCGCCGGAGCGCAGGTGTTGGCCGCCCTCTGGCCAAGCGAGGCGATTCCCCGCACCCTGAGTCGGACTGCCGACTGGCTGGAGGTTGCGGTTGGCCGCTTCGAGGCCTGGAAGGCGTCGGCGGCCCGGCTTGGAGCTGGGCGGGCGCTGGAGTTCGTCCGAGCTTGGTATCCGGGGCTGAACCTGGACCAGCTGCGCACCTGGCGGCTGGAGGCCGACGAGGAGCTAGCGGAGGTGCGGCCGGCTATCGCTCAGCGCGCATTGACAATCGCCGAGTGTACTGACATCAGCGTCTTCGCTCCCGAGATTAATGATGATGGCGTTGCCTAGCCGGAGGAGTGGTTCGGGCTGGATCCGGTGGTGGGTGAAGACTCGGCAGAAGAAATCGCCTCCAGCGACGAAGGCGAAGACGTCAAAGGAGAGGAAGACGAAGACGTCGAGCCGGCCGGTGGAACAGCCAGCCAGCCTCAGCCTGACCGTGCCTCCAGCAACGAGGCGCGCGCAAGCGCGCCCTCTGCGGGAGGCGGTTGTCATGCCGAGGTTCGCCAGCCAGCCGCTCCTCCAGCCGGCACTGCCGTCTCCACCGACCTGCCCGGCTCTTCGGTCGCTCCGCCGGCTTAATCTGCCGTCCTTGTTTTTTCCTGCTTGTTGCCTTCTGAACAATTTTATTAAGCTTCCGCAGTTCCACCCACTGGGGGTGTATCCAAACTATGTTGAATGCTGGCCTTTTGAAGGTCTTTTATGTAAATATTATCGTGTGCATGTTTGGTTTCCATTCACGTATGCTTTTTATCCTTAGGCTGTTTCCTTTGCCGTCTTCCCCTTCTGGGAAGGCAAGTACTCGAGCTTTCTTAGATTGGAGCGAGGTGAATGGAAGCCGGCCGGCCGGCTACTTTGGTAGCCGGTCGGCGGTGGGAGAAAAACCGGCTTTTGTTATATTAGCCCGTTAGTCCCTAGCCGTTTTTCGTGTGGGCACCCGTTCTTGCCCTTAACTCTTGCCAGCCGGACAGCCGGTTCTTCGAACTGCGACTTTTGGCAAGAGAAGGCTTGGGAGCCAGCACACTACTTGTCTGACTGCGGGTAGGACTTCTAATATAACTCCAGGCGGCCAGTCCCCGGGCCGACTAGTCGAACCCGGTGCCAGACGGAAAAAGTGAATGCAATGACAAGGCCATAAGCATGATACTTTTCATTTATAGACAAAAGATGGCAGTCCCCGAGCTCTCCTCGAGGGCCCTATTGTCTCGTACTTAGTACAAAAGTTAGCGTGATACATACTGCATTTCAGCTGTAAAACCTTCGGAGGAGGTTGGCGTTCCATGGTCGTTCCGACTCCTTGCCGGAGTCGTCTCTCTTTCGTGCCTTCGGCTTCTGCGCGTCGATCAGGTAGTAGGAGTCGTTGCCTAAGGCTCTACTGATGACGAAGGGGCCCTCCCAAGGGGCCGAGAGCTTGTGCTGGTCGGCTGTTCGCTGGATCAGCCGGAGCACAAGATCGCCCTCTTGGAAGGATCTTGGCTTGACCTTCCGGCTGTGGTAGCAGCGCAGGCCCTGCTGATAGATGGCGGACCGGCTGAGGGCTAACAGCCGGCTTTCTTCCAGCAGGTCGACGCCGTCTTCTCGTGCTTCCTTGGCCTCCGCTTCCATGTACATGGTTACTCGAGGTGAGTCGAACTCGATGTCAGTTGGGATGACCGCCTTGGCACCATACACGAGGAAGAAAGGGGTGAAGCCGGTTGACTTGTTTGGTGTAGTGCGCAGACTCTAGAGGACAGCTGGCAGCTCATCGAGCCAACAGCCGGCTGAGTGCTCCAGTGATACGATCAGTCGGGGCTTGATGCCGGAAAGGATGAGGCCGTTGGCTCGCTCGACCTGGCCGTTTGACTGCGGGTGGGCGACGGATGCTAGATCCAACCGGATACCTTGCGTCGCGCAGAAACGTGCCAAGGCTCCCTTGGCGAAATTTGTGCCATTGTCGGTGATGATGCTGTGTGGCACGCCGTACCGAGTTGTTATATCTGCGATAAATGTGACGGCAGTCGGCCCATTCAGCTTCTTGATCGGCTTTGCTTCAATCCGTTTGGTGAATTTGTCCACGGCGACAAGCAGATGTGTCATGCCGCCGCACGTCGTCTTGAATGGGCCCACCATGTCCAGTCCCCAAACGGCGAAGGGCTAGGTGAGGGGAATGGTCTTGAGTGTTGAAGCCGGCATGTGTTGCTTGGAGCTGAAGAGTTGGCACCCTTTGCAGTGTTTAACTAACTCCTTGGCGTCATCCAAAGCAGTCGGCCAAAAGAAACCATGGCGGGAGGCTTTAGCGACGAGTGATCTTGAGGCCGCATGGTGGCCGCATTCTCCTTGGTGGATGTCTCTGAGGATTGCAATGCCCTTCTCTTGCTCAACGCATCGCTGGAGGACTCCAGTGACACTGCGCTTGACGAGCTCTCTGTTGACGATTGTGTATGCTCCGGCTCGGCGTTGGACTTGTCTTGCCTCTACTTTGTCAGCCGACAGATCTTGGTTTATTAGGAAGTTGAGGATGGATTGAGCCCATGACGGAGCTGCGACTTCTTCTATTGCCAAAACAGCTACTGTGACCAGGGCGGGCGGGCTGGGCGGTGAAATGCTGGAGTCGGCCACCGCCTGTTGTGTTGGTGTAGTCTCCGGGCCGACTACCGCAGTCCCCGAGCCGCCTGCTGATACCCCCTGGCCGACTATCGAAGTCCCCGGGCCACCTGCTTGGTTCTTCAAGCCAGACCCGGCCGCGTCGGGGTCAGGTGGCACAAAGATGGAATCGGACTCTGGAGACGGCTTGATAGACGGCTTGAGGAGGCGTTGTAGAGAGACGCCGGTTGGTATTGCTTGCCGGGTGGAGCCTATTCGAGCCAGAGCATCAGCTGGCTCGTTGTCGGCTAACGGTACGTGGAGGAATTCGCATCCTTCAAAATACCCGCTGATCTGCTGAACGAGGAAGCGGTAGCTTGCCATATTTGCGTCCTTGGCATCCCAGTCGCCGGATGATTGCTGGACCACCAAGTCCGAGTCGCCATAACATAGGATCCGGCGAATGCCGAGTTCTTTGGCAAGCCGGAGCCCGTGTATGAGCGCCTCGTACTCGGCCACGTTGTTGGAGGCGGCAAAGTGAATTTGCAGCGTGTATCTGAGCTTGTCGCCTTTGGGAGAGGTGAGGATGATGCCGGCTCCCAAGCCGGTGCGCATCTTGGACCCATCGAAGTGCATGCGCCAATGAGTGGAGTCGGGAGCCGGCGGTAGGTACTGGGTCTCGGCCCAGTCGACGAGGAAGTCGTCCAATGCTTGGGACTTGATGGCGGTGCGAGGCTGGTAGAAGATTGTGTAAGGGGCCAGCTCGATGGCCCATTTTGCCACCCGGCCAGATGCATCCCGGCTGCCTATGATCTCGGCCAGCGGGGCGGTGCATACGACCGTGATGGGATGCTCTTGGAAGTAGGGCTTCAGCTTCTTGGCGGTGAAGTACACGCCATAGCACATCTTCTGGTAGTGCGGGTAGTTCTGCTTCGAGGTAGACAGCACCTCGCTCAAATAATACACCGGCCTCTGGACCGGCTGGGCTCGGCCTTCTTCTGGGCGTTGGACTACGATGACGGTGCTGACCACCTGGCTGGTTGCGGCAATGTAGAGGAGCATGGGCTCTTTCTCAGTCGGCGCCGCTAGGACTGGCGGTGTGGCCAGCATCTTCTTCAGCTCGTGGAAAGCTTGGTCAGCTTGGTCATTCCACTTGAAGTGAGTGGTCTTCTTCATGAGGCAGTAGAGGGGGAGAGCTTTCTCTCCGAGCCGGCTGATGAAGCGGTTTAGGGAGGCCAAGCATCCGGTAAACTTCTGGACGTCTCGAAGTTTGGTGGGAATCGCCATTCTCTCAATGGCCTTGATCTTTACTGGGTTGCATTCGATGCCGCGTTCGGAGACCAGGAAGCCTAGGAGCTGGCCGGCTGGCACTCCGAACACGCATTTCTCGGGGTTAAGCTTGATTTGGAACCGGCATAGGTTCTCAGATGTTTCCTTGAGGTCTTCCAGCAAGGTTCCGTGCTTCACCGTCTTCACCACAATGTCGTGTACGTAGACATGGGCATTTCTGCCGAGTTGCTTAAGGAGGCACTTCTGCATGCAACATTGAAAAGTGGCACCGGCATTTCTCAAGCCGAATGTCATAGTCAGGTAGCAGAAGGCTCCGAATGGCGTGATGAAGGCGGTCTTCAGGCGGTCTGCCGGGTCCAACTTTATCTGGTGATACCCTGAGTAAGCATCCAAGAAACTCAACAGCTCGCATCCGGCCGTGGAGTCTATCACTTGGTCAATCCTTGGCAGGGCAAAGGGATCTTTGGGGCAGGCCTTGTTGAGGCTCGTGTAGTCTATACACATGCGCCACTTGTTGTTCTTCTTTAGCACGAGGACTGGGTTGGCGAGCCACTCTGGAAAGAAAACTTCCATAATGAAGCCGGCTGCCAGAAGCCGGGCTATCTCCTCTCCCACAATCCTGCGTTTCTCCTCCGACAGTCGGCGAAGGGGTTGTTTGACTGGCTTTGCGTCTTCTCGGACGTGTAGTTTGTGCTCGGCGAATTCCTTCGGGATGCCCGGCATGTCCTTGGGGGACCATGCAAAGATGTCCCGATTCTCACGGAGGAAATCAGCGAGCTCGCCTTCCTATTTGCTATTTAGGTTTGCCCCGATGACGACAAACCTCTCTGGGTGCTCGGGGTCAAGAGGTATCTTCTTCGTCTCCTTGGCCGGCTGGAAAGATCCTTGAGCATCATGATCCTTGGGATCGGGGGACAAGGCCGACTGCTTGCCGGCTATGGCCACGACTCGGTCCAGCATCTTCTTTTCTTCAGCAATCACAAGGGACTCGGCCAGCCGACTGCTGGCTGCTGCGCACTCAGAGGACTTCTTGTAATCGCCGGCTACGGTGATGACGCCTTTGGTGCTTGGTATCTTCATCTTGAGGTATGCATAGTGGGGAACTGCCATGAATTTGGCCAAGGCAGGTCAGCCAAGCAATGCATGGTAAGGGCTCTCCAGGTCCACCACTTCAAACCAGATCGCTTCCCGACGGAAATGCTCCTTGTCCCCAAAAAGTACATCAATCTTGATCTTGCCAATGGGGGCGTAGGACAGGCCGGGTACGATGCCATGGAACACTGTTCGAGTAGGCATGAGTTGCTTTGTCTTGACGTTCAGCTTCTCCAGGGTGTCGCGGTACAAGATGTTGATGCTGCTCCCGCCGTCTATCAACACACGGGAGAAGCGGGCGGCGCGTCTGTTCGTTGCAAGGGTGGCATCCAGAACCAACGCATAAGAGCCGGGAGATGGCATCACCTCTGGGTGATCGGCCCGGCTCCAGCTGATAGGTTTTTCTGACCAGTGCATGTGCTCGGCGGGGTTGGCAGCAACCATGCTGACTTCCTGGTTCTCTCGGCGTTTGCTATGCCGGTCTTCGGGCTGGCTTGTAAAGATGATATAGGCGGCATGCTCGTCGGGGAACTCATCATGCACGGCTCCGACTACGGGCCGAGCGGCCGGCGCCGGCGGAACCGGAGGCGGCGGGCCGGCAGGCGGAGGCGGCGCGAGCCCTTCACCTTTGGAGATTCGGGTGAGCCAATGGCACTTCCGGGTTGTGTGGTTGGACGGCTTCGCGCCGCTGTGGAACTTGCACGGGGCGTCGAGAGTTTGCTCGTAGGAGAAGGCCGGCTGCCAAGCCGGCCTGCCGCCCTTGGGTTTCTTGGGCGCGGGCCGCCCTTCGGGCGGCACGTCTTCAACTGTGGCCACCTGCCGACTGGCGGGAGGCGGCGCGGGGCCCTTGCGCTTGTGGTCGTTCGAGTGTGGGCATCGGCCAGAATCCCCAGCCGGCGTCTTGGGCGCCGGGTTGAGTACTTTTCCGGACGCGTCTACCCGGAGCTCGGTCTTCATTGAGGAGTCGGCGGTGGCGTACTTGTCCGCTATGTCCAGAAGCTCGTCTAGGGTAGTCGGCTCATCGCAGAGAAGCTTGTGCTTGAGGAGGGTGCCTTCTCGGCACCCGGCTGTGAAGTATTCTATGGCTTGCACCTCGTGCACCCCTTCACAAGAGTTGCGGAGCTCGGCCCAACGCGTGAGGTAGTCGCGAGTTGACTCGGCGGGGCCTTGTACGCACAAGGAGAGCTGTCTGGGCTTGGGAGCCCGCTTGTAGGTGCTGGTGAAGTTGCGGACCAAGGCTTCTGTGAAGTCTAGCCAGCTATTGATGCTGCGTGGTTTGAGGCTATTGAGCCAGGTTCGCGCCGTGCCTTGCAGCATGAGGGGCACGTACTTCACGGCAACGCGCCGGTTGCCGTTGGCTATGCTAACCACTGTGGAGTAGTCGATCAGCCAATCTTCCGGCTTCACGGAGCCGTTGTACTTGGACGTGTCTCTTGGGAGCGAGAACCCTTTGGGGAAGGGCTCGTCGCGGATGCGGGGGCCGAAGCAAGGCGGACCGACATCGTCTTCTTCTTCCAGCGCCAGGGATCACGCCAGGCAGTCGATCCGATGGCGGGCGTCGTTTTCGCCGACTCCTTCACGGCGACCTAGTCGGCCGCTGAGAGTCGGATGCGCCACCGACGGAGGGGTGGGATATCTCTATCCACGGGGCCGAGGCGGAGGCGGGTTGCCCTGCCACTCCACGGCCCGAGGGTGGCCTTCTGCGTCTTGCTCGATGGAGATCCGGGTTTGGCTTCGGCTGGCAGCCGGCTCTTTCTCGCGCCGCGCGCGGTCTCTCCCGCAGTCGGCGTCCGGGACGTCGCGCCGTGATCTCGGCGTGGGGGAGGGCTTTCCGCGCGGGCGTCGGCTTCGTGCCGCTGCGCGGCTGCATCGATCAGCTGCTGGATGCGTCGGGTCATGTGGGGGAGTTCTTCGGCCCCCAGTCCGTCTAGCTCGTCTACGGCCGCCGGGGCGGCGCGCAGGTTCTCGAGTGGAGTGGCGTAGACTGGGCGGTCGACTCCTAACGTGTCGGCAACGACAGCGCCGCGCTGTCTGACAACGCCGACCCGGCTAGGCCCGCCTGGGGGCGGCGTGCCAAAGGCGGCGTGGTCGGCCTCGCGTCAGTGGGCCTCAGCAAGGCGTCTCATGGAAACCAATTTCCGGCCTTCCACGAGGAGGGCGAGGCGGCGAGCCTCCAGTGCTTCAGCGTCGGCGTCGGCCGGGAGGGGGGTGGACAAGTCGTGGACCGCCGCGTGCGGGGCGTCGTGGGCGCTCTCGTCAGCAGCGCCGTCGTGGCCGATGACCATCACCTCGTGGTGACAGCGTCGCAGCCATCGGCTCGGGGAAGCGGGTCATTGTAGATCGTGACATTGGTGGGGAAGGTGTCGAACGAGGCCGTGTCGGAGTCGACAGGCATCGGATCGGTGGAGCCAACCGACTCCAAGTCCACAGCAGGCTCGCTGGAGACATGGAGCCGGCCGAGGAGGTTGACGAGGTGGTCGGTGCCCGCGTCGGAGGCGAGCTCGTCGGAGATGAGGGTCTTGTCGAGGAGATCAGCAAGGCGACTCGCTGCGCAAGCGTTGGTGACGCCTTGCAGCGCGTTGTGGCAAGCGCCATCGGGCGTGCCGGGCTGGCTACGCTCGCGGGGGAGGAAAAGGGTTCCCGTCCAGAACAGGTTTCCGGACGACGGTGCACCTGGCCCCACGGTGGGCGCCAAATGTCGGGTGGTAGGTACGACATATGCCAGCGGGTGGCTTATCATTGTGGGAGCCAGTAAAACATCGCCGGTGCCTGGAAACGGGATGAGGCGAAGACATGCACGCCGGCGAATCTTACCCAGCTTCGGGGCTCTCCGTGGAGATAACACCCCTACTGCTGCTCTGCGGGGTCTCCGCATGATCACTAGATGAACAAGTAGCTACACAATGCTCCTTGAGCTGTTTGGCGAGAGGAGGAAGAAGGGCTCTGCTTGCTCTCTTCTCCTCCCTACGTGGTGTCTAAAACTAGCAGGGATCAACCCTTTGCATGGGTGTCCCGGGGGGTTTATATAGGCCTACCCCTCGGGGGTACAATGGTAATCCGGCTGGGCGTGAGGCCCAGCCGTCTGTGTCTTCGCTCTCCAGCTTCTGCGCCGGCTGGTGGGTCCCGCCGGCTGCCGGCTCCCTGGTCGACAGGCAGGCCCCACTGTCCAGGGCCTTGTCGGTGGCTGGTTACTGTTGCTCAATCTTGGTGACGAGGGCTTCGCCGAGGAAAGCATGGCTACAGTGCTGCCGTCCGGCGGGTGACCACTGTAGCCTCACCGCGTCTTGTCTCCTTAATGGGGCGTCTCCTTCGAGGGGGTGGCAAGCCGGCTGGAGAGAGCCGGCTCCGTCTCGGGCCGACTGGGGGAGGCCAGGCCGCCTTCAGGTGTCTCTCTGCCTGAAGGGGCCCACCGCCTGTGGGCCGTAATGGTAGCCCGTCGTGGATGACATCAGGGTCAGTGTGGCAATAGTTCCACGCCGGACGGGGCACGGCCACCCGTACGGCGCACTGTGCCAGGCGCGCTCCGGGATTCGGGGGTGGCAGGCTTCACTGTAGCCACGCCCCGTCACATCGCCGTTATGTGGATGCAGACTTCGGGTGTACGGTCTTGACCGCTTTATGGGAGCCGGCTCCTTGTAGTCGGCCTTCTCGCAGCCGGCTCCTCGGAGCCAGCCCTCCCATGGCTTTCTTCATGAGGGCTGAAGTCGAGCCGCCTTCCAATAGCTGGCCTGGGAGAAAGCCGGCCAGGGGAAGGCGTACCCATGTCTTGGATTCTTGAGAGCCGGATCGGCTCGTAATTTTTTCAGAAAGGCCAGGGGGAGCCGGCTAGGCTACCCGTGGTCACTTACTCCGACAATAATGTGCACAATGTGACCAAGGAGTTGATCACGGGATGATGTGTTACGGAACGAGTAAAGAGACTTGCCGGTAACGAGATTGAACAAGGTATCGGGATACCGACGATCGAATCTCGGGCAAGTATCGTACCGCTAGACAAAGGGAATTGTATACGGGATTGATTGAATCCTTGACATCGTGGTTCATCCGATGAGATCATCGTGGAACATGTGGGAGCCAACATGGGTATCCAGATCCCGCTGTTGGTTATTGACCGGAGAGTTGTCTCGGTCATGTCTGCATGGTTCCCGAACCCGTAGGGTCTACACACTTAAGGTTCGATGACGCTAGGGTTATAGGGAATAGATATATGTGGTTACTGAATGTTGTTCGGAGTCCCGGATGAGATCCCGGACGTCACGAGGAGTTCCGGAATGGTCCGGAGGTAAAGATTTATATATGGGAAGTCCTGTTTTGGTCGCCGAAAAAGTTTCGGGTTTTATCGGTAATGTACCGGGACCACCGAGAGGGTCCCGGTGGTCCACCAAGTGGGGCCACCAGCCCCGGAGGGCTTCATGGGCCAATTTTGGGAGGGGACCAGCCCCAGGTGGGCTGGTGCGCCCCCGCCACCAGGGCCCAAGGCGAAGAGAGAAGGGAAAAGGGGGAAACCCTAGGCTCAGATGGGCCTAATGCCCACCTAGTGGTGCGCCCCCCCTCTCTCCCCCCTTGGCCGCCCCCTAGATGGGATCTAGGGCTGGCCGCCACCCCTAGGGGTGGAAACCTAGGTGGGGGCGCAGCCCCTCCCTTTCCCCTATATATAGTGGGGGTTTTGGGCTGCCAGAAACACGAGAACATCTCCTTCTTGGCGCAGCCCTACCCCTCTCCCTCCTCGTCTCTTGCGGTGCTTGGCGAAGCCCTGCTGGAGTACCACGCTCCTCCACCACCACCACGCCGTCGTGCTGCTGCTGGATGGAGTCTTCCCAACCTCTCCTTCTCCCCTTGCTGGATCAAGGCGTAGGAGACGTCACCGGGCTGTACGTGTGTTGAACACGGAGGTGCCGTCCGTTCGGCACTAGGATCATCGGTGATTTGGATCACGACGAGTACGACTCCATCGACCCAGTTCACTTGAACGCTTCCGCTTAGCGATCTACAAGGGTATGTAGATGCACTCTCCTTCCCTCGTTGCTAGATTACTCCATAGATTGATCTTGGTGATGCGTAGAAAATTTTGAATTTCTGCTACGTTCCCAACATTAAGCATTTCATTCATGTGGCCATCAACTCTTCATGGTATATGAGGTAACACCTCCTCAATACTGTAGGATCGAAAGTATGTCTAGAGGGGGGTGATTAGACTACTTGACCAAATAAAAACTTAACCTTTTCCCAATTTTAGTTCTTGGCAGATTTTAGCTAATTTAGGACAAGTCAAGCAATCATCACATGATTCAAGCAAGCATGCAAAGAGTATATAGGCAGCGGAAAGTAAAGCATGCAACTTGCAAGAATGTAAAGGGAAGGGTTTGGAGAATTCAAACGCAATTGGAGACACGGATGTTTTTCCCGTGGTTCGGATAGGTGGTGCTATCCTACATCCACGTTGATGGAGACTTCAACCCACGAAGGGTAACGGTTGCGCGAGTCCACACAGGGCTCCACCCAAGGGTAACGGTTGCGCGAGTCCACACAGGGCTCCACCCACGAAGGGTCCACGAAGAAGCAACCACCCACAAAGGGTCCACGAAGAAGCAACCTTGTCTATCCCACCATGGCCATCGCCCACACAGGACTTGCCTCACTAGCGGTAGATCTTCACGAAGTAGGCGATCTCCTTGCCCTTACAAACTCCTTAGTTCAACTCCACAATCTTGTCGGAGGCTCCCAAGTGACACCTAGCCAATCTAGGAGACACCACTCTCCAAGAAGTAACAAATGGTGTGTAGGTAATGAACTCCTTGCTCTTGTGCTTCAAATGATAGTCTCCCCAACACTCAACTCTCTCTCATAGGATTTGGATTTAGTGGAAAGAAGATTTGAGTGGAAAGCAACTTGGGAAGGCTAGAGATCAAGATTCATATGGTAGGAATGGAATATCTTGGTCTCAACACATGAGTAGGTGGTTCTCTCTCAGAACATATGAGTTGGAATGGTGTGTGTGTGTGTTCTGATGGCTCTCTCCACGAATGAAGAGGAGGTGGAGGGGTATATATAGCCTCCACACAAAATCCAACCGTTACACAGTTTTCCAATCTCGGTGGGACCGAATCAATAAACTCGGTCGGACCGAAAATGTAAACCTAGTGACCGTTAGAGATTTTCGGTGGGACTGACATGCAACTCGGTAGGACCGATATGGTTAGGGTTTGGGCATAACGTAATCTCAGTGAGACCGATTACACAAACTCGGTGAGACCGAATTTGGTAATTAGCTAACCAGAGAGTTGGTCAGACGAACTCGGTGGGACCGATTTGCTCTTTCGGTGAGACCGAGTGGAACTCGGTGAGACCGAAAAGTTACAAAGGGGAAACATTGAGTTTACATTGCAATCTCGGTGGGACCGATTCGCTCTTTCGGTGAGACCGAAAAGTTACGAAAGGGAAACAGAGAGTTTGCAATCCCATCCCGGTGAGACTGAGATCCTTATCGGTAGAACCGAATTGCTAGGGTTTGGCAGTGGCTAATGACAAGTGAAACTCGGTGGCGCCGGATAGGAAGAATCGGTAGGACCGAGTTTGGCTTAGGGTTTAGGTCATATGTGGATATGGGAAAGTAGTTGAGGGTTTTGGAGCATATCACTAAGCACATGAAGCAAGAGGCTCATTAAGCAACACCTCATCCCTCCTTGATAGTATTGGCTTTTCCTATGGACTCAATGTGATCTTGGATCACTAAAATATAAAATGAAGAGTCTTGAGCTTTTGAGCTTGAGCCAATCCTTTGTCCTTAGCATTTCGAGGGTTCCACTTTCACATCCATGCCATGCCAATCATTGAGCTTTCCTGAAATAATCATCTTGGAATAGCATTAGCTCAATGAGCTATATGTTGTTATGAATTACCAAAACCACCTAGGGATAGTTGCACTTTCAATCTCCCCCTTTTTGGTAATTGATGACAACATATAGATCAAAGCTTCGACAAATGATAATAAGCATGAAATATATCGTCGCTTTGAGAAGTATGTGATAAGTAAGAGCTCCCCCTAAATTTGTGCATATTTAAAATTTGCTTTGGACTGCAAATGCACAAGGAGTTAGAGTCATGGGTTACTCTTCCATGTCACATACATCTTGGTGGAGCGCTTAAAATGATAAGAATGAAATACATGCACTCATCACCAAGAATAGTGAATGATCACATAAGATAGATAAGATAATAGCATTAAGCAAGCATTAAGTGTAGCTTATGATCAAACACATGATCATCAATGTCTCACAAGCATAGTATCTCAAGCACTCAAAAGCAAACAAGTTTGAAAAACCACCAAATAAAGCAAGAGAGAAAAGCAACACACTCTCTCGAAGCCTATGATCTATACATCTTCTCCCCCTTTGGCAACAAGTTACCAAAAAGTTCCTAGAAAATGCATAGCACTAGATCGACGCTCAGGCTTGATCTTCTGGTGGTGGTGGAGTCCGGATCACTCCAAGGACGAAGGCTTCGGTAGATGCTGAAGTAGACGCTGGAGTTGGAGCTGAAGTAGATGCTGGAGCTGGTGGAACTGAGGCTGTGGCTGGTGCTGAGGTGGTGGCTCTGGTGTCAGCAACTGGCACGGTAGATGACCTCGGGCCTCGTGGCACTCTGGCAAAGGCATGAGTGGTAGTCCTGCCTCTCCTCTCCTGCATGTCCTCCTGGAGCTGCTCCACTGCAGACTGAACTTCCGTTACTTTGACATCCAAGTCATAGAACTTTTGTTCCATGATTCTCTCTAGGCTCTGCTGATTTTGAGTGAGGGTGGCCAGACTTTGCTCAATCCTCAGCGTGGATGCAATCAAGTAACCAAGCTGCTCTTGTTTAGTCTTCAAGAAATACTCAGATGCCTCCTCTTGAGTTGGCATCTTGGCAGCTTTCTCCTTTCTTGCCTTCTCCTTCTTTGCTTGTGCTTGAACTGATGATGGCTCATTCTCAGTCATGACCACTTGGTTATCCTCAAAATCTAGACGGATGGGCAGGTGTTCCTTGTCCAATAAGTATATGCATGTGCCCATCTTGGAGTTGATGAGCTCCTGGATCTGAGGGGCATATCCGCAACTCCTCTTCTGTTCTGCTGCAGTCCTCTTGATTGTTTCCACTATTAGGCTCATCACCTTGAACTTCTGAGGTACATCAAATACATGAAGCAGGTTGATAGCATGGCCTCTGATCATCTTGTGATCTCCAGACTTGGGCAATAAGGTGTGCCTCAATATCCAATTGATCGTTGGCAGTCCTGACAGAAGGTAGTGCACTGAGCCAAATTTGAACGTGTCAAGTGCCTCATTTGGGATCTCCTTGTACATATTGGACATTGAGTTGTGGTCCATCTTCTTCTTGGCATATATGTCCATGTCATCATCATGCTCCTCTGGGGCATTAATGATCTGTGCCCACTCAGCAATTGTGGATTGGTACCTTGTACCCTCAGACATCCATATGATCCTCCCATCTGAATAAAAATGTGCTGTGGAGTAGAATTGCATGATCAGCTCCTCGTTCCACTTTGTGAGCTTCTGCCCAACAAAGTCAGCAACTCCACAAGCACTAAAGCTATCAAATACTCCAGGGTAGTGCTCCTCATTCTCCTTCATGTAGGTCCAGTCGACCCATCTCATATCACAGACTATGGGCTTCTTATCAAGCAAAACTGTCTCATAAAAATCTTGCTGCTCCTTGGTGTGGAACCTGTAATCCACGGCAGTCCTTCTCCTTGAAGCATACGGGTCTGCTTCTCTCCACTTCCTCAGCCCTGAATCTCTCCTGAGCTTCATATCCTCAGCCACAGGATGAGCATCGTTGTGGTCTGGGATCTTGGGCTTTAGCTTTCTCAGGACATTCTCTTCCTCTTCTTCAGCAACAGTCTCAGGCACTGGGGCCTTGTTCTTCTCAGCTGCAGGAATGCTCCTTGTATTCCTCTTTGGTTTTGGCTTGGAGGCAGCTTTGGGCTTAGATGCAGTAGCCCCTGACCTTATGGCATCACCCATCAGCTTGGGTGCCTTGGGTGCCGGTGCAGCTACCTCTTCTTCCTCTTCCTCTTCCATGATGGAAGCCTTTCCTAGTACTCTGGCCACGGTCTTCTTAACCCTTTCCTTTCTTTTCTTTCCCTCAGTAGCAATTGGCTCTTTGGGAGTGGGCTTCTCAGTTGAGGCTCTTGCCTTTGACATGGGCTGCCTGCCTGCTGGCCTTTTGATCTTCAGCCCTGGCTTTGTGCCTTGAGCTGGCTCAACTCTCTTGGAAGTGGCCTCTTCCTCTGCCACATAGTCTTCATCTTCAGAGTCTGAAGTCCTCTTCTTCCTCTGTCTGGTGGCAGCCTTTGGCAAGTTGCTAGGGGTGCTCCTGCTGCCTTCATCTGAAGAACTTGAGGGACTAGTGCCCTCACTCATGTGCACCTGCTGCTCTGACATGTTTTGGCTATCACTTTGATCAGACATGCTGCAAACTGACTGCTGACCCTGTGAACAGATTATAGATGAGATAGAGTGGATGAGCATCACAAAATGCAGAGATTTTTGCAAAAGAATGATCCAAAAACTTAGTTTTAGTTTCCCACTGAAATCATCTCGGATCTACCGATTTTCAAACTCGGTGATACCGAAGCAGTTTTGGAACCTAAACTAGTGAACTCGGTTGGACCGAGTCACAGTTCGGTGGCACCGAGACTGCTAGGGTTTCACAGAGTTCCAAAATCGGTCACACCGATAAGTAATTCTCGGTCAGACCGAGTCTCACTTGTGCAATGGCATAAGCCAAATCGGTGGGACCGAGTTTTTCAACTCGGTGGGTCCGAGATGGTTTCAGCGGAAACCTAAACCTAGAATTTTCGAATCAAACCTAATCTATGAGCGTTTTGACTGGATAGGAGTGTTTCAATCGTGGCAAGAATCATGAAGATCACAATGTGCTAGGAATCAGATTGGAGAATAGCACAAAGATCAAGTCCATACCCTAGTTCGGCGGGGACTTGCTACGGCGGCAACGGCGGGGCAGAATTCCCGTTGACGGCGACGGAGACCAGCGACTGGAGGCGGCTGGCGGCAAGAAGACGATCCAGAGACCACGAGGGCAGAGCAGGCTATCGCGCGGGCGAAGGGGTTCGGAGAAATTTCCAAAATTTTGCCCGTGACTATATATAGCCCGACCCTGTTGGTGTGACCGAGTGGAACAACTCGGTGGCACCGAGATTCATAACTGCAAGTAGTTACTGAAACTCGGTGTGACCGAAAGGTTCAAATCGGTTGCACCGAGATCGAAAACCTTGATCAACTTAATGATCTCGGTAGGACCGAAAGTGGAGTATCGGTCAGACCGAGAATCATAAAGAGATTTTGGAAGTTTAAGTCTATGACGAATCGGGGACTCCGAGCGCTCCTCACACAGAGTGGTTCGAATCTGACTTGATCAAATTTTGTGATGCAGCATGAATAGAGTTTGAGACGAGAAAATCATAGATAGCTAGAGGAGGTTCTTAGGCATTCTTGTCCATCCACTTGGCAAAAAGAAATAAAGCCGAACAATCAAAACAACAAGTGGATGTCCTCGAATGAGTAAAATATGCAACCAGCATGCTCGCACAATAAGATGGCGAATGAAATATGTGACAAGGCATGCACAACCAATTCTAGCATCTATCAAGCAATTTGCGATGACTAGGTCATCTATATATGAGTATATTGACTTAGGAGTCAAGTGAGAACACTTGATCATAGGTCATACTCATCGTTTAAGCTCAAGTGGGGTTACCACTTTTACATAAAGCATTGTTGTGTTCACATCTTTAGAGTTGCTTTAGCTCAAGTCTTAGAGTAAAGCTCCCCCTAGATGTGATATCCCCCCTAAGAGGGATGAACTAACCTTGGGTTTTGTCGATGATGACTTCATGTAGATATTGAAGATGTGGATGCTCAATGTTGATGTAGATCTCTTGGAGCTATCCATTTGAGTGAATTGCACTTTCAATACCTACATGGGTTAGTCCCACAAAGAACAAACAAGGATATCCATAGACATAGAGTGATGCACACACAAGATGATGTCCATGAAAACTTTTAGGTTACCTTGTCCCTTGTCTTACCAACAAGAGGGTTTGTGACTCCTTGAACTAGTGCAAGATGTGGAAGTTGATTGCACTTGTTCTTGCCAAAATGATAAGAGTGAAGTATGTTGGCGGAGTCACCCTCGAGAACTCTCTAGTTCTTCTTCTTTTGGATCCACACCATCTTGATGGGAATCCTTGGAGTTGTAGTCGTACTTGATGAAGTGGAACTTGAAGTAGTCTTGGGAATCCACTTGACTAAGGTCTTTGGAGCTTCTTCAAATGCATCAATTTCCTCTTGAAGCTTGTCCTTGCCTTTTTGCTTGTAGTCTTGTGGTGGAAGATCATCTTGAGCTCGTGTCCCCTTGAAAGAAGTATCATACTTCTCTTGTTGAGGAATAAACTTTGTCTTGGGGTATTGATCTTTTTCCCACTCAACTCCATTTGCATTGAACTTTCGTTCAAAACCAACACCTTGATTCTTCCGGTGCATTCCTTGCTTGCGCACAATTTCCTCGAATTGCGTACTCCTGGCAAGGCTTTTGTACACTCCTTTCTCTATAATTCCCTTCAATAAACTATTTTCTTGCTCAAGTGTAACTTGGCTAAGAGAGTCATTAGTGGAATCAAGAGAACTACTAGAAGCAACAATATTGGATTTAACATGATCATTGTTACTGCTAGAGGAAGAATCTTTCTTGTTACTAGACTTGACTTGAGGCATGTAAGTGGATAAGAGTAAACGCTTGGCAATGTAAGAGGAACTTTTCTTGCGGAGATCATCATTGATTGCTTTTAAGAACTCATGCTCTTTCTCAAGATTGAGCTTCTCAAAGCGTAATTTCTCATGAGCTCTTAAAAGTTCTCGATGATCTTCGAAGATGGTTTCATGAGCTAACTTAAGAGTGTTTAGTTCTTTAGTTAGGGCCTCAATCTTCTCCTTATCATTGTCATTCGTTTTATCTTGATTAGCATGTTTAATTGACATTTCATCATAGTATTCATCACTAGAGTTGTCAATAAGCAAATCATCACCTAACAAGTCATCTTCATCACTATTGAAATCAACATACTCGGGGTGTGTTACCTTAGGACCTTTAGCCATGAAGCATCTTCCAATTCCTTCATTTGGTGAGTCAAATATGTCGTAGGAGTTGGTTGACACAAGTGCTAGACCGGCAACACCTTCATCTTGAGTATCTTCGGAGTCGGAGTGATAACTTCTTTCGGAGTGGCTGTCGGAGTCGGAGCCGGATACCCATTCACCAACATGAGCTTGATGTCTTCGTCTTGTATAGCTCCTTGATGATTTTTCCTTCCTTTCCGAATCCTTGCTTCTCCGTGAGTATCTTCGTTCATAACGATCATCTCTAGTCCTTCTCTCTCTTGGTGGTGATCCTTTGCTTCTTCTTTTTGGAGAATCTTCTCTTCTCTTGGAGGGAGCCGTACACTCATTGGAATAGTGTCCGGGTCTTCCACAATTGTAGCAGTTTCGCTCTCGACTAGAAGATCTTTTGTCATTGTAGGACCTTGACTTGAAGCTTCTATCTTTGCTTCTACTCTTGTAGAACTTGTTGAAATTCTTCACCATTAAGCTCAATTCTTCATTGAAGTCTTGTTTCTCACTTGATGATGTAGGGGCTTCACATGAGGCTTTATAGGCACCACTTGATTTGTTGTGAAGTTCCTCTTTATCCTTAAGTGACATCTCATGAGCAACAATTCTTCCAATCACCTCCGTTGGCTTGAGATCTTTGTAATTGGGCATCATTTGGATCAATGTGCACACGGTATCATATTTTCCATCCAAGGCTCTTAGAATCTTCTTGATGATGAATCTATCGGTCATCTCTTCACTTCCTAAGCCGGCAATCTCATTTGTGATGATAGCAAGCCTAGAGTACATTTCAGCGACACCTTCACCATCCTTCATCTTGAACTTGTCAAGTTGGCTTTGAAGCACATCCAACTTGGATTCCTTGACGGAGTCGGTACCTTCGTGCATATCAATCAAAGTGTCCCAAATTTCCTTTGCATTCTCAAGACGGCTGATTTTGTTGAATTCTTCGGGGCACAATCCATTGAAGAGAATATCACAAGCTTGAGCATTGTATTGCAACATCTTCAACTCATCCGCGGTAGCTTCACGGTTTGGTTCTCTCCCATCAAAGAAGTCACCTTGCAAACCAACACACACAATAGCCCAAATGGCGGGGTTATGTCCAAGAATATGCATTTTCATTTTATGCTTCCAACTAGCAAAATTAGTACCATCAAAGTAAGGACCTCTATGGTGATAATTTCCCTCGCTAGACGCCATACTCTCCTAGGTTGTGAAACCAAGGCTATGACCACCAAAAGCTATGGAGATCAAAGGAAATGGAGACCAAAGCTCTGATACCACTTGTAGGATCGAAAGTATGTCTAGAGGGGGGTGATTAGACTACTTGACCAAATAAAAACTTAACCTTTTCCCAATTTTAGTTCTTGGCAGATTTTAGCTAATTTAGGACAAGTCAAGCAATCATCACATGATTCAAGCAAGCATGCAGAGAGTATATAGGCAGCGGAAAGTAAAGCATGCAACTTGCAAGAATGTAAAGGGAAGGGTTTGGAGAATTCAAACGCAATTGGAGACACGGATGTTTTTCCCGTGGTTCGGATAGGTGGTGCTATCCTACATCCACGTTGATGGAGACTTCAACCCACGAAGGGTAACGGTTGCGCGAGTCCACACAGGGCTCCACCCAAGGGTAACGGTTGCGCGAGTCCACACAGGGCTCCGCCCACGAAGGGTCCACGAAGAAGCAACCACCCACAAAGGGTCCACGAAGAAGCAACCTTGTCTATCCCACCATGGCCATCGCCCACACAGGACTTGCCTCACTAGCGGTAGATCTTCACGAAGTAGGCGATCTCCTTGCCCTTACAAACTCCTTGGTTCAACTCCACAATCTTGTCGGAGGCTCCCAAGTGACACCTAGCCAATCTAGGAGACACCACTCTCCAAGAAGTAACAAATGGTGTGTAGGTAATGAACTCCTTGCTCTTGTGCTTCAAATGATAGTCTCCCCAACACTCAACTCTCTCTCATAGGATTTGGATTTAGTGGAAAGAAGATTTGAGTGGAAAGCAACTTGGGAAGGCTAGAGATCAAGATTCATATGGTAGGAATGGAATATCTTGGTCTCAACACATGAGTAGGTGGTTCTCTCTCAGAACATATGAGTTGGAATGGTGTGTGTGTGTTCTGATGGCTCTCTCCACGAATGAAGAGGAGGTGGAGGGGTATATATAGCCTCCACACAAAATCCAACCGTTACACAGTTTTCCAATCTCGGTGGGACCGAATCAATAAACTCGGTCGGACCGAAAATGTAAACCTAGTGACCATTAGAGATTTTCGGTGGGACTGACATGCAACTCGGTAGGACCGATATGGTTAGGGTTTGGGCATAACGTAATCTCAGTGAGACCGATTACACAAACTCGGTGAGACCGAATTTGGTAATTAGCTAACCAGAGAGTTGGTCAGACGAACTCGGTGGGACCGATTTGCTCTTTCGGTGAGACCGAGTGGAACTCGGTGAGACCGAAAAGTTACAAAGGGGAAACACTGAGTTTACATTGCAATCTCGATGGGACCGATTCGCTCTTTCGGTGAGACCGAAAAGTTACAAAAGGGAAACAGAGAGTTTGCAATCCCATCTCGGTGAGACCGAGATCCTTATCGGTAGAACCGAATTGCTAGGGTTTGGCAGTGGCTAATGACAAGTGAAACTCGGTGGCGGCGGATAGGAAGAATCGGTAGGACCGAGTTTGGCTTAGGGTTTAGGTCATATGTGGATATGGGAAAGTAGTTGAGGGTTTTGGAGCATATCACTAAGCACATGAAGCAAGAGGCTCATTAAGCAACACCTCATCCCTCCTTGATAGTATTGGCTTTTCCTATGGACTCAATGTGATCTTGGATCACTAAAATATAAAATGAAGAGTCTTGAGCTTTTGAGCTTGAGCCAATCCTTTGTCCTTAGCATTTCGAGGGTTCCACTTTCACATCCATGCCATGCCAATCATTGAGCTTTCCTGAAATAATTATCTTGGAATAGCATTAGCTCAATGAGCTATATGTTGTTATGAATTACCAAAACCACCTAGGGATAGTTGCACTTTCAAATACTCATTATACCTTCAAATACAAAGTTCCATAGAACTCAGTAGCCATACCTCCTAACTCCCTCTCATCTTGGTGCATAGACCTATCAGCTCTTAATAGTTGTGTGATGCGATTCTTCCTCTTCTTTCTGCCCGTAGCCTTTAGGTGATTTTTTTGTATTGCTGTCACCTTCAGCCAACCATTGGATTCGGGGGCGCTATCACCACGTGATTTCTCACAGAAATTCAACTCAACTATTCTTTCTTCGATTTTCTTCTCCTCATAACTAGGTCCCTGCTTGTTCGGAACAACACATAACTCGCCTAGCCTCTTTTTCAAAGTACGAGCTCCTTCCGTATGTGCCAAAATGTGCACCTTACCCAGCTCGCAAGTGCACTCGCCAGCCAGTCGAGCTTATCTTTCATGGAGGCGACCGAGATGGCCCCCTCCTCTTCGTTCCATATGCGTTCCACCATAGCATCAAAATCTGGGTGTGTACCCCACATCACCTCAAAGCGGAAAGGTTTGTCCACTGCTATCCTTCTATTCACTGCTTCAATTTCATTACATCACACGATAGGAAGATGATTTGACTTAGAAACAACTAGAAAACGTAGTGAAGTAAAAGGAAACATGCCACTCCAACTTCTTTTTGCTAGAGCTTTGCCTAGCCGAACTCTGCAAAACTAACCACTGCTCACACGTTTCTCAAAGGTCTAGTCCACCCCAATGTATCCCAAGTCATCAAGTCCACATAAATCAACTGCTTCTCTGGACCCCGGCATCTGGGACACATCACACAAGTCCGGTCCCATTTGCTCCTCCCTCTGAAGCACTTGGTTAAAATACCCAATGCAGAGCCATGGAAGCATTGATTCACTCCTCAAACGAGCTATCACATCCAAGTCTACTGACACAGGCTTCTGTTGGCCTCGCAATAAAAGCACATCAACCTCCATTCTTCCTTCTCAAGCTCCGTAACCATTGTGTCAACATGATATCTTGAGAAGTTCTTCACTCATAACCTCACCCCATTATGACAGAACACAACAATTCCCCCACTTAGTCCACTACTAGCAACGACAAAACCACCATCAAAACGTATTCACCTTCTGCATTGTTTGCCAATGTTCACGTCCTCCACCACAAACACGCAAAAAATTAAGTGTGGAGTCAATAATACTGATGAAACTGATGGAGTAATGAGAGGAGTCGTTTGCATATTTTACATTGCCATCACAATTGTGTGCTACCTCCTCCTTGGCAACGACAACAAAGAAAGGCCACTAAAAATATAGCTTTCGATACTCCTCCGGATGCCTGATTTGATCAGCCAAAAAAATCACCCCAAGAAAACAAGTGCAGGCTACAGTACGAAGGGAGAAGAAGGGAAAAAGGGCACCGAGGTCGACGATTGTAGGCAAGAGTAAACTTTGACTCTGATCCCGAGCCCTTATCTAGCTGTTTTTCTTTGGAATGATCATTGTTAAGACTTGGTATATGTTTCAGTTATGCAGACATACACCAGTAGAGAGGAATGAGATCCCATCAGTGATAGGGCTCTGAGTATTTATGTTCCATGTTTCAGATCCACATCATGTGATTTATGTGCTTTCTGCATGTTGTAAATTGCAATTCAAGAACAATGGATTGATCACAACAGCTTGATTCCATCTTTCTATTTGTCCCATAAGACATATGAGCTACTTAGGATGAAAAGGTACACATGAGGACTTCAGCGAAACTAATTAGGTATGCACCTAGAAGGAACAATGAAACTTCCTCCTTTAGATGTACGAATTGATCCTCTAATCTTGGCAATATGACTCGCCTGCTTCCTTTCTATAAATCCGTATTTACACAAGCTTTTTTCTTATGAAACTACAAAGAATTTGAGACCATTCTTCTCTTCCCTTTCCTATTGAATATGCACGTCTCTCTCAAATTTAGGTTTTGCATGCTACACGCGGATAATTACCTAGTTTTCTATTACCTTTGTCCCAAATTACTTGTCTTAGATTTGTCTAGATATGGATGTATCTAGACACGTTTAGATACATCCATATCTAGGCAAATCTAAGACAAGTAATTCGGGACGAAGGGAGTATATATTTGTATCAAATAAAAGTGTATCATCTACAAACTTCAAACTGAACCCCTATGGCTAAAAGTCCGACAAAAGACCAGTGATCATGCCTTGCCTATTAGTTCCATTGAGAATTTTTAGAAAAGAAAATCAACAACTGAAGTGAAGGTAAAAGAGTCACGGGGTCCTTAAGCCTAAGCCCCTCGCCAGTTTCAAAATAGCTACTATCATGCACATCAATCCTGACACCAACAAACCCCTTATGAATCAACACTCTCATCCTCTTCCTTCACATATGACTAAAACCTCTCAATCGAAGCATTTTCTCTAAAAAGGATCAATACACTTTACACCAGGCTTTTCACGTGTCTTCTCCTCTTTTTTCTGATGCACCACGTGAACGAAACACCAACCACACTCTTTAAAACGAACCTTCCTTTTGTAAATGTAGTATCGATAAATGCATAAGGCTACTAATGCATCAACTCAACCTGTTAGTATACATGCTTTAGCAAAGTTCTTTAAAGAGTGTCCACTCAAGACAATTACCATCGTACTTATTAAGAGAAGTGCTTTGGACTCTTTTGAAATTAAAGTTAACATAGCAAGATTAAGTCTAAATAGCCCACCTGACAAAATAATACTCCCTCTATAAACAAATGTAAGACGTCTTACATTGTATACAGAGGGAGTACTAAAAGAGACTAAAGAGTTCCATTTTCAAAATATTCGAATAAGGTTATAAAATCATGTTTTGTAAGATTCTAGAACTTTTGATAAACAGGAAAAGTAAAAAACCATCAGATCGAGTGCCTCCCTCAGCAGTAGAATCTATCCAAACATTTACTCGCCAATCTCATCTTCAGATAAAGCCCAAATGAACTTCACATTTTCTCCCATGGACACCTCTAACATGAACACTTATTAGAATTACACTATGCGGGCACTACTTTTGCTAATTTCCTACCATGAAACAAGTTTGGTTTTTAACATGTGAGCGAAATAATAAGACGGAAAAAGAATCCCCGATAAAATAATAATGAAGGAGTCTAAAGAGTTTCATTTTTAAAATCTTCGAATAAGGCTATAAATCATGTTTTACAAGATCCTAAAACTTCTGATAAATAAGAAAAGTAAAATCACCAGGGCGAGTGCCCCTCAACATTAGGATCTATCCAAACACTGACTCGCTAATCTCATCTTCAGAGCCCTAATGAGCTTTTTATTTTTTTATGGACACCACTAAGATAAACAACTCTGATAATTACACTATGTGAGCGCCACTCTTGCTACCATGGAACAAGTTCGCTTTTTACCATGTCAAATAGAGAAATATAATAATATAATAAGGGAAAAAAAAGAGCTAAGCTCACACACGAACGCGAGGGACGCGAGGGCCAGAGACAGAGAGACCTCGACCGAGCCCTCCCCCACATCACTTCCCCCTCTCCCCCCTCGCAGAGCCCACCCCGCCCCTCCCCGACTCGATCTCCGTCGACCGCCGCGGCATCACCGCCCGGCCTACCGCCCTCCCCCCCTGGGGAGGACCTCCTCTGCCCCATCCCGATCCCCGATGCGATGCCCTCGCGGCGCGATCGCGTGAGCACGGCACAATGAATCCCAGAGATTCCGACGACGACCGCCCCGGGGCGACGGCGGGATCGTCTTCGGCGGCCCCGGCGCAGCAGCAGCAGCAGCAATCGCTCGAGTGGAGGTTCGCGCAGGTCTTCGGCGAGCGCGCGGCGGGCGAGGACGTGCAGGAAGGTACGTTCGCGTGCCCGCAACAACGGGTTCGCGCTTCCCGCCCCCGAGATCCGCTCGATTCGTGGGGCCTCTGAGGCCGGGTCGCGCCGGAGAGCTGTGCTGGTGGACTGTGGGGATCGGGAGGATAGGTCAAGGATCGGTGGCTGTGGGATTGGTGTCATCTGTGCCTACCAGAGGACTGGGGCGTTTGGTCCGTTGGCTCGTAGGAAAATGCGCGCGCTAGATATGTTCTGCCGTATTTGTAGAGTCGATGGATGGTTATGGTGACTAGTGTGCTTCTGTGCTAGCAGGTTCCGCCTTGCCGGAACGTTTTGGAGCCGAAGTCAGGATTGCTCCTTAATATGCTTCACGCTGCGAACAATTTTTTTCATCATTTGTTAAAAGGCGAATCTTTCGTCAGTCTTAGGGTCTTGTCACACAAGGCCTCAGCTGGACTTTGAAGAATTCGGTCATAAAGACAGGTTTTTGATCATGTGATTTGAGGAATGCAGGAAGGTCGTAAGAGGGTGCGGAGCTCGTGAGCTCTTGTAGTAGATTCACAGTTGGAGATGTGTTGGTTAATGCTTTTCTTGACGGTTATGATGATTTGGCGGCAACCTGAACTGAATTACGTTACTGTGTTGATCACGTAAGGGGTGGAGGCTTATGATCATTTAGGATGATTCTAGCATGATTTTGCATTGGCCCACAGTGCCTTTCATCTTTTGTCGGATTTGGATGTATTTGACAGGACATACATGCTTTCCATCTGTGCATGGGAGAAACTGTCCATTGTTAATATTTTATATGTCTTCTATTAATCGTGTCCGTGCAATGCATGCTAGTACTAGGCAATGTATTAATTGCATTGCACACTAATATTTGACAAGATTAAATCGCATGTTAATATTAGGCAGGATATAATTAATTGGTTAGCGCTAGCATGGATATTGGGTATGCTATTAATTAGGGGGGATTGTGTGAGGGAGGTTGTGGCTACGTGACTGGGCAGGACGTGGGCGGGACTCTGGCAGAACATGGAATATGAGCCCTTGGATTGGATGGCAGACCACGGAAGCAATATCAACTCTTAGATTTAATTAGATGGATTATATCGTAGGGTGTGGGTCGTTCTGGATACACTAATTTTGGTGGCTTCAGAAGAATTAGAACTCGCTACTTTTATAAGTTGTAGATGTAGAGATAGAGATAGAGATGCTGCATTGGTCCGTCTGTCTTGATATGATCATCCACTTTGACGCAATTAAAGATTTTAATCCTTATGATGGGAACCTTTGATTTCATTTTCTGAATCAGACAGCTTGTTCATTTGATTATTAGCTTATTTTATTTGGGATTCGTAGGATACATGCTAAACACTCATAGCCTTGTATTACAATCTAAGGCTACTTTCTTGGTTTATCCGTTTGCATTTCAATTGAATAATTTCTTGCGTGTTGATTGGGTATATGCTGTTCTGTTTCAGTTGACATCATCTCTGCAATCGAGTTTGATAAATCTGGTGATCATCTTGCCACCGGAGACAGAGGAGGACGTGTTGTTTTATTTGAGAGAACAGATGCTCGGGATGTAAGCACCATGTAGTTGAACTTATAGGGGTTTCAGTTTAAATATTTTGCCCTCATGAAGTTAATCTAACAGGAGCACGCTAATCGGAGAGAACTGGAGAGACAGGATGTTCCAATTACTAGACATCCCGAGTTCCGCTATAAAACGGAGTTTCAGAGTCATGAACCTGAGGTATATATCAATCTGGACTGGTTTTTGTAGTCCATAGAAGTTTTCTATCGCCATTAAGTTGTAATTCCACAATAAATTTAGGAAGCTGGTGCATGGAAAAGGTTTCCTTAACTTAGTCATGGCAGGGAAGATGGAAGCTAATACCCGTGCTGTTTCATTTGTCTGAAATTATTGTAGTTTGACTACCTCAAAAGTTTGGAGATAGAGGAGAAGATCAACAAGATCAAGTGGTGCCAGACAGCCAACAATGCACTCTTTCTACTGTCCACAAATGATAAGACGATCAAATACTGGAAGGTATGCCAGGGTGCCTTTTAATTTCTCTTGCGCATGTCAATCTTTTCCTTACTGTTTCATACTAGTAAATTATACGTGCTTTGCACTTCAGGAAATATATAATAGCAGGGGGAAATGCATTCTCGACATTTTATTTCCTTCCGAATGAATCATATTAGACAGGGCCCAACTCTATAGAATATAGATTGTTCTATTGCTTTTTTTTATTGGAGAATCAGATTCTTGGCATGAGAAAAAGATACTTCTAGAATAATATGAGACGATAGTGGGGATTCAGTTAAAACGCCACGTAGCAGAATCTAGTGAGATGAAAGCTTTATCCAATGGATGCTATTGTTCGGATTTGCCGTCTCTCAACTGTTGGATGGAGCATATCCAACGGCTGATATTCAAAGTTATTGTTACACTATATGGTGATATAGATATAGATATAGATGATATAGATATGCTGGCAGTCTAGCCCTACCATAGATGAAGTGTATATTTGTTGCAGTAATGTCAATGAATTTTTCTCCTTGTAGGCTTATACTCCCTCCGTTCCGAAATACTTGTCGCAGAAATGGATGTATCTATAACTAAAAATATGTCTAGATACATCCATTTCTGCGACAAGTAATTCAGGACGGAGGGAGTATGTGTTTGTGTTGATCTGTAATTTTTTATTTGTGGGGATGAGAAAATTCATAACATTTACATCAACACTGGCTGTAATTCATGAAATTATTGATACTGGTAGGCCCATATGTTCAGGCCTTCCGTTTTGCTATTATCGCTGGGCCTTTGCAGCCACAAATGAAGTAGACATCCTTCTATCTGATTAACTAATGAGAACCTTGAATTTGCATTTTTAATTTGTGGGCTGTTATCAAGTTTCATCTGTATTGACCTATTGCTTTACTGTCCTTGCAGGTGCAAGAGAAAAAAGTAAAACAAGTTTCAGTTATGGCTTTGGACACTTCCCGAACTGTAGGGGATGGTACCACTAGTCGTGCGAGTACCAGTACTTCCGAGCCTCCTCTTCCAAATGGTGGATGTTCAAAAAAGTCTGACAGCCTCAACAGTGATCTCGCATTTCCACCTGGAGGTTACCCATCGCTGCGTTTACCTGTGGTAATTGTACCAAAAGTCTTGTCAGCTCTACTGCATGAAGCTGACACTATAATTGTTTATCAAGCTATTATCGAGTCCAACTGACTTCGCTTCCAACCACATGCAGGTTACTAATCAAGATGTGAACCTTGTTGCTAGATGTCGACGTGTATATGCCCATGCTCATGATTACCATATTAATTCTATTTCGAATAATAGGTTAGTCTTGCCACGGCATTGAGTTTTAGTCTTGTCAACTGATCCCTTCTGCATTATTTTTCTATGAGTTTTCATATTTCTCCCCTTTATGTTGGTCTTTTTCTTGCAGAAACAAGATAAGAATACACCAAAGCTAGTAACATCTATCTTCTCAAAACTTAATATCTAATTTACTAACCAATTCTTGTAAAATTTAAATGAGTTTCTAAGAAATTACGGAGTATCATTTATTGATTAAAATGGAATATGTTGGTGTTTCTACCACAGTACCACTTCCATGTTTTAGGTCTCAGCAGGTACCGTGCAATCATTTGCATCTTCTACCAAATGAACATTTAGATAGGCAAATCAGATACAAGTTTTGTGCTTTTAAGAAGAGAACTGTTTGTGTCACTCATGTAGTGCCTTTGTAATGTACTCCCTCTGTAAACTAATATAAGACCGTTTAGATCACTGAATAGTGATCTAATGGTCTTATATTAATTTACAGAGGGAGTATCATGCATCAGTACAGTAGTATTCATACCTCACCTAATAAGAATCATGGGAGACGTTACCCAATCTGGACCACTCAACATGTATGCATACCCTACACATAGTTACCAGATTTGCTCAAAACCTCTTTGAATACCAATTTACATCGTGGTTTGGAACTGTCCGGGTTTGCTCCCAATTCAGGGTATAGCTCACTTGGAAGTGGTCCCAGTGGGCTGGATGGAGACCACCCAGTCTGGTCTTGTTCTTTCTTTTCCTTTTTACATGTTATGCAAGGATCTGCTTTGTATGGAACTCGGAGGTCTCTTGTGTAGCTATATAATATGACACGTGCTAGAGTAGGCGAACTCGATTCTGATTTGTGAACTGGAGAAGTATACCCTAGCAATTCTTTATGATTTTCGTATTGCAACAGTGTTATAACATAATTTTCTGAAGCTTGTGTCCTCGTAACTTTTAACTGCTCTCCCAGTGCTGTGATCTGTCATCTCTGGATACTGTGCTCATAAATTTTCTGTCTTTTAATTCCAGTGATGGTGAAACATTTATATCAGCAGATGATCTGCGAATAAATCTATGGAATTTGGAAATAAACAGCCAGAGCTTTAACATTGTTGATGTGAAGCCTACAAACATGGAAGATCTAACAGGTAATTCAACTTAGTCTCCTAATCTCTTTCTATAGTGCAACATGGTAAATTGCCTTGGCGTAAGACTTCTATAGTTTCTTTACCTTTGTTTATTGTGAAGTCTTGCCATGTTTCTGATCTCGCACGATGACATACTGACTCCACACAGGTGTTACAGTTAATAACTGAATATTCTTTCATCATTAAGTGGGTTTCTTGTTGTACAGTGATATTAACCTGTGCCTCTCTGTTCAGTACTTGAGTAAGAATTAGCATCAGAATATTGTCTCTGGTAGCCTGACTACGTCTTAAATAAAGCAATTGGTGGGCTGATGAAATATATCATTGCCAGCCAAAAGCTATGTTAAAGCTATGGATATCATATGACATAGCAGATGAAGGCCATGGTATAATAGTATTTTATTTGGGTGTTCGTTGTTTGTAGCTCATTGGTTTGCAGAATCTATCCATATAGCGTGGTAGCTTTGGTTGGTTGGGTTTGGATATTATCAATCTTTGTTCATTTAGATTGGCTTATAGTGCCATGGATGCTGAGCTGATAAAAGTTATTATTCGTGGGACATCAGTTTTGTTGATCTAATTGGCCAATTCCCAGTAGAGTGGAAGCTGTATTTTGAAATTACACAGTAGAAATTTTGCTATGGGAAATCTACTGATAGTTATTCATTAGAGAATTCAGCCAAGTGAATCAAGTCAACACTATCCATATCATCACATGCCATTTTTGTTAATCTGTTAATTGATACTTTGCTGTTTATATTAGACAGGAAATTAGTAATGGTTTAGTTCCTTTTCTAGTGGGACGATTTGAACATCATGGGTCTTTTTTTCTTCAAAATTACTGCAAGTATTGTTCTTCATGTCTTGGCAATCAATATGCACTGCATGATGTAATTTGTTGAAATTTCAGAGGTGATTACTTGTGCGGAGTTCCACCCCACTCATTGTAATACACTGGCCTATAGTAGCTCAAAGGGTTCTATCCGGCTAATCGATCTGCGACAATCTGCATTGTGTGACAACCATTCCAAGATGTTAGTAATTTCTCCTATACCTTTCCCTGCAACATTTTATCCATCTGTGCTGGACAAAAACTAGACGCGACTGGAGGATTGCAATGTGTTCAGTTATATTGCTAAAATCTCATGGCATGCTGTATGAGTTAACAAGAACTTGTAAACAGATTTGAGGAACATGAAGCACCTGGAGCAAGATCGTTCTTTACGGAGATAATAGCATCAATTTCAGATGTCAAGTTTTCAAGGGACGGAAGATATCTTCTTAGTCGTGATTATATGACTCTCAAAGTATGTTACTGGCTTGTTCACATACCTTTATCTCAGTGTTCTTATTTAGCTGTTTAGTAGTCGCAATTTGGTTCAAATCCATGTGCTTGTTCAGTTTTGACACATTCTAACGTTTTGTCACTGTTTCAAGTCAGAGTACTTTTCTGTTCGGTACCGTTGCAAATATCAACTGAGTTGGGAAATACAAGCAATGTGCACTGACATGTGGACCTAGGCCCTACCCGTTAGCCTCACCAATATAGTATTTTCGAGATGCATCTTTGTGATGATACTGAGTAACTTGACAAAATAGAATATGGTTCAGTATTCTTTTTTTCTCGAGCACACATTGAAATGCATGTCGTTTCGTATTAGGAATATGGCTCAAGATTGAATGCTTGTATTGAAAAATGAAACAAACTCAGCTGTGGTTAATGGTTATGGAAGTGGTTCAGTGGCACCAGCATGGAATAGGAACTAGTATTTGTTACTCTAAATTATCCTAAGTAACTAGTAGGAAATAGATTTTCAGACTACTATTTGTTTCCTTCACTCTAGCCCCATTATGAGAGTTAGTTAACTGCTGATGCCTGCTAGCTGGTTGCTTGATATACAAATAAATCTTTACTAAAACTAGTGAATGTTTAGCAACGTAAAAAATATGGCGCTGCTTCTTTTTGCTAAAATGTTTTAAAGCTTAAGGGTTGGCTTTTAGTCATTGTCCTTTCTATATGCATTGAAATTTATGATGTATCGTTATTTTTTTTTGTAGTTGAAGATTAGATTTTTCTTTCAGGATCATGCTTCAACTTCTTGATTTAGTAAATTTACTTCAAACGTTAAAACTTCACATTTAATCTCGTCTTTGTTTTCTGTCAGCTATGGGATCTAAACATGGATTCAGGCCCTGTTTCGACCTTCCAGGTTCATGAACATCTAAGACCAAGGGTGAGATTTTGTCGACTGAATGATTAGCAAAGCAGCCATGTGATGTGATGACCGATAAATAATCTAGTCACATGATATCACTATTTTCAGCTTTGTGATCTGTATGAGAACGATTCAATATTTGACAAGTTTGAGTGTTGTCTTAGTGGGGATGGACTTCATGTTGCAACTGGCTCTTATGGGTAACTCCTTGTTCTTCTTATTGACTACATGTACAATGTTACAATCCTGTTTGTTAATGCTTATATATTTAAAATGCTCGTGTCTTTAAATGCAGTAATCTATTCCGTGTTTTTGGTTCTACTCCTGGTAGCACGGAGGTGACCACTTTGGAAGCTAGCAGGAACCCGATGAGGTATGCTCGTTGAGCTTGAGATGACCTTTTATCATATATTTTTTCTTATTATCAAAAATTGAACCTGGATTGGATCAAACAAAACTCCTAGCAGGAGCAACTTTACCTTCTCTGTTCTGGAGCTAATATTATACTCAGTGTATGATCTTTGTTTGGAAGCAACTCTTACAATAGTACTGCGTGCTCCACCCTATGCAGATTGTTCACTTCTCATTGTCATGCCTAGTCATGCAATTCATGTTTTATAATTTGTCTGAACTTGTGTTTCATTGTCGGATTTGGCTGCCATGTAGACGTCAGATTGCAAACCCGACCAGACCCACGCGGGGGACGCTGACCTCTATGACCCGTGGTGTGCGAAGAGGTGAGTGTCTTTGTTTGAACATTGTCTGAGAAATTTCTGCGTTTCTTTTTTCTTTACCTAGTTTCATTCCCGAGGCAATTTGTCTACAGGTGGGGAAAATCTAGGTGTTGATGCCAATGGAAACTCGTTAGACTTCTCGACGAAGTTGCTCCACCTCGCATGGCACCCTACTGAGAATTCCATCGCATGCGCTGCTGCAAATAGCTTGTATATGTATTATGCGTAGGAAATTCTCTAGAAGAAATTTATCGTTCTTGGTTTGCCGCATTGCCCCCCCTCAAAGGCCAGGCCCTTCCGCATTCAACCAGAGGGACAGTGCAGGGCAGTGTCAGATACTCCCTCGGGGCCAAAAGAGGCAGCCGGTGTCCAAGATTGCCTGGTTGCTGTGCTAGCGGACTGCATCCCGTTGATTCATTAGTAAATGTGTAAATTATATGAAAAGTTTTGGTCTCGCCTTGCTCTCATCACAGCTGTTGTGTCACCCCAAATCCGCAGTCGAGGAAACAGATCAAAAGATAGAAAGTCACCTTTGTGCTGGTTCCATGGCAAAGGACGGGACCGGATCTGTGCTGCAAGGCCTTGTCTGATTTGTTTTATCTCTACATGTAATTCAGCATAGACAGGGCTAGTCAGCTGTTTAGAACTTCAATTGTCTGGATGATGGACGAGTGGTACTCGGTGATTGTAGCTATATTTGTTCTATTCATTGGATTGTTGAAATAAGTCAGCAGTATAATTGTGCTTTTTTTGGTTATCTCTTATTCATTAATGAACTTGTTGGTGGTGCCAAACTGTTAATTTTTTAACGGAAAACGGTTATTTTAGACACTGTAGGCCTCGTTTGGCAGGTAATGGACAGGCCCATCCCCAAAATTACTGGCAGAAACCCTCCAACTCTGTGAAAGGAGACGCGAGCAAACGATTGCCATGTTTTAGAGCGAGAGTTGCAATGTTGTACAATTTTTTTTAGAAAATTGCCACGCTGTGCAAAGTAATTGCCATGGATTTGATTGGGATCTGACGATCCTAAGAACGTTTGCTGGGATTGTTAAAATAAATATGGCATTCACTGGTTAGTGGGGTCCAAATAAGGTTTTTTTAAAAACATATCCTACTCTTTATTTACGATTCAACCAGTGTTAAGTCACTTAATAAGAAAAGGATGAGCTTGCTAGGAGGCTGAACAAAAAATCTATTACAAGACGGGCCCTTAGCCAAATTTGCTAATTCATGAGCAATAGAATTAGTCTCTCTAGGACAGTGCACAAAGAAGGTATAAGGGAAGCGGTATAAGGGAAGCTGCACGCGATATGATAGCAATCATCAAAGATTGCAGCCGCTGGACCTGTAGATCGTGCTCCTTCATTCATCGTACTGATAACCTCAAGATTATCTGAATTGACAATAAACTTGTTGCAACCTACTATTTGTGCTAGGCAAAGACCATATCTCAACGCAATAGTTTCAACACATAGCACATCGTAATAGAAGCCAAATTTTCAATTCCCCGCATTTATGAATTTGCCCCTATTATCTCAAATAATTGCACTAGCTGTCCCCTTAAGAAGGTCCTCATCAAATGAAGCGTCCACATTGAGCTTCACATGTCCATTAGGAGGTAGCATCCATCCTCCTGATTTCCTCTTAGCTTTTGACTGCGTTGCGAAAGTGTAGTTTAATGCCAAGACTCGGTCCGAAGCTGCAATTTGTTGGACGTCCAAATCAGGTTTAGTTAGTCTGGTTTCTTGCTACCGCGGTAAGACGATGAGGGTCCGTTGCATTGTTCATTTTTTTTGTGCTGTCTACCAGTGTGGTCTGTGTTGCTATGTGAGGCCTTGTTCAATTTCTTTTATCTTGACCTTGTTGACATCTAACTCCGTCTATGTTGTCTCAACATAGCCGGTCCTAAGCCTGAGTAAAGGAGGAGGTTGTGATAGGCTTGGCGGGGAGTCCGTAAAGAGAGATCCGAAGGACTAGAGTATCACTAGAGAACTAGCCATGGACAGGGGTGCATGCAAGCTTGCTACCCATGTGCTAGAACCATGAGTTGGTTGCGAGATCGTATGGGTTTCACCTCAAGCCTAGCTCAACTTGTTTGAGACAAAACAGTGAGGTGTTGACGAAGCTATGTTGAGTTCGGGAGACCATTACGCCTCAACCTTGGATCACTTTGTGGAGATTTTTTCTGGGGAAGGCTTAGATTGGAAAAAATATATAATCTTTTGCCTCCAAACTATTTATGATTTTTCTTTGGCCTGCTAGCTCTGCCACTCTCATCTAATCTCCTAGCTAGTAATCAATAGGTAAGTAGCATGTTGAATGGTGAGGTGACATGTTTGCATATTGAGAAAAATAGGTTAGCGAGTGTTAACTATTTAGACATAGAAATAAGTTAGTTTCTGAAAATGCTTTAAAACATTGCACAATCGAAAGATAATAAGCATGAAGCATACATTGAATGGCTATATGTCACAATCGTACGGTTGCCGACTCCATCACTCCTAGGCGGGGATCAACTGAGCCATGTGTAGCAGACTAGCACAACCATAAAAAGGACGACCACACTTGAATAGACCCAAAGCCCACCTTGACATTGTTGTGACATCATGGCTTAATAGGATTGACAGACTACTCATGTCAACAAGGGCACCTTTTTTTTCCCGAGAGCCCACCCGAAAGGAACCTTAAAGTTAAGCGCTAAGAGGGAACATTCATGCTGGGCCGACGACTGAGTTTGAGTACAAAGTACGCAGAAAAAACTAGTGTTGGCATGTGGGGCCAGTCTTGAACCTAGACGGAACGGCTAGGTCGGTGGGTAAACTGATGGGTCTGGTGAGGGCATTACAGCTGCCGCTTGCGAGACTAGCTTGGTTGAGCTAAATGGCCCCCTTTGACAGGCCCCAAGGACAACTTCCCCCACTTTACAAACAAACTAGATGATATCCCGCACATTGCTGTGAGAATTGGTTGCAATATTTTTTATGATATTTAAATAAAACTTAAAATAGATATAATATATAAATATCATTTCCCATGCATGTTAAGATAAATAGTTAGTGGGGTGATGAGGTGGCATGTGTGCATGTTGAGAGAATTGAGACAGTGGGGATGAGCTATTTAGGCACTCCTCCCATTCCACAATCTAGTGCGCCCGTGCTTCCCGAGATCTAAGTTTGACTCTAAAGTTAGTCAACAAGACCGACTGCAGCGGGAGCAAAAATTATACCACTGAATTCATATCGATTATACTACTGAATTCGTATTTCGATACGAATTCAGTGGTATAATTTTTGCTCCCGTCGCAGTCGGTCTTGGTGGTTAAATTTATGGTCAAATTTAGATCTCGAAAAACATGGCCACACTACTGTCATAGCCCTAGAAATTGATTGTAAATAGTTGCATCTACATCCATGCATCATGTTCAAATTTCTATTAATTTTGAAATGGGGGTGATCAAACCCTAGCACTTCGATTTTCAAATAGGCCTGTCTAAAAAAATTGCATTCAATGAACCCAAAATGCTCTTCATTGATGTTTGATATTTTTGGAAATGGTTTTTATCCATATAAAAAATAATGAACATTTTTAAGAAATTATTTGGGCTCTGAATTTAAATCACTATTGTATTTGAATTTGGATTTATATTCTTAATATATGAAATATATTTCCAAATTCCTCTAATATATTTTGTGTGCTTTTGGAAAGGTCCATTAAGCAACATAAAAATGGTCAGAGAATATTTGGCATTGTTTTGAATTCATTTGAATTTGTAAAACAATGGCAAGTGTTAAATAAAAAATAGAAAACATAAAATAATAAAAAGGAGAGCAAACCTTACCCTACCTTACCTATATGTGGCCCAGCTCCTCCAGCCGGCCCATCCCACCTGGCAACTGCCAGTCGTCTCCCACATCTGCCAGAAGGCAGAGGTGTGTCGACGCACGCATGCCCGAGGGAGCCACCTCCTGCCCGTCTGCTCGCCGGTGCTGACGCCCTCGAACGCCATGATACCCCTCGACCCCCTCCCACTCGCCCCATGCTCATCCCCTCCCCTGAACCTCTCTCTCTTACCCACTCGAACGGGTTCGCCGCCGCCGCTCACCACCACCGCGCTCACCGCCGTCCCGACCACACCCCAATCTGCCCCCGAGCCCCGTCGCCCCGCTCTTCCTCTCCTCGTCGACGCACACAACACTAGGAGCAGCAGAGCGCCGCCCCCGTCGTCTTCATCACTATCTCTTCTTCGTCACCGCCGCCGTCGATTTGCCGACCACAACACTTTTGTGACGCCCAGATAATTAAGCTACAGTAATTCCCTGCTAATGATGCCATGTCACCACGGTTACTATAGTTAAACTTGCGTTGGTTCAGAACTGATTCAAATTCGAATTCAAAATCAAGTCAACGGTAAAAGTTTTCAAATATGAAAACTAAAATGTTATAGAGGTGGAAAATAATGCATAGGTAATAATGGTGGAGAAACCAACATCTTTAAAAGTGTTTGAATGTCCTAAAATTAAATAAAACCGTAGCAAAACAACTAATTAAATGCCTTTTACAATTAATAAAATGTTAAACTATTTTATTTAGTTGCCCAAACTTATATGGCAGTAGTATATTTATTTAGACTAAATTAGGGACTACTTTTATAATTTATAGAACTAAAATAAAAGAGAAACTAAAAGAAAATAGAAAAGAAAAGAATGATAAAAACAAAAAAAACCTAAATACCAAATAAATAAATAAAAGGGGGCAACCCCTCGCTAGGCCTCGACCCAGCTGACCACTGGGCTAGCCAGGCTGGCCCAGCCGCCTCCCTTAACCCCCACTCCTCATCGAACCCCAGCCCGGTCGCCCCACTTCCCCCACTCCCCCTCGCCAGCCCCACCTCTCGATCCCATCTGGATCGAGGAGGGGATCATCCCCATCGACCCCGTCGGATCGCCCGTCGGCTTCGCCGGGCCTCCTCCCTGCCGCCTGTCTCCAGCTCACCTCCCCTCTCGCTCGTCTTCCCCGACCCGATCTGGATAGGGAAGGGGTAACGAGCCCGGTGCCCCCCTTCACCGACACCGTCACTGCGGGCCACCATCGCCGCCCGAAGACCTCACCGTTGATACATCTCCAACGTATCTATAATTTTTGATTGTTCCATGCTATTATATTGTAGGATCAAAAGTATGTCTAGAGGGGGGGGGGGTGATTAGACTACTTGACCAAATAAAAATCTAGCCTTTTCCCAATTTTAGTTCTTGGCAGATTTTAGCAACATAACACAAGTCAAGCAATCAACCTACACATGCAATTCTAAGAGTATAGCAGCGGAATGTAAAACAATTGCATATGAAGGTAAAGGGATGAGTTTGAGGGAGCAAACGCAATGTTGACACGGAGATTTTTTATCCGTGGTTCCGATAGGTGGTGCTATCGTACATCCACGTTGATGGAGACTTCAATCCACGAAGGGTAACGGTTGCGCGAGTCCACGGAGGGCTCCACCCACGAAGGGTCCACGAAGAAGCAACCTTGTCTATCCCACCATGGCCGTCGCCCACGAAGGACTTGCCTCACTAGGGTATATCTTCACGAAGTAGGCGATCTCCTTGCCCTTACAAACTCCTTGGTTCAACTCCACAATCTTGTCGGGGGCTCCCAAGTGACACCTATCCAATCTAGGAGACACCACTCTCCAAGAAGTAACAAATGGTGTGTTGATGATGAACTCCTTGCTCTTGTGCTTCAAATGATAGTCTCCCCAACACTCAACTCTCTTTCATAGGATTAGATTTGGTAGAAAGAAGATTTGAGTGGAAAACAACTTGGGGAAGGCTAGAGATCAAGATTTATGTGGTTGGAATGGAATATCTTGACCTCAACACAAGTGTAGGTGGTTCTCTCTCAGAAAATATGTATTGGAAGTGTAGGCATGTTCTGATGGCTCTCTCCATGAATGAAGAGTGGGTGGAGGGGTATAAATAGCCTCCACACAAAACCTAACCGTTACACACAAATCACCAAACTCGGTGGGACCGAATCATGAAACTCGGTCAGACCGATTTAGTTCAAAATGTGAACGTTAGGATTCTCAGTGGGACCGACATGTCAACTCGGTGGGACCGATTTCGTTAGGGTTAGGGCATAACATAATCTTGGTGAGACCGATTACACAGACTCAGTGAGACCAATTTTGGTAATGGACTAACAGAGAGTTGGTCAAGCAAACTCGGTGGGACCGATTCGCTCATCTCAGTTGGACCGAAGTGTTACAAAAGGGAAACAGAGAGTTTACATTGCAATCTCGGTGGGACCGATCGCTCATCTCAGTTTGACCGAAATGTTACGAAGGGAAACAGAGAGATTACAATCCCATCTCGGTGAGACCGAGATCCCCATCGGTGAGACCGAAAAGACTAGGGTTTCTGGCAGTGGCTATGACAACTGAACTCGGTGGCGCCGGATAGGAAATTTTGGTGGGGCCGAGTTTGACTTTTGGTTTGGGACATATGTGGATATGAGAAAGTAGTTGAGGGTTTTGGAGCATATCACTAAGCACTTTGAGCAAGCAAGCAATTAGGCAACACCTCATCCCCTCTTAATAGTATTGGCTTTTCCTATGGACTCAATGTGATCTTGGATCACTTAAAATGAAAATATGTAGAGTCCTGAGCTTTGAGCTTGAGCCAATTCTTTGTCCTTAGCATTTTGAGGGGTCCACTTTTCTCATCCATGCCATGCCAATCATTGAGCTTTCCTGAAATGTTTATCTTGAAATTGCATTAGCTCAATGAACTATATGTTGTTAGGAATTACCAAAACCACCCAGGGATAGTTGCACTTTCATATATTATCTGTTTTGGATGTTTAATGGGCTTTAATATGCTCTTTTATATTATTTTTGGGACTAACCTATTAACCAGAGGCCCAGTGCCAGTTTCTGTTTTTTTTTTGCCTATTTTAGAGTTTTGCAGAAAAGAAATACCAAACGGAATGAAACCTTCGCAATGATCTTTCTTGGACCGAAAGCAATCCAGAAGACTTGAAGTCGAAGTCTGGAACTCCAGAGGAAGCCACGAGGCAGGAGGGCGCGCCCAAGGGGGTGATACGTCTCCAACGTATCTATAATTTTTTATTGTTCCATGCTATTATATTATCTGTTTTGGATGTTTAATGGGCTTTAATATGCAGTTTTATATTATTTTGGGACTAACCTATTAACCGAAGGCCCAGTGCAAATTGCTGTTTTTTGCCTATTTCAGTGTTTCGCAGAAAAGGAATATCAAACGGAATCCAAACGGAACGAAACCTTCGCGAGGATCTTTCTTGGAACAAACGTCACCCAGGAGACTTGGAGTACAAGTCTGGAAGTCCACGAAGCTTCCACGAGGCAGGGGGCGTGCCCCCACCCTCGTGGGCCCCACGGAGCTCCACCGACCTACTTCTTTCGCCTATATATACTCTTATACCCTGAAAACATCCAGGGGAGCCCCGAAACCACTTTTCCACCGCCACAACCTTCTGTACCCGTGAGATCCCATCTGGGGGCCTTTTCTGGCGATCTGCCGGAGGGGGATTCGATCACGGAGGGCTTCTACATCGACACCATAGCCTCTCTGATGATGTGTGAGTAGATTACCATAGACCTTCAGGTCCATAGTTATTAGATAGATGGCTTCTTCTCTCTTTTTGGTTCTCAATACAAAGTTCTCCTCGATGTTCTTGGAGATTTATTCGATGTAATACTTTTTGCGGTGTGTTTGCCGAGATCCGATGAATTGTGGGTTTATGATCAAGATTATCTATGAACAATATTTGATTCTTCTTTGAATTCTTATATGCATGATTTGATATCTTTGCAAGTCTCTTCAAATTATCGGTTTAGTTTGGCCTACTAGATTGATCTTTCTTGCAATGGGAGAAGTGCTTAGCTTTGGGTTAAATCTTGCGGTGTCCTTTCCCAATGACAGTAGGGGCAGCATGGCATGTATTGTATTGTTGCCATCGAGGATAAAAAGATGGGGTTTATATCATATTGCTTGAGTTTATCCCTCTACATCATGTCATCTTGCCTAATGCGTTACTCTGTTCTTATGAACTTAATACTCTAGATGCATGCTGGATAGCGGTCGATGTGTGGAGTAATAGTAGTAGATGCAGAATCGTTTCGGTCTACTTGACACGTACATGATGCCTATGTCCATGATCATGCCTAGATATTCTCATAACTATGCGCTTTTCTATTAATTGCTCGGCAGTACTTTGTTCACCCACCATAATATATGCTATCATGAGAGAAGCCACTAGTGAAACCTATGGCCCCCGGGTCTACTTTACATCATATAAGTTTCCGATCTACAATTCTAGTTTACTATTTATTTTGCAATATTTATTTTCCAATCTATACAACAAAAATACCAAAAATATTTATCTTATTATGTTTATCAGATCTCACTTTTGCAAGTGGCCGTGAAGGGATTGACAACCCCTTTATCGCGTTGGTTGCAAGGTTCTTGATTGTTTATGCAGGTACTAGGCGACTTGCGTGTAGTCTCCTACTGGATTGATACCTTGGTTCTCAAAAACTAAGGGAAATACTTATGCTACTTTGCTGCATCACCCTTTCCTCTTCAGGGGAAAACCAAAGCATGCTCAAGAGGTAGGAAGAAGGATTTCTGGCGCCGTTGCCGGGGAGATCTACGCTCAAGTCAAGACATACCAAGTACCCATCACAAACTCTTATCCCTCGCATTACATTACTTGCCATTCTCCTCTCGTTTTCCTCTCCCCCACTTCACCTTTGCCGTTGTATTCGCCCTTTTTTGTTTGCCTCTTTTTACTTGCTTCTTGTTTGCTTGTGTGTTGGATTGATTGTTTGTCACGATGGCTCAAGATAATACTAAATTATGTGACTTCTCCAATACCAACAACAATGATTTTATTAGCACCACGATTGCTCCTATTACCGATGCTGAATCTTGTGAGATTAATACTGCTTTGTTGAATCTTGTCATGAAAGATCAATTTCCCGGCCTTCCTAGTGAAGATGCCGCTACCCATCTAAACAACTTTGTTGATTTGTGCGATATGCAAAAGAAGAAAGATGTGGATAATGATATTGTTAAATTGAATCTATTTCCGTTTTCACTTAGAGATCGTGCTAAAACTTGGTTTTCTTCTTTGCCAAAAAATAGTATTGATTCATGGAATAAGTGCAAAGATGCTTTTATCTCTAAGTATTTTCCTCCCACTAAGATCATCTCTCTTAGAAACGATATTATGAATTTTAAGCAACTTGATCATGAGCATGTTGCACAAGCTTGGGAGAGGATGAAATTAATGATACGTAATTGCCCTACACATGGTTTGAATTTATGGATGATTATACAATTTTTTAAGCTGGATTGAATTTTTCTTCTAGAAATCTTTTAGATTCGGCCGCGGGAGGCACTTTTATGGAAATCACTTTGGGAGAAGCTACTAAACTCCTAGACAATATTATGTTTAATTATTCTCAATGGCAGACCGAAAGATCCACTAGTAAAAAAGTTCATGCTATTGAAGAGATTAATGTTTTGAGTAGAAAGATGGATGAACTTATGAAATTGTTTGCTAATAAGAGTGTTTCTTCTGATCCTAATGATATGTCTTTGTCCACTTTGATTGAGAATAATAATGAATCTATGGATGTGAATTTTGTTGGTAGGAACAATTTTGGTAACAACGCGTATAGAGGAAATTTTAATTCTAGGCCATTTCCTAGTAATTCCTCTAATAATTATGGTAATTCCTACAACAACTCTTATGTAAATTTTAATAATATGCCCTCTGATTTTGAGACTAGTGTTAAAGAATTTATGAATTCACAAAAGAATTTCAATGCTTTGATTGAAGAAAAATTGCTTAAAATTGATGAGTTGGCTAGGAACGTGGATAGAATTTCTCTTGATGTTGATTCTTTGAAACTTAGATCTATTCTACCTAAGAATGACATCAATGAGTCTCTCAAAGCCATGAGAATTTCCATTGATGAGTGCAAAGAAAGAACCGCTAGGATGCGTGCTAAAAAAGATTACTTTGTGAAAGCGTGTTCTTCTAGTTTTCATGATAATAATGATGAAGATCTAAAAGTGATTGGTGTGTCTCCTATTAAATCTTTTTTTGCCAATATGAATCTTGATAAACATGTGACTGGAGATGAGTCAACTTTAGTTAGAAGGCGTCCCAATGATTCAAAGTTTTTAGATCTTGATGCAAAAATTGATAAAAGTGGGATTGGAGAGGTCAAAACTTTACATAGCAATGTGAAGGAAATATGCCCTAGAGGCAATAATAAAGTTGTTATTTATATTTCCTTATATCATGATAAATGTTTATTATTCATGCTAGAATTGTATTAATCGGAAACTTAGTACATGTGTGAATACATAGACAAACAGAGAGTCACTAGTTTGCCTCTACTTGACTAGCTCGTTGAATCAATGATGGTTATGTTTCCTAACCATAGACATGAGTTTTCATTTGATTAATGGGATCACATCATTAGAGAATGATGTGATTGACTTGACCCATCTGTTAGCTTAGCACGATGATCGTTTAGTTTGTTGCTGTTGCTTTCTCCATAACTATACATGTTCCTATGACTATGAGATCATGCAACTCCCGAATACCGGAGGAACACTTTGTGTGCTACCAAATGTTACAACATAACTGGGTGATTATAAAGGTGCTCTACAGGTGTCTCAGATGGTGTTTGTTGAGTTGGCATGGATTAAGATTAGGATTTGTCACTCCGATTGTCGGAGAGGTATCTATGGGCCCTCTCAGTAATGTACATCACTATAAGCCTTGCAAGCAATGTAGCTAATAAGTTAGTTACGGGATGTAACATTACAGAATGAGATAAGAGACTTGCCGGTAACGAGATTGAACTAGGTATTGGGATACCGACGATCGAATCTCGGGCAAGTAACATACTGATGACAAAGGGAAGAACATATATCCTTATGCGGTTTGACCGATAAAGATCTTCGTAGAATATGTAGGAACCAATATGAGCATCCATGTTCTGCTATTGGTCATTGACCGGAGACATGTCTCGTTCATGTCTACATAGTTGTCGAACCCGTAGGGTCCGCACACTTAACGTTCGGTGACGATCGGTATTACGAGTTTATGTGTTTTGATGTACAAAAGGTAGTTCAGAGTCCCGGATTTGATCATGGACATGACGAGGAGTCTCGAAATGGCCGAGACATAAAGATCGATATATTGGAAGCCTATGTTTGGACATCGGAATGGTTCTGGGTGAAATCGGGAGTATACCGGAGTATCGGGTGGTTACCGGAACCCCCCGGGAGGTATATGGGCCTTATTGGGCCTTAGTGGAAGAGAGGGGAAAGAAGCAAAGGAGGGGGCACCCCCCCAAGACCAATCCGAATTGGGATGGGGGGGCCCTTTCCTTCCTTCTTCCCTCTCCTTCCTTCTCTCCTAAAACCAACAAAGGGAAGGGGGAGGGGATCCTACTCTCGGTGGGAGTAGGACTCCTTGGGGGGTGCCTAGAGAGGCCGGCCCCTCCCCCTCCTCCACTCCTTTATATACGGGGGAGGGGGGCACCCCATAGACACACAAGTTGATCATTGATCTTTAGCCGTGTGCTGTGCCCCCCTCCACCATAATCCACCTCGGTAATATCGTAGCGGTGCTTAGGCGAAGCCCTGTTCCGGTAGCAACATCATCACCGTCATCACGCCGTCATGCTGACGAAGCTCTCCCTCTAAGCTCTACTGGATCGTGAGTTCGCGGGACGTCACCGAGCCGAATGTGTGCAGATCGCGGAGGTGCCGTATCTTTGGTACTAGATCGGTCGATCGTGAAGACGTACGAATACATCAACCGCGTTGTCATAACGCTTCCGCCTATGGTCTACGAGGGTACGTAGACGATACTCTGCCCTCTTGTTGTTATGCATCACCATGATCTTGCGTGTGTGTAGGATTTTTTTTGAAATTACTGCGTTCCCCAACAGTTGCATCCGAGCCAGGTTTATGCGTAGATGTTATATGCACGAGTAGAACACAAAGGAGTTGTGGGTGTGGGTATATACATATTGCTTGCCGTCACTAGTTGATTCTTGATTCAGTGGCATTGTTGGATGAAGCGGCCCATACCGACATTACGCATACGCTTACGCGAGACTGGTTCTACCGACGTGCTTTGCACACATGTGGCTAGTGGGTGTCTGTTTCTCCAGCTTTAGATGAATCAGATTCAATGAACAGGGTTCTTTCTGAAGATCAAAAAGCAATCACTATACCACATTGTGGTTTTTGATGCGTTGGTAAGAACGGTTCTTGCTCAGCCCGTAGCAGCCACATAAAACTTGCAACAACAAAGTAGAGGACGTCTAACTTGTTTTTGCAGGGCATGTTGGGATGTGATATGGTCAAGACATGATGCTAAATTTTATTGTATGAGATGATCATGTTTTGTAACACAGTTATCGTCAACTGGTAGGAGCCATATGGTTGTCGCTTTATTGTATGAAATGCAATCGCCATGTAATAGATTTACTTTATCACTAAGCGGTAGCGATAGTCGTAGAAGCAATAGTTGGCGAGATGACAACGATGCTTCAATGGAGATCATGGTGTCAGGCCGGTGACGATGGCGATCATGACGGTGCTTTGGAGATGGAGATCAAAGGCACAAGATGATGATGGCCATATCATATCATTTATATTGATTACATGTGATGTTTATCCTTTATGCATCTTATTTTGCTTAGTTCGGCGGTAGCATTATAAGATGATCTCTCACTAAATTTCAAGGTATAAGTGTTCTCCCTGAGTATGCACCGTTGCTACAGTTCGTCGTGCCGAGACACCACGTGATGATCGGGTGTGATAAGCTCTACGTTCACATACAACGGGTGCAAGCCAGTTTTGCACACACAGAATACTCGGGTTAAACTTGACGAGCCTAGCATATGTAGATATGGCCTCAGAACACTAGAGATCGAAAGGTCGAGCGTGAATCATATAGTAGATATGATCATCATAGTGATGTTCACCATTGAAAACTACTCCATCTCACGTGATGATCGGACATGCACTACAAAAAAAATACACTTCCGTGATGATATGTGTTTGTCATAGTAGGTCGCGTATTTTGTCATGCATGTACATCCATGAAAAATTTATGACAGAATCAAGATAGTCATACCTGTGCTGTCGTAGAAGTGTTCCATGACATTACCAAAATTATCATCACGGAAGTGTCCACTTCCATGACGATAAATCGCGCGTCACAGAAGTGCATTCGTCAAGGGTGACCGACACGTGGCATCCACCGTAACGGAACGCCGTTAAGCTATCGGGTCAGGTTTTGGATCTGATAACCCGTTAACAGCCTCGACCAATGAGGATTTTCCACATGTAAAATCATCATTGGCTGGAGGAAACACGTGTTGGCTCATCGTTGGGACAGATGTCATCCACTCATTGGACAGAAGGCACCTATGATACGTCGACACGTGGCACGGCCCAACAGAGGCCCATTCCTGTGAAAAGGCCGGCCCGTTTGACTTGGTCAAAAGGTGGCAGGCCGGCCCATGGAAAGCCTGTTAACGGCCTGTTCGCATATAGCCCATTTACAGCCCGCTAACCCAAGGCCCATTACGCCCTATCCGAATTAGGCCTAGTAGCGTCATCTGGGCCATCCAATATGATTCCAGCCCGTTTTCACTTCTGGCCCATGTATGGCCCATGACGTCTTTCGGCCCATATGAGGCCCTATGTAACTCTTGGCCTATTAACGGCCCGTGGTGAAACTGGCCCGTAATGAACAGTGTATCACTTTATACCCATTAACGGCCCGTTATTCCGTTGGGCCGTTTCCATCCCATGTTATCTTTCAGCCTTCTCAGAGCCCATTTATTCTTGGGCTCATTTCCAGCATTCGTTTACTTACGACCCGTTACTGTCATTTTCTGCTAGTGGGCCAAATTCAGCCCGTGGTTACAATCGGCCTGTTTGTGGTCCGTTAATACGTTGGGCCGTTTTCATAGCGTCATCAAATACGGCCTATTAATGATGGCCCATTACGGTCGGCCCATGAACGGACGATTCCAACTCTAGCCCGTTTACAGCCATAATGCGGCCTGTTATTGGCCCATGTTTGGCCAATCGATCATACGGCCTGTATAAGGCCCATTGATGATACGGCCCGTAGAAGGCCTACTGTTTCTACGGCCTGTAGAAGGCCCACTGTTTCTACGGCCCGTAGGAGGCCCAGTGTCACTACAGTAAATATTAGCCCATGGTTATTGTGGCCTAGTTTAAAAAAAATAGGTTATTGCAGCCACTAGTTAACCGCGGAAAAAGAACTGCAATGACTACAAGCAAACGAATAAACAAGACAACAAGGAAATAAATAAGCAAGCAACTAACGCTAGGCTATCACGGCTATTACACATATTACATCCACTGGGCATCAAAGTTCGCCACCAGTGCAAATATAGGGAACAAAGCAGCATATCATATACACTGGCCGTCAAAATTGGCCACCAGTGCAAATAAATGCGGCAGCAAAACAAGAGCATAACTGAAACAACTTCAAAAGAGCTCAAGAGACATTATCCTGGGTATCCACCATGCTGGCAATAAGCTTAGCAAGCTGATTAGCTTTGTCCTGTTTGGCGCTAAAATCCTCCAACGCTTGCTGTTGCACCAGAAAGTATGCATCTGAATGCTCCAGGGACTTCCGCTTCTTGTCACAGCACAACTGAACGATGTCTTTCAGCTTGTAGTTGAGACTCAAGAAACCGAACTGATTCAGACAGTGAGTTTGAATAGCTTGTGCAAGCGGTAGTGGCCCGTAACTCCAACACTAAACCAAGACAGGATGTGTCACTATCCTGAACCTTATCTGCACTACTTCCTTTACCGTTGCTTAATAAGGCACTCTTCCCCAATATTCTGTGAGCATTCTAAAAGAAGAAACAAGCAGACACATAACAAGTTTAGCATGTACTAGTATATGAAACTCATTTCGGTGAACCAGTTCATTAGTAAGGTGGACAGGATTAAACTACCAAGTCTTCTATTTCCAAGTACTAGTACATAATAAAAGCATCAAACAAACATATATCTATGTCCTATGGTAGCAATGGAATCTTAAATTAGAACAGTTGTTCTTCAGGTTTAGGCACTTGTTCTACATGAACAGAGTACAGTAAGACGCAAGAATATAATACTTAAAAATAGAAAATGAGCTCATAGACCTTACCACATTCTTGGTTCGGGACCAGTACAGAACAAGGCATTCCCAGTCATCGTCCAGTAAATGTGTCTCAGGAGAACGTAACAGAATTTGATGAGTTTCTTTGCCGATGAAGTACGTTTTCTTCAGGTAATTCCGATACTGCCACCAAGCATTCTTGAAGATAGAAGAGGTATTAGCACAGGTTACCTCATCCTGAGTTTCCAAATCGGTCCTTCTCTATAGAGAAAAATGGGAAAATTTGCTGTATTATAACCATCATGGAGGTAGGATGTATGGGACGAAGCAAAGTAATTGCCATGAATAACATTACTTACACATAACTCCTGGACAAACACCTGCAACTGGCATTTTTCTTCATCTTCAGTATAATATTTCCAAGATGGGAAGATACGCACATATGATTTAACAACATCAAATGCGATAGATGCTAAACTACGACTAGCTGGTTGTGCTTCCTCCACAGGAATAGGAGTACTAACTGGTGGAGTTGGGGTTCGCCGTGATAGTACTGGCCCTTTGGGCACTGGAGTTGCCTTACTAACTGGTCTTGTTTGGGAGCTCTGTGGTGGAGATGATGATGTGTCAACAGGAACTGGGTTACTAACGGCCGGGGTTTGGGTTAGATTGGGTGAAGCTGGTTCTCTGTCCATCGTAGTAGGGGTAGAATCTGCGAGAGTTTGGGCTATGTGTGGTAGGGCTGGTTCTTGTGCATGTACAATCGGGGTGCAATCTCCACCAAGAGGTAGCACTGTTTTATTTGAAGACCGTGTTTTTAGTCCGCTAGATACTGGCATCACCCGCTCCAATTCAAATGGCTGATAAACAGGAAACATAGTTGAATGTACAGACATTTTATGAGAGACAGATGCAATAGATAGTGTGGAAAAAAGAGGGCATGAAATAGTTGACATGTATATTGTTTAACTAAAACGGATAGCATGACATAATTTCACATATATGATGTCTATCTAAACTGGATATCATAGCATAACATAATTCAAAGATATGATGAATAACTAAACAGGATCGCATGACATAATTCACCTACATGTTATCTAAGTAATCAGGATCGCATCATTTAATTCACATATGTGTTTTATATGCTAAACATAGGGCATTCGATATGATGTCTGAACTAAGAACATGGTGTTGAATATTGTGTATATGATGTCTAAACTATGCAATGCAAGACACCGTATGCATGATATGAGCAGTATAACCGTGCCAAGTTAGAGCATACACCTCAGTGGGGGAATAGGACTGGTCATCTGTCTCTGAATCCATCTCCGAGGAGCTATCGGGACCCAATAAGAGATCTGCTTTGACAGGTAGCACTGTCTGCTCTGAAGGCCTTGTTTTCACTCCAGATTTTTCCATCTACCACCCAAATGGCTGATTCACAGGAAGAGTAGTTTAATGTACAAACATTGTCGACAAATGGAAATGTAATGAAGAAAAGGATGGGCCAGATATCATTCAAATATATGATGCCTGGTTAAACAGGATGGCATTGCATATTTCACATATATTATGGCTGGCTAAAAGACATGAGACTGCATAATTCCCATATATGATATAGAAACTAACCAGGTGGCATTACAGAACATGTCTAAACTAAGCAGATGACATATATGATGTCAAAAGTAGGCACTGCAAGGCAACATATGCATGATATGACTAACATCATCATGCCAAGGTAGAGCAAACACCTTGGGGGGGGGGGGTAAAAAGGAGTGGTCAGCGGCGTCCAAATCTGCCTCAGAACATATATCTTCCTTTGGATTACAATCTGGAGAGGGGTGGGGAGGGTTTGCCATTGAACCCACCATGGAGCGATGTCTGCATGACATTGTATTGCCGCACAAAACTCTTCTCTTTTCCTCTACATGTTCAGCATAACTGTGTACAATATCTGACATGCATACGAAAAAAATATGGTGAGATTATGTAAGGAGAGCATGCAGAAATTTAGAGTGATGGTAACAACCAGTGGATCGATGTTTTTTCAGTGAACCAAAATAGCCCTAATGGATCGACGTGAATGTATAGTAATAAGTGATGCAACAAGTGTACAACCTCTTTGCCGTAGCCGTGTCGACCTCAACATCATTGGGTTGGTCGCTGAAGCAGTTGAGGCAGAGGTGGCTGTCGGAGGTGTGGAGGAAGATCTGAGGAATCTGTAGACGGCGTCCAGGGCACTGCTCTGTTGTGATGGATCGTTCTGTCGTTGGAGCAGCTCCGGTGAGCCGTAAGACGTCAAGGCTGAAGCAGCACAAGACAGACATCGTCAATCTCAAGTGGGATTCTAATAGCATCTCCAATAGATGATGTAAAATGGATGTAAAATTAACATCACCAAAAACCACCTGACTACAACAGATGAGGTAAAAACCGTTGACTCTGAACTTAACTGTCGAAACTGAAATTTACTGTGGAATCTGAATGCTACTGTCAAAACTGAACGCAATGTAGCAGAGAGGCACTTGACATGTAGTTTAGGGAGGGCCTGCAGTTCATCTTCAACTTGCACCCCCCTGAGCCGCCATCCACTACCGGCCGAACTGCCGGCCCCAGCGCCGCCTCGCCGCCCCGAAACAACTCGCCACCGCCGCCCCGGCCAGCCCTCTAGGCCCCCGCCCCCACCTTGAACCCTAAGATAGATAGTGGGGTACCTCTCCGGCGAGCCCCCGTCCCCACTGCGGGTGGTTCTTCCTTAACTCCGGCGAGCCCCCCCAACCCCTGAAAATCGACTGACCCAAAAGTCGATTCAGTCGACTGAAGTGTGGCTTAATCGGAGCAGAGTAGCAGCACGAGCGAGGGAGAGAGCAGCAGCAACAGCAGCAGATCTGGCTGGTATGGCCGCCGCCGCCGAAGGGGCCTCGCACTGGGGGAGAGCCGCCGTGGAGATGTCGCCCACGGCGCCGGCTTCAAGGTAGCCGCTCCATGGGGGTGCGGGATGGAGCACCGTCAGCGCCGGGGGGTCGAGTTAAGGAGAAGGTGCGATGCGATGAGTGTACAACCTCTTTGGTGGCACCGAGTAGGCCTCGGCTTCGTCCGAGGAGTCGGTGAGGATGCTGCGGTTCCGGTGGAGCAGGTTAAGGCGGCGTTGTGGGGATGGAGCAGCCGCGATAGACAAGGCGATCGTCGGAGCAGCTCCTTGGAGGTGGAGGACGGGGCGGCTGAACCGGCGGGACGGCGAGATGGACGACGGATCCTCATCCGGGGAGGTGGACGAGGGACGTCGAGCTATTGCGGTGGACGACATCGTCGAGGAAGAGGCTCCGGCTGGGCAGCGGTGACGTGGCGGACCGAGGAGGGTGGGGTTTCGCGGCTAGAGCGGAGAGATTATGGCGGCCTGGGATTTCGAATGGCGAAAAGGGGGCGATGGGAGGGGGTGAAGCATGACTTAGGAACGCGCTTGTCCAAAATGTAGGGTGTGTTACAAAAGTACCCCCCACCGATTTGAACTAGCGGCCCTTTCGGCTCAGGGTTAGAAGGGGGATTTCGCATGTCGGGATTTGGCAGCTAGAGGGAGTTTTCGCGCGTGTTGTAATTTCAGGATAGCAAGGCGTGGGTTGTGAAGGCGCCAGTTTTGGGAGCAAGATATCTGAATTTTCGGGATATATCAAGACACGGGTTGAATTTTAGGGACAAGCCTAACGTGTAGTAATATTGTACTTGTACGTACCAAATCAATTCGCACTTCCCTCAACTAAAAACAAAACGAAAAAAATAAAACTATTCACACCACACAAAGAGAGAGTCTTGCCCCGTTTTACTATACAAATGCTATTCAAAGCTACTCCCTCCTTCCATCTATATAGGGCCTAATGCGTTTTTCGATGCTAACTTTGACCAAATATTAGAGCAATGATATATGACATGCAACTTACACAAAGCACACCGTTAAATTCGTCTGTGAAAGGTTCTTTCAATGATATAATTTTCACATTGTGCATGTCATGTACTATTAATCTTGTCAATAGTCAAAGGCGGTCTTAAAAATCTCATTACGCCCTATATAGATGGAAGGAGGGAGTATGAATCCATGTTATGTCCGATTAAATTTTTTCGCTTGCTGTATAATGCATGTAACCTACTCATACCAACATTTTAGTGCATTCCAAATGTCTATACTACCGCTGCAATTCGAACTAAATTTGAATTCGTTTCTCTATTTCAATAAGAATCTACAATCATGATTGTTGCCAAATTCAACCATCATAGTTTCCTTGCTATCCGCCAGATATAAATCAGACGGCCTATATTGCATGATGGCAGGCACACCATCATCAAAAACTCCGTTTTTTATAAGAGTAGAGATAAAATATATTAAATGTAGTATACCATGTTCATAACCACACCATGTGTATCACCGTTATATATATTCACACATCCGTCGGTTTGAAACACTATGACAAATTCTTCAAATATCCGAATTTGCTTTTTATAATGAAGTATATATGATCTCTATTCGTCTTTTACACCCACACAACCCTCTTATCTTTGTAGCTAGCGCTAACTTTCTCTTGTGCATGCACACGCCCGCATCCCTCTCACCCTCCCTCAGCATTCTCTAGCTCCATCACGCAAATTCGTCTTTTCACTTTAGGTCGTTCACCCACGGTGTGTGTAGGCCCCCCAGCTCCTTCTTTACGGCACACATCGATCGATATGCCTCTCTAGCCAGGTGTGCCTAGCACAAACACAAGCTTCCCCTCTTCTCTTGTCACCGTCCATGCCTCACTCCCACCACTTTTTTCATCATTCTCGTACTCGCACACTCCTCCCCCTCGATATAGTATCCCTCTCGTACCACCTCCTACATGCATCCCTCTCTCTCTATCCTTCTCCTCGTGCCTCATTTGCTTCTAACACACACATGCATGTATACCGATCGATCTCCCAACATATACCTAGATCGACTTTAACTACCCCCCATCGATCGACGTACCTCACAAGTTATGTCTCTCCTTTCTCTTACAAAGGGCGATTGATCTTCCTATGTAGTTACGTCTGCTTACCACAACCACATCGGCCCCCCTCATCATTCGTGCATGCCTCCTGACCTGTCTCTCACATGCACGTGCACAGACAACAAGCAGCCATCTCCTCTCATTGATATTGCGGGCGTGTGCTACCTCTTGAGCTTGCGTTGGTTTTCCCCGAAGAGGAAAGGATGATGCAGCAGTGTAGCGTAAGTATTTCCCTCAGTTTTTGAGAACCAAGGTATCAATCCAGTAGGAGGCCACGCTCAAGTCCCTCGTACCTGCACAAAACGATAGCTACTCGCAACCAACGCGATTAGGGGTTGTCAATCCCTTCACGGTCACTTACGAGAGTGAGATCTGATAGATATAATATTTTTGGTACTTTTGGTATAAAGATGCAAAGTAAAAAGTAAAGGCAAAGTAAAAAGCAAAGCAAGATTAAAGTGATGGAGATTGATATCATGAGAATAGACCCGGGGGCCATAGGTTTCACTAGTGGCTTCTCTCAAGAGCATAAGTATTCTACGGTGGGTGAACAAATTACTGTTGAGCAATTGACAGAATTGAGCATAGTTATGAGAATATCTAGGCATGATCATGTATATAGGCATCACGTCCGTGACAAGTAGACCAAAACGATTCTGCATCTAGTACTATTACTCCACTCATCGACCGCTATCCAGCATGCATCTAGAGTATTAAGTTAAAAACAGAGTAACGCTTTAAGCAAGATGACATGATGTAGAGAGATAAATTCATGCAATATGAAATAAACCCCATCTTGTTATCCTCGATGGCAACGATACAATACGTGCCTTGCTGCCCCTTCTGTCACTTGGAAAGGACACGGCAAGATCGAACCCAAAGCTAAGCACTTCTCCCATGGCAAGAACTACCAATCTAGTTGGCCAAACCAAACAGATAATTCGAAGAGACTTGCAAAGATAACCAATCATACATAAAAGAATTCAGAGAAGATTCAAATATTATTCATAGATAGACTTGATCATAAACCACAATTCATCGGTCTCAACAAACACACCGCAAAAAGAAGATTACATCGAATAGATCTCCACAAGAGAGGGGGAGAACTTTGTATTGAGATCCAAAAAGAGAGAAGAAGCCATCTAGCTACTAACTATGGACCCGAAGGTCTGAGGTAAACTACTCACACTTCATCGAAGGGGCTATGATGATGTAGAAGCCCTCCGTGATGACGGCCCTCTCCGGCGGAGCTCCGGAACAGGCCCCAAGATGGGATCTCGTGGATACAGAAAGTTGCGGCGGTGGAATTAGGTTTTTGGCTCCGTCTCTGTTCATTTGGGGGTACGTAGGTATATATAGGAGCAAGGAGTACGTCGGTGGAGCATCGAGGGGCCCGCAAGGCAGGGGGGCGCGCCCTAGGGGGGGGGGCGCCCCCCACCCTCGTGACCTCCTCTTTGACTCCTTGGAGTAGGGTCCAAGTCTCCTGGATCACTTTCGGTGAGAAAATCACGTTCCCGAAGGTTTCATTCCGTTTGGACTCCGTTTGATATTCCGTTTCTTTGAAACACTAAAATAGGCAAAAAACAGCAATTCTGGGCTGGGCCTCCGGTTAATAGGTTAGTCCCAAAAATAATATAGAAGTGGGAAATAAAGCCCAATATAGTCCAAAACAGTAGATAATATAGCATGGAGCAACCAAAAATTATAGATATGTTGGGGACGTATCAGCGTGCCCTCTGTTTGTCTAGCAAGCCTATCCCACCATTTGTTAGAAGCAACTCCACTACCACCCCCTCCAACACTCTAGCTCTGTCTCTCTCCCAACCTTATTCATCTCCTGCACATATGCATGGATGCCAATCGATCTCCCTTAATACATGAGGCAGATCGATCTCCTTAATACATGAGGTAGGCCTCTCTCCTCCTCCACACATATACCAGCCATTTTACCTGTATAGTTAATTGGGCCCCCCTCTTCCCCCACCACACACCGATAGTCGAGCGCTGCAGGTAGGTATCCATGCCACAGAGACAAACTGCACATGTCCCATCTCATGTTCCAGTAGGCCAGCCACTCTATATCTTTGACGTGGGCACACACAAATTCGATCGCGCGCGCGCGCACACACACACACATCATCCCTCTCTTCGATTCTATGGACACCTCAAGCCGATGATACCTCCACTCTCTTCTCGTGGATCGCCCCCTCTATATATATGTTATATCCAGGACTCTATTTCACACACATTGCATATGTTAATTTTTTTGATTGACCCCCCCACAAAAAAACTCTCAAGAACCCACACACTATATCTCTCTAGGTTTGTATCTCTCTCACACAACCCCATGTAGGTGGTGTACGTATACAAGAAGAGAATAGGTGCACCGTGCACGTACTCACGCTTCGTGCCCAGCCACACCCGCGCGGGTACACGGTGGAGCTCATTTCTCCGCAGAAGTTGAATTTGTTTTTGAAACATCAAGTGGCCAAAGACTCGAAAACTTATTTGCCCATTAGTGACTTGTCAGGGCGGTGGATTTTAGTTTGTACGATAATGCTGCATCCACCTAAAGTAACGAAAGTTCTTACGTAAACTTCCTAGTAATTCCCTCTTCGTAGGTGCAGCATTACTTCTAACATTTGTAATATCAGTTTGAAACTTGTAATATTGCTGTGTCCTATTCCTGCGTTTTCAAAATCCTGTGAATCAAACAGGTCCTGAGTTGGTGATGATGTTGTGCCTCCCATCTTTCACCAATAGCCGTCGGATCTAGATCTGACGCATACAAACCAAGCTTCTCCATTTTTGCAAAAAGATGCCCGCACTTGTTCCCTATTTACAAACAACTCCTTGTCTCTCACAATCAGCCTCATCTCCTCCCCATCTAGGAGTAGAAGGCCGTGGAAAAATCTGGCGCAATGGCCGCTGCCGGAGCCGTCCACCCCCAGTCTTGGTGTTCCGTGCAATGCCCGGGCATCTACGCACGGGAAATTATGTCGAACAGGGCTAGTTGTAAGCAGGCTAGCTCTACAGCCATGATGATAGTGACTGCAGACGGTGAGGCTTACTATGGTATGCCGAACATGGCGCCTATACTCAGGTGTCATCTCCGGCGCAGGGTCTTGTCACTTCACTTTGAGGAGCAACACGTAATAATTTGACCAACGCATATTCACTGTGAGGAACTACCTTTGGGTGAATGACACGTGGACCCAGGGGGTGGCTGGCCCACCTATCATACAACCAAAGGCAGGTGCAGTAGAGGGCCGAGGAGTAGTATGAAATCCTACACACCTACGCACACTAACCTAGGGCTGAGTGATCACTCGAATCGCAAGATCAGTTGACTAGAAGCTACGCTAGACCCATGGAGGCGATGAGCGCGAGCATCAGCCGGCTGTGCCAGATGGTCCACGATGTTGTCCTGCGGCCCGGCACCGAGGAACGTCTCCAGGTAGTATTGCTTGAGGCCTCCAGGGCGAGGGGCCGCTTGGACGACAACTTCGTCTCCTTGTTCGACGAGGTCCTCGTCGGTTTCCTCGACAAGTTCACCGTCGTCAAGAAGCTTGCGGACGACTTTGACGTAAGCCTCCAGCCGATGCGCCCAGGCTCTGCAATGCCCACCACCCTCAACAGACACTATGGTAACAACCTCTTTGATGCACTAGTGGCCCTGCGACTGCCCGCCGTCGCGCCGGAGAATGTCCACCTCGAGGTCGCGCTCGCCGTGCAGCGCCTAGAGCAGCAAGACACCATCGACATAATCACCCACATCTACGCGCAAATCGTCCACAAGGACTACTACATGCAAGAGGAGGACGATAGGACGCTGGCCTTCTTGGAGCACAGGGCAACCTTGGACGACACTGTTCAGAAGCACGTTGAGCTCGCCGCCAACGTCGCTGCTCCTCACACGTCGGTTGGTGACCCGGCGCACTAGGGTGTGAGGATGTCGTTGAACGTTGATGGATCCGTATGTATTTTTATCTTTCCGTTAAATCCATGTAGTAGTATATGATACTACAGTAATTATCTTACCTTTCGCATCAACTTCATAATTTCCGTACGTACTCCATGCATGAACGGCGCCAGAACCAAACTTCTCATTACTCTAGGCAAAATCGTTATTTTCTATCTATCTGTCGCGCCATGGAGCAGAACCAAATTTTACAAGTTACGAGTTCAAAAGGAAAAGCCTGTCGTGTTCGCGTTGCACCCCCACACGGTTGGTCCGGCATGCCGCTCAAGCGGGAATGCATGCAGTGTTGCATTTTCACTTACAAGTGGGACCGCAGTTGAGCAAAGCGACTATCGGCAAACGCCCACCCCGCCCACCGCATGATGGCTGAGAAAACAGGAGGGAGAAGAGATGGCTGTAGCACGGACTCCAAGAAAATTGGTGTCGGATGGGACTCGTGTGGGTGGCATGTGCCGTACTGCTAGACGTGAATGCTAGTTATGCCCCATGCCACCCCACTATATCGAGCCTATATCGAGGTACGTAGAACAAATTTCATGCAGTCCGTGCTCAGCCCTCCTCTATCTCTCTTCTTAGCCAGCCAGCGGACGCGCGGAGCCCATCGTCTGTTTGCTCACATGCGGCCCCACATGTCAGTGAAAACGCAAGAGGACCCACTGAACTTGCACATCTTTCACCTCAACGTGCTGGTGATGAAAAACAAATCCAATAAAGATCTTCGGTGGCCGCTTTTGGAGTTACTCAAGAGTAGTAAGATTCTATTTACAGTTTAACCCAAGATGCACATCTCGTGGCTTCAACTACCACTCTATTTTCTTTCATGACACGACCTGGATGCTGGATGTCCCACGTGTCGACAAAAGGAGGAAGAACCTGACCAAATCTTCGGTTCTGCTCTCGGATTAGACTAGTTGTGCTAACTTAAATTTTTTATTGTGTACTCCCTCCGTTCCAAAATACTTGACTTTCATTTGTCCAAAAATGGATGTACCTATATACTAAGACATGTCTAGATACATATATATTTTGACAAATAGAAGGCATGTATTGTGCAACGGAGGGAGTAGAATGGATGCAAGTTTTTGTATTGGGAAGAAGAGTACATCCATATATTGATAGAGCGCAATTTAGTAGATGTTCTATCACTTTTAGCTAGCACAGAGGCTAGAGATGAAATTAGTGCACTTGTTGATACTCCTACTAGAGTAGAGGCTAGACATGAGACTAGATGCGAGGAAGCAACGTCTACTTCTTTACACTCGAAGAAGAAAGAAGCACGCAAGATCGATCCTCCGCGGGTCAACAATGAATGCATCAAGAAGGCACTAATCCAACTTACAGGAGTAGTAAAATGTATTCTTGTGGTTCTTGTTTTCTTTGGTCTTGCTTTTCTAGTCAAAATTATCATTGGAGTTCGTGCAAAACAGAGGTGCATTTGGGGTCATGCGTTGGAGTTGGCCTTACAAGTGGGACCGCAGTTAAGGAAACCGACTATCGGCAAACCCCCACCTCGCCCGCCGCGCGATGGCTGAAGTTAGAGAAACGACGAGGTTGAAGAGATTGCTCTAGCACAGACTCCAAGAAATAATATGGTGTCAGATGGATGTCGTGGTGGTGGTGTGTGCCGTACTCCTGGACGTGAATGCTTGTTCTGGCCCATGCCACCCTACTACTCCTACTACTTACTCCTACTAGTATATAGTATACAGTAGTATCGAGGATTCGAGGTGCTGGTTACGTACAACGAACACATTAACATATGGCTACAGTAAAAACACCCGCCCGACGCGCGAAGCATGTGAAGCTAGTACAAATTTAGAGAAGCGACTCGAAAGCCATTCATACATTTAGTAAGTTTATCACAGGCATATCATTTTTTTACATACAACAGGTCATCAACCCACATCGACAACGAGGATACATTATAAATACTAAAGTTTTCACCACACAACAAATAACAAGCCATGAAATGAACTTCAACTCAACCATTCCGTGGCGTTGGAAACGCTTGCTTTGAACCACAAGTGATTCTCTGGGATGGGCCATCCGTTGTCGATCTGGAGACCAACGCAGGACCGATCATCCAGGCTGAAGCGGCCTACTATATCAGTACCAGGGTAGGGAACCACCCAAATGTCTGAGGTATAGACACAGTTGCTTCTCATAAATGTGTCAACAACAGTTGGATCGCCTTTCACCATCATCGGATAGTTTTGTCCAAGGAAGAGCGAGTTTTCTACAAGACTATCAATTCTGTGCCAGGGAGAAGGAGTTGGCGCTAGCACACTAGTATCCATCCCGAATACCATGCAACGGGTGTTGGAATAGGTCCGGAGAGTGCGACCATGGGAGACACCTGCTTCCTTAGCAGTAACATCATCAGTGGATTGTATACACACAAGAAGAGGTGATCCATCGGAATTAGTTGCCAGGCGCCATAGAGTATATGGGCGCTACTCGTCCACATGCTCGTGATCATCACCATCAGCATCTCCCCCTTGGTTATAGAATTTTTCAAGTATAGGTGGTGGGATGTTCACAGGACCTTGGAAACACAAGAAGAAGGTTAATTAGTAAAGGGAAACTTGCTAACCCGCATGCATGTGGATGAAACAATTATAATTACAGTGGAAGACAAACGTACCGAAACTACTAGGATGCCATGCAAAAACAGTGCCACGAGTGGTGGCAGCAAACACAAGGCCCTCGTATTGAATTGCATCACAGTACTCATCCGTGTACAGAAACTGATTTTTGAGCAATATCCATGGAGTCGAACCACGAAGGACGACAACAAGCTTGTCGAAGATAGCAACAACTTGATAGTTGTTGTAATTCCAAGAGTGGTTGGGAACTCAACAAATTGCTATCTTCCGTAGAAGACAGTCACCATGATCGTATTTGAACGTGCGTACATTACCAGTGTGCTCAACCTCTGGGCAGTGTGCTGAGATTTTTGGAAGTGGAACCCGGTGACGAGTGTACACATTCACAAGTTCCCACTCGCAGTTGGACCCAATGTAAACAACCCAATCTCCATTTGCGCCCACCCAAGCCTTGCCCTCAAGCGATGGCATCTTAACATCATATGTATCATTATCAAGCGGCATCAACTGGCACAGGGCGAGGCCTTCGTCGTGCCGGCGCCAGTCATCAGGGTCATGGCGAAGAAGATAGGGGAGATCAAACCGCTCCTTGACTCTTGGGTTCTTTGTAATGATGTTATTAGTTGAGTCGAGAATGGGCTTGAACGAACCTGCCATGCTAGCCGAGGTGATGACGTCGCACCGATCAATGAGTTCCTCCACCACGTCATCTTTCAGATCGGGGCAAGAATAACGGGGTCATTTCCGGCCTGTTCCCTCCATGGAGAAGACGATCGAACAATGGCAGAAGAAAGGGTGAAGGGCTGAAGGAAAATGGAGGAGGGAGAGGAAGAGCGTGCGACAGCAGTTCCAAATCGAGAGGGAAAGGCGAAGAGTCGGTGGACGGTTGCGAGTTTGCCACGGTTCGCGAAGAGGCGCCCCGGCCTACACGTCCGTTCAGAAATACTCCTACTACTCGCCGTCGTCTCACTGATATGTTGGAACGGGACCACATGTCAACGAAACATGGTGTGTAATTTCTCGTGCAAAATGCGATCTGGCCGTGTTGGCCCGAGGTGCCGCATTAGTTATCGACCTTTATTTTTTTAATGGCGTGCCGATCAGTTTTGAAGCACGACTAACTGGTACTGTACGTGGAGAGGATGACAGCAGGGACCCGCCAAGGTCATGGCAGTACGCAAGCAAGTGTCTCCTTATTTCAAGCCAATAAAAAAATGGCTCCTCCTAGTGGATTTCTGACATCTGGGTCCCATGCCATTGTCAACGTAGTCAATAAACGAGAGAATTGCACAACGAGCGACTGACACTAGGGACCCAGCAGCTCGCCCAGTTATTTTTGTTTTGGGTTAATTTGATAAATGCCACTCCAAATCTGGTGTATCCGAGAAATGCCACTGCAATTTCCAAACTTTGAAAAATGCCGTTTCATGCCATTTCTAGTGGCATTTTTCGAAGTCTGGAGTGGCGTTTTTCAAAGTTTGCAAACTGCAGTGGCGTTTTTCAAAGTTTGCAAAAATTGCAGTGGCATTTTTCAAAGTTTGAAAATTGCAGTGGCATCTTTATGAATCGCCATAATTGGAGTGGCATTTATCTAATTTGTTTTTGAGACGGAAGGAGGGTGTCAACTGGGCTGTGCGGGACACTCTGGCCTGTATAGACAACCTTTTCTTTTATGTTTACCACAGACCAGCCCAGTAGTTTTTTTTCTTTCTGAAAATGGCTAGCCCAGTTCTTTTGTGATTTGTCAAGTAAGTCGCTTTATCAGGCCTGTTGGGCTGCAAATCTTTCAAGACGAGGAGAGCTTCATTGGGCTGGCCGAGAAAATGGCCTATTAGTAATGAGAAATGGGCTGTACATTAGTAATGAGAAATGGGCTGTACATTTTTAAAACACATCAAACCGGCAATTATTTTCAAATATCTTTTTTTTCATTTCGAGATTTTAAATTGCATTGATTTTTATGTGTGGATAATTTATTGGAATTTATATTGATATACATTTATTTTTAAAATCAGTCTGAATGTGACTCGAAATTTCGGGATTAAAAACAGTTCAGACCGCACCGACATATGCAAAATTTCGTATAATTTTTTAACCGTGGCCACAATATGGGCTGTAATGCTAACATAAAGAATATGAGCTCCAAAAAAAACCCGTAAGAATTAGCAAATGGGCTGTAAATTATTTGAAATAATGGCAGATGGGCTGTATGTTGTTTTCCACAGATTTGAGGCTTTCCACAGATGGCCTGTATACTGTTGGATGTCCATCCAACAGCCGTCGTGCTTCTTCAATCTCTGCTCTTCCTGCTCCAGCCGCTCAAACAAGCGCCGGCGGGACTGCCTGCTCCCTCCTCCCTGCGGCCGACTGTGCTGCCGCGCAGGCCTCACCACCCCACCGTACTCCCATCGCTGGCCTAGCCATCCCTCTACTCACCCACACCTGCTGTTATTCTCCGGCGACGGCAGACGAACTAGTAAATCCTCGTACAGTCGTACTCCCCTCCGCGTGGGAAACAAAAACAACGGCCGAGTCTTCCCTGCCTCCGTGTCGTTCCCTTCCTAGGCCTCGCCGTCGTCCACCGCCCTGGTGCTCTCGGCGTGGCGTGGTCAGCGTGGTCAACGACCGACATGCATCTGAAGTGGACTGTACGTGGAGAGGCTGACAGCTGGGTCCACGGTCGCACGCAAGGAAATGCCTCCTTATTACGTGCAAAATAATGATTTCCTCCACCTGACATCTGGGACCCACCGAAACGGCCTCTGTATTTCGCGAAAAAAACGTTACCGCCACTGACAGCTCAAACCCACCAGCTATATCTTCGCACGCAAGGAAGTGCCTCCTTATTACGCACAAAAAAATGAGTACTCCCCCTGCTAGCTGGGACCCAGTATAGTGGGCCTACTAAGTTGACGGGGACGAAGGGCTTTGTAAACTTAGTCAATATGCACGATTCTAGCTCGACTGACTGTACGATGTCCATCCAACGGCCGTAGTGCTTCTTCAACCTCTGGTCTTCTTGCTCCAGCCGCCCAAAGCAGCGCCGGTCGTGCCGCCTGCTCCTGCATCCCGTGGCCAGCTGTGCTGCCGCGGAGGCCTCACCGCCCCCATACTACTCCCACCGCTGGCCAGGCCATCCCTCCACTCCACTCACCCACACCCCCTGTTATTCTGCGGCGACGGCAGCGCAGCCGAACCAGTGAACCCTCATACTCCTCTCCGCGTGGGCATCCACTGCCGCGTCTTCCCTGGCTCCGCGTCGTCCCCTTCCTAGGCCTCGCCATCGTCCACCGCCGTGGTGCTGTCGGCGCGGCGTGGTCAATGTGGTCAACGACCGAATTCCATCGGAAGAATACTATACATGGAGAGGCTGACAACTAGGTCCACGGCAACCGCAAGGAAGTGCCTCCTTATTACACAGAAAATAATTATTCCTCCACCTGACAGCAGGGACCCACCGGATGCCCACCAATATATCGCGAAAAAAACATTTTCCCCTGACTACTGGGACCCACCCGACGGGCCACCGTATTTCGCGAGAAAAACGTTCCCCCTGCTGTCAGCTCGGACCCACCGGAAGTGCCTCCTTATTACGCACAAAAAAATGAATACCCCCTGCTAGCTGGGACCCACCTTGGTGGGAGGCTGACTTGTGGGCCTACTAAGTTGACGGGGATGGAGGGCTTTGTCAACTTAGTCAATATGCACGATTCTAGCTCCAGTGACCGTACGATGTACATCCAACGGCCGTAGTGCTTCTTCAACCTCTGGTCTTCTTGCTCCAGCCACCCAAACCAGCGCCGGTCGTGCCTCGTGCTCCTGCCTCCCGTGGTCGGCTGCGATGCGGCGGAGGCCTCACCGCCCCCTACTACTCCCACCGCTGGCCAGGCCATCCCTCTACTCACCCACACCCCCTGTTATTCTACGGCGACGGCAACCTCACACCGCATCAAACCAGTGAACCCTCGTACTCCTCCACGCGTGGGCATCCACTGCCGCGTCTTCCCCGGCTCCGCGTCGTCCCCTTCCTAGGCCTCACCGTCGTCCACCACCCTAGTGCTCTCGGCGCGGCGTGGTCAACGTGGTCAAGGAATGGCTTCCATCGGACGTGTACTGTACATGGACAGGCCGACAGCTGGGTCCACGGCCGCAGCAAGGAAGTGCCTCCTTATTACATGCAAAATAATTATTCCTCCACTTGACAGTAGGGACCCACCGGACATGCCACCGTATTTCGTGAAAAAACGTTTGCCCCTGACTGCTGGGACCCACCAGCTACATCTTCGCACGCAAGGAAGTGCCTGACAGTCGGGACCCACCTGGTCGAAGCGTACGTAGCGTTGTCATTCTGGCCGCGAACGCGTATGTACATATATACTGCTGGATGTAGAGGCGCGCACGTGTCATAGTAGAGGCGCACACGTAGCATGTACACGTACGTACGGTGGCCAGGGTGCAAGAAAGAAAATACGGCCACGTATGTGTACATACGGGCGGGGTCTCGAACTCCTACTCGCGCATACGTACGGCCAGGGCTCGTGTACATGGCTGGGTCGCGGAGAAACAGCGTTGTCATCGTGTTCATGGGGAGGCAACGAAATGCGTCGTGTTCATGGGGAGGCAACGGAATGCGTCGTGTTCATCGGGAGGGCTTGGACGGAACATGTGATGGAAACGAGGCCTGACGTACCGCAGAACGGAGGAAACGGCCTTGTGTTCGACTGGCACGTTCGAAACGGGATCCTGTTGATCGGGAGGGGTCTGGCGTACCGCAAAACGGAGGAAACTGACCTCCTACGGTCCAAACAGGGGTCTTGTTCATCGGGAGGGGTGTGGCGTACCGCAAAACGGAGGAAACGGACTTGTGTTGGAGCGCTACGGTCGAAATGGGGGTCCTGTTCATTGGGAGGGGTGTGGCGTACCGCAAAACGGGACTCCACGGGATACTGTTCATCTCCACCGTTGACCCCCTCCAGCCTCCACGAGCTACTGTTCATCCACCGTCGACCTCCTCCAACCTCCACCTGCGACTGTTCATCCACGAGCTCCTGTTCATCCAGCCTCCACCGCGCGCTACTCCACCGGCTACTGTTCAACCAGCCCTCTCCATGGGCTCCTGTTCAACCACCCCTCCACGGGCTACTGTTCATCCTGCCCTCCACCGTCTACTGTTCATCCTGCCCTCCACGGGGTGGTCCTGTTCATTCAGCCCTCCACGGGGTCCTGTTCATCCAGCCCCAACCGGCTTGATTGATCGGGGTCCTGTTCATCCAGAGGCAACACCACGGGGTCCTGTTCATCCACCCCCACTAGGAACTGTTCATCCAAACCCCCCCGCAACGCTCACTGTTCATCCAGAGGTAGCATCGATCGGCTTCAGTTAGCAGCAGTAGCGAAGGAATCGCTCGATCGGGTTCAGTTAACAGCCATCGATCGATCATTCGGGTTCAGTAACGCGTAGCCTGCAGTGCAATCGCTCGGGTTCAGTTAGAGCCCAACGCCTCGCTCGGGTTCAGTTAGAGCCAATGCCTCGCACACACATGCGTATGTGTATGAGAGAAGCGCGCATCGCTCGGCCCCTGACCTCCCACCGTAACCGGGAACTCCCCAAAATTTTCCTCCCCCTCGCTTCTACCACGGTTTTTTCCATCATGGATGGCCCAACGAATGTCATGTAGTTGCGTCTCCAGCCCGCCCAGGAAGAAAAGCCCATTTTCTATCATGATTTTTTGTCATAGAATTAGGAGCCCACCACATCTATGATGATACCGGGTTTTGTCACAATTATCGTCATAGAAGTGTCATATGTATGATAGAAAAAATTTCGTTCGGCCCAAAATGTCACGGATGTGTATTTTTTTGTAGTGATGGTATAGTTTATATGGATCACGTGATCACTTAGATGATTAGAGAGGTGTCTATCTAAGTGGGAATTCTTAAGTAATTTGATTAATTGAACTTTAATTTATCATGAACTTAGTACCTGATAGTATTTTGCATATCTATGTTGTTGTAGATAGATGGCCCGTGCTGTTGTTCCGTTGAATTTTAATGCATTCCTAGAGAAAGCTAACTTGAAAGATGATGGTAGCAACTACACGGACTGGGTCCATAACTTGAGGATTATCCTCATTGTTTCAAAGAAGAATTACGTCCTGGAAGCACCGCTAGGTGACAAACCTGGTGCAGGAGCAATGCCAGATGTTATGAACACCTGGCAGAGCAAAGCTGATGACTACTCGATAGTTTAGTGTGCCATGCTTTACGGCTTAGAACCGGGACTTCAACGACGTTTTGAACGTCATGGAGCATATGAGATGTTCCAGGAGTTGAAGTTAATATTTCAAGAAAATGCCTGGATTGAGAGAGATATGAAGTCTCCAATAAGTTCTACAGCTACAAGATGGAGGAGAATAGTTCTGTCATGAACATATACTCAGAATGTCTGGGTACCACAACCACTTGACTCAACTGGGAGTTAATCTTCCCGATGATAGTGTCATTGACAGAGTTCTTCAATCAGTACCACCAAGCTACAAGAGCTTCGTGATGAACTATAATATGCAAGGGATGGATAAGACGATTCCTGAGCTCTTCGCAATGCTAAAGGCTGCGCAGGTAGAAATCAAGAAGGAGCATCAAGTGTTGATGGTCAACAAGACCACCAGTTTCAAGAAAAAGGGTAAAGGGAAGAAGGGGAACTTCAAGAAGAACAGCAAGCCAGTTGCTGCTCAAGTGAAGAAACCCAAGTCTGGACCTAAGCCTGATACTGAGTGCTTCTACTGCAAAGGAACTGGTCACTGGAAGCGGAACTGCCCCAAGTATTTGGCGGAGAAGAAGGATGGCAAAGTGAAAGGTATATTTGATATACATGTTATTGATGTGTACCTTACTAATGCTCGCAGTAGTGCCTGGGTATTTGATACTGGTTTAGTTGCTAACATTTGCAACTCGAAACAGGGGCTACAGATTAAGCGAAGATTGGCTAAGGACGAGGTGACGATATGCGTGGGAAATGGTTCCAAAGTCGATGTGATCGCTGTCGGCACGCTACCTCGACATCTACCTTCGGGATTAGTTTTAGACCTAAAGAATTATTATTTGGTGCCAGCGTTGAGCATGAACATTATATCTGGATCTTGATTGATGCGAGACAATTACTCATTTAAATCAGAGAATAATTGTTGTTCTATTTATATGAGTAATATCTTTTATGGTCATGCACCCCTGATGAGTGGTCTATTTTTACTAAATCTTGATAGTAGTGATACGCATGTTCATAGTATTGAAGCCAAAAGATGCAGAGTTGATAATGATAGTGCAACTTATTTGTGGTAATGTCGTTTAGGTCATATTGGTGTAAAGCGCATAAAGAAACTCCATTCTGATGGACTTCTGGAATCACTTGATTATGAATCACTTGGTACTTGCGAACCATGCCTCATGGGCAAGATGACTAAAACTCCGTTCTCTGGAACAATGGAGCGAGCAACAAAGTTATTGGAAATCATACATACTGATGTATGTGGTCCAATGAACAATGAAGCTCACGGCGGATATCATTATTTTCTCACCTTCACAGATGATTTGAGCAGATATGGGTATATCTACTTGATGAAACATAAGTCTGAAACATTTGAAAAGTTCAAAGAATTTCAGAGTGAAGTGGAAAATCATCGTAACAAGAAAATAAAATTTCTGCGATCTGATCATGGAGGAGAATATTTGAGTTACGAGTTTGGTCTTCATTTGAAACAATGCGGAATAGTTTCGCAACTCACGCCACCTGGAACACCACAACGTAATGGTGTGTCCGAACGTCGTAATCGTACTATACTAGATATGGTACGATCTATGATGTCTCTCACTGATTTACCGCTATCATTTTGGGGTTACGCTTTAGAGACAGCTGCATTCACATTAAATAGGGCACCATCTAAATCTGTCGAGACGACACCTTATGAACTGTGGTTTGGCAAGAAACCAAAGTTGTCATTTCTTAAAGTTTGGGGCTGCGATGCTTATGTGAAAAAGCTTCAACCTGATAAGCTCGAACCCAAATCGGAGAAATGTGTCTTCATAGGATACCCAAAGGAGACTATTGGGTACACCTTCTATCACAGATTCGAAGGCAAGATATTCGTTGCTAAGAATGGATCATTTCTTGAGAAGGAGTTTATCTCGAAAGAAGTGATGGGAGGAAAGTAGAACTTGACGAGGTAATTGTACCTTCTCCCTTATTGGATAATAGTTCATCACTGAAATCAGTTCCAGTGATTCCTACACCAGTAAGCGAGGAAGCTAATGATGATGATCATGAAACTTCTGATCAAGTTACTACCGAACCTCGTAGGTCAACCAGAGTAAGATCCGCACCAGAGTGGTACGATAATCCTGTTTTGGAAGTTATGTTACCTGACCATGACAAACCTATGAACTATAAGGAAGCGATGATGAGCCCAGATTCCGCAAAATGGCTTGAGGCCATGAAATCCGAGATGGGATCCATGTATGAGAACAAAGTATGGACTTTGGTTGACTTGCTCGATGATAGGCAGGCTATAGAGAATAAATGGATCTTCAAGAAGAAGACTGACGCTGACGGTAATGTTACTGTCTACAAAGCTCGACTTATTGTGAAAGGTTTTCGACAAGTTCAAGGAGTTGACTACAATGAGACCTTCTCACCCATAGCGATGCTTAGGTCCGTCCGAATCATGTTAGCGATTGCCGCATTTTATGATTATGAAATTTGGCAAATGGATGTCAAAACTGCATTCCTTAATGGATACCTTAAAGAAGAGTTGTATATGATGCAACCAGAAGGTTTCGTCGATCCAAAAGATGCTAACAAAGTGTGCAAGCTCCAGCGATCCATTTATGGACTGGTGCAAGCCTGTCGGAGTTGGAATATACACTTTGATAGTGTGATCAAAGCATATGGTTTTGTACAGACTTTTGGAGAAGCCTGTATTTACAAGAAAGTGAGTGGGAGCTCCGTAGCATTTCTGATATTATATGTAGATGGCATATTGTTGATCAGAAATGATACTGAATTTCTGAATAGCATAAAAGGATACTTGAATAAGAATTCTTCAATGAAAGACCTCGGTGAAGCTGCTTATATATTGGGCATCAAGATCTATAGAGATAGATCAAGACGCTTGATTGGACTTTCACAAAGCACATACCTTGATAAAGTTTTGAAGAAGTTCAAATGGACCAGGCAAAGAAAGGGTTCTTGCCTGTATTACAAGGTGTGAAGTTGAGTTAGACTCAATGCCTGACCACTGCAGAAGATAGAGAGAAAATGAAAGGTGTTCCCTATGCTTCACCCATAGGCTCTATCATGTATGCAATGCTATGTACCAGACCTGATGTGTGCCTTGCTATAAGTTTAGCAGGGAGGTACCAAAGTAATCCAGGAGTGGATCACTGGATAGTGGTCAACAACATCCTGAAATACCTGAAAAGGACTAAGGGTATGTTTCTCGTATATGGAGGTGACAAAGAGCTCATCGTAAACGGTTACGTCGATGCAAGATTTGACAATGATCTGGATGAATCTAAGTCACAAACAGGATAGGTGTTTTTATTAAATGGTGGAGCTGTTAGTTGGTGCAGTCCAAGCAGAGCGTCATGGAGGGATCTACATGTGAAGCGGAATACATAGCTGCTTCCAAAGCAGAAAATGAAGGAGTCTGGATGAAGAAGTTCATATCCGATCTAGGTGTCATACCTAGTGCATCGGGTCCAATGAAAATCTTTTGTGACAATACTGGTGCAATTGCCTTGGCAAAGGAATCCAGATTTCACAAGAGAACCAAGCACATCAAGAGGCGCTTCAATTCCATCCGCGATCAAGTCAAGGAGGGAGACATAGAGATTTGCAAGATACATACGGATATGAATGTTGCAGACCCGTTGACTAAGCCTCTCTCATGAGCAAAACATGATCATCACCAAGACTCCATGGGTGTTAGAATCATTACAACGTAATCTAGATTATTGACTCTAGTGTAAGTGGGAGACTGATGGAAATATGCCCTAGAGGCAATAATAAAGTTGTTATTTATATTTCCTTATATCATGATAAATGTTTATTATTCATGCTAGAATTGTATTAACCGGAAACTTAGTACATGTGTGAATACATAGACAAACAGAGAGTCACTAGTTTGCCTCTACTTGACTAGCTCGTTGAATCGATGATGGTTATGTTTCCTAAACATAGACATGAGTTTTCATTTGATTAACGGGATCACATCATTAGAGAACGATGTGATTGACTTGACTCATCCATTAGCTTAGCACGATGATTGTTTAGTTTGTTGCTATTGCTTTCTCCATAACTATACATGTTCCTATGACTATGAGATCATGCAACTCCTGAATACCGGAGGAACACTTTGTGTGCTATCAAACATCACAACATAACTGGGTGATTATAAAGGTGCTCTACATGTGTCTCCGATGGTGTTTGTTGAGTTGGCATGGATCAAGATTAGAATTTGTCACTCCGATTGTTGGAGAGGTATCTCTGGGCCCTCTCGGTAATGTACATCACTATAAGCCTTGCAAGAAATGTAGCTAATGAGTTAGTTATGGGATGTAACATTATGGAACGAGTTAAGAGACTTTCCGATAACGAGATTGAACTAGGTACTGGGATACCGACGATCGAATCTCGGGCAAGTAACATATCGATGACAAAGGGAACAACGTATATCGTTATGCGGTTTGACCGATAAAGATCTTCATAGAATATGTAGGAACCAATATGAGAATCCAGGTTCCGCTATTGGTTATTGACCGGAGACATGTCTCGGTCATGTCTACATAGTTCTCGAACCCGTAGGGTCCGCACGCTTAACTTTCGGTGATGATCGGTATTACGAGTTTATGTGTTTTGATGTACCGAAGGTATTTCAGAGTCCCGGATTTGATCACGGACATGACGAGGAGTCTCGAAATGGTCGAGACATAAAGTTCGATAGATTGGAAGCCTATGTTTGGACATCGGAATGGTTCCGTGTGAAATCAGGAGTATATCGGAGTACCGGGAGGTTACCGGAACCCCCGGGGAGGTATATGGGACTTATTGGTCCTTAGTGGAAGAGTGGGGAAAGAAGCAAAGGAGGGGGCGCATCCCACCCCCCAAGCCCAATCCGAATTGGGAGGGGGCCGGCCCCCCTTTCCTTCCTTCCTCCCTCTGCTTCCTTCTCTCCTAAAACCAACAAAGGGAAGGGGGGGGGAATCCTAGTCCCGGTGAGAGTAGGACTCCTTGGGGCATGCCTAGAGAGGCCGGACACCTCCCCCTCCTCCACTCCTTTATATACGGGGGAGGGGGGCACCCCATAGACACACAAGTTGATCATTGATCTTTAGCCGTGTGCGGTGTCCCCCTCAATCATAATCCACCTCGGTAATATCATAGCGGTGCTTAGGCAAAGCCCTGTTTGGGTAGCAACATCATCACCATCATCACGCCATCATGCTGACGAAGCTCTCCCTCGAAGCTCTACTGGATCGTGAGTTCGCGGGACGTCATAGAGCCGAATGTGTGTAGATCGCGGAGGTGCCGTATCTTTGGTACTAGATCGGTCGATCGTGAAGACGTACGACTACATCAACCACGTTGTCATAACGCTTCCGCTTACGGTCTACGAGGGTACGTAGATGATACTCTCCCCTCTCGTTGCTATGCATCACCATGATCTTGCGTGTGCGTAGGATTTTTTTGAAATTACTGCGTTCCCCAACACAATGAACCCACTATTTTGGATTTCAAGGAATTTAATTATGATAATTGCTCTTTTATAGATTGTATTTCCTTGTTGCAATCCGTGTTAAATTCTCCTCATGCTTATGATCAAAATAAGGCTTTTACTAAACATATCGTTGATGCTTTAATGCATTCTTATGAAGAAAAGCTTGAACTAGAGGTTTCTATCCCTAGAAAAATTTATGATGAGTGGGAACCTACTACTAAAATTAAGTTTAAATATTATGAATGCTATGCTTTATGTGATTTTGGGTGCTAGTGTTTCCACGATTCCAAAAACTTTGTGTGATGTGTTAGGTTTCCGTGAATTTGATGATTGTTCTTTAAACTTGCACCTTGCGGATTCCACCATTAAGAAACCTATGGGAAGAATCAATGATGTTCTTATTGTTGCAAATAGGAATTATGTGCCCGTAGATTTCATCGTTCTTGATATAGATTGCAATCCTACATGTCCTATTATTCTATGTAGACCTTTCCTTAGAACGATTGGTGCAATTATTGACATGAAAGAAGGAAATGTTAGATTCCAATTTCCATTAAGGAAAGGCATGGAACACTTTCCTAGAAATAAAATTAAATTACCTTATGAATCTATTATGAGAGCCACTTATGGAGTGCATACCAAAGATGATAATACCTATATATTCTTGCTATTATGCCTAGCTAGGGGCGTTAAACGATAGCGCTTGTTGGGAGACAACCAAATTTTATTTTTTTCCTTTTTAGTAATAAATAAATCATCTATCCTCTGTTATGAATGTGTTTTTTATGTTTTAATTAGTGTTTGTCCCAAGTAAAGCCTGTAGGATCTTCTCATATGATTGTTGTTTGATCTTGCTGAAAAAGCAGAAAGTATGCGCTCACGAGAATAATTTTAATTTCTTTACCAGAGCACGATAAAATATCAATTCCAACTGCAGTAGATCAATATACAAATTATTTAGGTCGTCCTAATTTTTCAGAATTTTTTGAGTTACAAAAGTATTCGAAACCTCCAGATTTCTATAGCCTGTTCTGTTTTTGACAGATTCTGTTTTTCGTGTGTTGTTTGCTTATTTTGATGAATCTATGTCTAGTATCGGGGGGTATGAACCATAGAGAAGTTGGAATACAGAAGGTTTAACACCAATATAAATAAATAATGAGTTCATTATAGTGCATTAAAGTGGTGGTTTGTTTTATTATACTAACGGAGCTCATGAGATTTTCTGTTGAGTTTTCAAGTTTTGGAACAAGGAGTGGCAAGAGCCTAAGCTTGGGGATGCCCAAGGCACCCCAAGGTAAAATTTAAGGACAACCAAAATCCTAAGCTTGGGGATGCCCCAGAAGGCATCCCCTCTTTCGTCTTCGTCTATCGGTAACTTTACTTGAGGCTATATTTTTATTCACCACATGATATGTGTTTGGCTTGGAGCGTCTTGTATGATTTGAGTCTTTGCTTTTTAGCTTACCACAATCATCCTTGCTGTACACACCTTTTGGAGAGACACACATGAATCGGAATTTATTAGAATACTATGTGCTTCACTTATATCTTTTGAGCTATATAATTTTGCTCTAGTGCTTCACTTATATCTTTTTAGAGCACGGTGGTGGTTTTATTATTGATCTCTCATGCTTCACTTATATTATTTTGAGAGTCTCTTAAAACAGCATGGTAATTTTCTTTGGCTATAAAATTAGTCCTAATATGATAGGCATCCAAGATGGGTATAATAAAAACTTTCATATAAAGTGTATTGAATAGTTTAATACTTGATAATTGTTTTGAGATATAAAGATGGAAATGTTAGAGTCGTGCTAGTTGAGTAATTGTGAAATTGAGAAATACTTGTGTTGAGGTTGTCAAGTCCCATAGCATGCACGTATGGTAACCGTTGTGTGAAAAGCATGAGGTGTTCCTTGATTGCTTTCCTTATGAGTGGTGGTCGGGGACGAGCGATGGTCTTTTCCTACCAATCTACCCCCCTAGGAGCATGCGTGTAGTGCTTTGGGTTTGATGAGTTGTAGATATTTGCAATAAGTATGTGAGTTCTTTATGACTAATGTTGAGTCCATGGATCATACGCAGTCTCACCCTTCCATCATTGCTAGCCTCTTCGGTACCGTGCATTGCCCTTTCTCACCTCGAGAGTTGGTGCAAACTTCACCAGTGCATCCAAACCCCGTGATATGATACACTCTATCACACATAAGCCGTCTTATATCTTCCTCAAAACAGCCACCATACCTACCTATTATGGCATTTCCATAGCCATTCCGAGATATATTGCCATGCAACTTTCCATCGTTCCATTTATTATGACACACTTCATCATTGTCATATTGCCTTGCATGATCATGTAGTTGACATCATATTTGTGCCAAGGCCACCATGCATTTTTCATACATGTCACTCTTGAGTCATTGCATATCCCGGTACACCGCCGGAGGCATTGACATAGAGTCATATTTTGTTCTAAGTATCGAGTTGTAATTCTTGAGTTGTATGTAAATAAAAGTGTGATGATCTTCATTATTAGAACATTGTCCTGTGTGAGGAAAGGATCATGGAGACTATGATTCTGATGTCTACTACACAACCTTCTTCTTGTAGACGTTGTTGGGCCTCCAAGTGCAGAGGTTTGTAGGACAGTAGCAAATTTCCCTCAAGTGGATGACCTAAGGTTTATCAATCCGTGGGAGGTGTAGGATGAAGATGTTCTCTCTCAAACAACCCTGCCACCAAATAACAAAGAGTCTCTTGTGTCCCCAACACACCCAATACAATGGTAAATTGTATAGGTGCACTAGTTCGGCGAAGAGATGGTGATACAAGTGCAATATGGATGGTAGATATAGGTTTTTGTAATCTGAAAATATAAACACAGCAAGGTAACTAATGATAAAAGTGAGCACAAACGGTATTGCAATGCGTTGAAACAAGGCCTAGGGTTCATACTTTCACTAGTGCAAGTTCTCTCAACAATAATAACATAATTGGATCATATAGCTATCCCTCAAAATGCAACAAAGAGTCACTCCAAAGTCACTAATAGCGGGGAACAAACAAACAGATTATGGTAGGGTATGAAACCACCTCAAAGTTATTCTTTCTGATCGATCTATTCAAGAGTTCGTACTAGAATAACACCTTAAGACACAAATCAACCAAAACCCTAATGTCACCTAGATACTCCAATGTCACTTCAAGTATCTGTGGGTATGATTATACGATATGCATCACACAATCTCAGATTCATCTATTCAACCAACACAAAGAAATTCAAAGAGTGCCCCAAAGTTTCTATCGGAGAGTCAAGACGATAACATGTGCCAACCCCTATGCATAAGTTCACGAGGTCATGGAACTCGCAAGTTGATCACCAAAACATACATCAAGTGGATCACGTGATATCCCATTGTCACCACAGATAAGCACATGCAAGACATACATCAAGTGTTCTCAAATCCTTAAAGACTCAATCCGATAAAATAACTTCAAAGGGAAAACTAAATCCATTACAAGAGAGTAGAGGGGGAGAAACATCATAAGATCCAACTATAATAGCAAAGCTCGCGATACATCAAGATTGTACCACCTCAAGAACACGAGAGAGAGAGAGATCAAACACATAGCTACTGGTACATACCCTCAGCCCCGAGGGTGAACTACTCCCTCCTCGTCATGGAGAGCACCGGGATGATGAAGATGGCCATCGGAGAGGGATTCCCCCCCTCCGGCAGGGTGCCGAAACGGTTCTAGATTGGTTTTCGGTGGCTATGGAGGCTTCTGGTGGCGGAACTCCTGATCTAGGTTTCTTTCTGGAAGTTTGGGTATATATGAGAGGTGTTGGTATCGGGAACAAGTCAGGGGGGGTCTCCGGGCTGTCCACGAGGCAGGGAGGTGCGCCCAAGGGGGGTGGGCGCGCCCCCACCCTCGTGGGCAGCCCGGGACTCTTCTGGTCCATCTCCGATGCTCCGTGGGCTTCTTCTGGTCCAAAAATAAGCTCCGTCAAGTTTCAGGTCAATTGGACTCCGTTTTGTTTTCTTTTTCTGCGATACTCAAAAACAAGGAAAAAACATAAACTGACACTGGGCTCTAGGTTAATAGGTTTGTCCGAAAAATCATATAAAATAGCATATAAATGCATATAAAACATCCAAGGTTGATAATATAATAGCATGGAACAATAAAAAATTATAGATACGTTGGAGACGCATCAGATTCCCCCATAAGTCGGGATGAGATTCCGGACAAAAAATAAAAAAAAGAGGCCAAAGAAGGTCACCAAAAAAATGAATGAGAGAAAAAGAGAGAATGTACAATGTTACTATCCTTTTTCCACACTTGTGCTTCAAAGTAACACCATGTTCTTCATGATAGAGAGTCTCCTATTTTGTCACTTTCATATACTAGTGGGAATTTTTCATTATAGAACTTGGCTTGTATATTCCAATGATGGGCTTCATCAAAATGCCCTAGGTCTTCGTGAGCAAGCGAGTTGGATGCACACCCACTTAGTTTCTTTTATTGAGCTTTCATACATTTATAGCTCTAGCGCATCCGTTGCATGACAATCCCTACTCCTCGCATTGACATCAATTGATGGGCATCTCCATAGCCCGTTGATTAGCCACGTCGATGTGAGACTTTCTCCTTTTTTGTCTTCTCCACACAACCTCCATCATCATATTCTATTCCACCCATAGTGCTATGTCCATGGCTCGCGCTCATATATTGCGTGAAAGTTGAAAAAGTTAGAGAATACTAAAGTATGAAATAATTGCTTGGCTTTTCATCGGGGTTGTGCATGATGGGAGCATTTTGTGTGACGAGAATGAAGCATGGCCAAACTATATGATTTTGTAGGGATGAGCTTTCTTTGGCTATGTTATTTTGATAAGACATAATTGCTTGGTTAGTATGCTTGAAGTATTATTGTTTTTATGTCAATATTAAAATTTTGTCTTGAATCTTTCAGATCTGAACATTCATGCCACAATAAAGAAAATTACATTGAAAATTATGTTAGGCAGCATTCCACATCAAAAATTCCGTTTTTATCATTTACCTACTCGAGGACGAGCAGGAATTAAGCTTGGGGATGCTTGATACTGATGGAAATATGCCCTAGAGGCGATAATAAAGTTATTATTTATTTCCTTATTTCATGATAAATGTTTATTATTCATGCTAGAATTGTATTAACCGGAAACATAATACATGTGTGAATACATAGACAAACATAGTGTCACCAGTATGCCTCTACTTAACTAGCTCATTGATCAAAGATGGTTAAGTTTCCTAGCCATAGACATGAGTTGTTATTTGATCAACGGGATCACATCATTAGGAGAATGATGTGATTGACTTGACCCATTTCGTTAGCTTAGCACTTGACCGTTTAAGTTTACTGCTATTGCTTTCTTCATGACTTATACATGTTCCTATGACTATGAGATTATGCAACTCCCGAATACCGGAGGAACACTTTGTGTGCTACCAAACGTCACAATGTAACTGGGTGATTATAAAGGTGCTCTACAGGTGTCTCCGATGATGTTCGTGGAGTTGGCATAGATCAAGAATAGGATTTGTCACTCCGATTGTCGAAGAGGTATCTCTGGGCCCTCTCGGTAATGCACATCACTATAAGCCTTGCAAGCAATGTGACTAATGAGTTAGTTGCGGGATGTTGCATTACGGAACGAGTAAAGGGACTTGCCGGTAACGAGATTGAGCTAGGTATTGGGATACCGACGATCGAATCTCGGGCAAGTAACATACCGATGACAAAGGGAACAACATATATTGTTATGCGGTTTGACCGATAAAGATCTTCGTAGAATATGTAGGAACCAATATGAGCATCCAGGTTCCGCTACTGGTTATTGATTGGAGACATGTCTCGGTCATGTCTACATAGTTCTCGAACCCGTAGGGTCCGCACGCTTAATGTTCCGTGACGATCGGTATTATGAGTTTATATGTTTTTGATGTACCGAAGGTAGTTTGGAGTCCCGGATATGATCACAGACATGACGAGGAGTCTCGAAATGGTCGAGACATATAGATTGATATACTGGAAGCCTACATTTGGACATCGGAAGAGTTCCGGGTGAAATCGGGATTTTACCGGAGTGACGGAGGGCTTACCGGAACCCCGTGGGGGTTAATGGGCCTTGTTGGGCCCTAGTGGAGAGAGAGAGGGGCCAGCCAGGGCAGGCCACGCACCCCCTCCCCCTCTGGTCCGAATTGTACTAGGAGGGGGGGGGGCGCTCCCCTTTCCTTCTCCTTCTCCCCCTTCCTTTCCCCCTCCTAGTAGGAGTAGGAAAGAGGGGAATCCTACTCCTACTAGGAGGAGGATTCCTCCCCCTGGCGCGCCCTCTAGGGCCGGCCGGACTCCCCCCTTGCTCCTTTATATACGGGGGCAGGGGGCACCTCTAGACACACAAGTTGATCATTGATCTCTCCCAGCCCCTCTACCATAATCCACCTTGGTCATACTGTAGCGGTGCTTAGGCGAAGCCCTGCAACGGTAGCTTCATCAACATCGTCACCACGCTGTCGTGCTGACGAAAATCTTCCCCGAGCTCTACTAGATCATGAGTTCACGGGACGTCATCGAGCTGAACATGTGTTGAACGCGGAGGTGTCGTACGTTCGGTATTGGGAATCGGTCGATCATGAAGACGTATGACTACATCAACCGCATTGTCATAACGCTTCCTCTTAATGGTCTACGAGGGTACGTGGACGACACTCTCCCCTCTCGTAGCTATGCATCACCATGATCTTGCGTGTGCGTAGGAAAATTTTGAAATTACTACGTTCCCCAACAGTGGCATCCGAGCCAGGTTATTGCGTAGATGTTGTATGCATGAGTAGAACACAAGTGAGTTGTGGGCGATACGAGTCATACTGATTACCCGCATGTCATACTTTTGTTCGGCGGTATTGTTGGATGAAGCGGCCCGGACCGACATTACGCGTACGCTTACGCGAGACTGGTTCTACCGATGTGCTTTGCACATAGGTGGATGGCGGGTGTCAGTTTCTCCAACTTTAGTTGAACCAAGTGTGTCTACGCCCGGTCCTTGAGAAGGTGAAAGCACAAGTGCTCCCTGGGTGATTTTGATAATTAATGACAACATATCTCTTGTTGGACTAACACTTTTACCTAGTATGTTTCAGATAAGTTCAACAATGAAGTGGCATGCACTAGAGGATGTGGAACCCCTTCAAAACGCTAAGGACAAAGGATTGGCTCAAGCTCCAAGCTCAAGACTCTACATTTTCTATTTTAGTGATCCAAGATCACATTGAGTCTATAGGAAAAGCCAATACTATCAAGGAGGGATGAGGTGTTGCTTGATGAGGTTCTTGCTTCATAGTGCTTAGTGATATGCTCCAAAACCCTCAACTACCTTCCCACATCCACATATGACCTAAACCAAAAGTCAAACTCGGCCCCACCGATTCTTTCTATCCGGCGCTACCGAGTTCAGATGTCACAGCCACTGCCACAAACCCTAGGCAAATCGGTCTCACCGATAGGGATCTCGGTCACACCGAGATGGGGTTTTAATCTCTCTGTTTCCCTTCGCAACGTTTCGGTCCTACCGAGATGAGCGATCGGTCCCACCGAGATTGCAATGTAAACTCTCTGTTTCCATTTTTAACATTTCGGTCCCACCGAAATGAGAGATCGGTCCCACCGAGTTTACCAACCAACTCTCTGGTTAGCTTATTACCAAAATTGGTCCCACCGAGTTTGTGTAATCGGTCACATCGAGATTACGTTATGCCCTAACCCTAACCATATCGGTCCTACCGAGTTGCATCTCAGTCCCATCGAAAATCCTAACGGTCACTAGGTTTGCTAAATCGGTCCGACCGAGTTTCTCAATTCAGTCTCACCGAGATTGGTAAATTGTGTGTAATGGTTAGTTTTTGTGTGGAGGCTATATATACCCCTCCACCCACTCTTCATTCATGAAGAGAGCCACCAGAACATACCTACACTTCCAATACACATTTTCTGAGAGAGAACCACCTACTCATGTGTTGAGGCCAAGACATTCCATTCCCACCATATGAATCTTGATCTCTAGCCTTCCCCAAGTTGCTTTCCACTCAAATCTTCTTTCCACCAAATCCATATCCTGTGAGAGAGAGTTGAGTGTTGGGGAGACTATCATTTGAAGCACAAGAGAAAGGAGTTCATCATCAACACACCATTTGTTACTTCTTGGAGAGTGGTGTCTCCTAGATTGGCTAGGTGTCACTTGGGAGCCTCCGACAAGATTGTGGAGTTGAACCAAGGAGTTTGTAAGGGCAAGGAGATCGCCTACTTCGTGAAGATCTACCGCTAGTGAGGCAAGTCCTTCGTGGGAGATGGCCATGATGGGATAGACAAGGTTGCTTCTTCGTGGACCCTTCGTGGGTGGAGCCCTCCATGGACTCATGCAACCGTTACCCTTCGTGGGTTGATGTCTCCATCAACGTGGATGTACGATAGCACCACCTATCGGAACCACGACAAAAACATCCGTGTCTCCAATTGCGTTTGAATTCTCCAAACCCTTCCCTTTAGATTCTTGCAAGTGGCATGTTTTACTTTCCGCTGCTCATATACTCTTTGCATGCTTGCTTGAAATGTATTGTGTTTGTTAAACTTGTTCCAAAACTCCACTTCAACTTAAAGAAATAAAAAACTGCAACTTTTGCTACTTAGTGTCTAATCACCCCCCTCTAGACACATCTTCTCGATCCTTTCAGAAGGTTAAAACAACACTAACTTGACGAACTATCATTGTGGTTTTGACGCGTAGGTAAGAACGGTTCTTGCTCAGCTCGTAGCAGCTACGTAAAACTTGCAACAACAAAGTAGAGGACGTCTAACTTGTTTTTGAAGGGCATGCTGTGATGTGATATGGTCAAGACATGATGCTATATTTATTGTATGAGATGATCATGTTTTGTAACAGAGTTATCGGCAACTGGCAGGAGCCATATGGTTGTCGCTTTATTGTATGCAATGGAATCGCCCTGTAATTGCTTTACTTTATTACTAAGCGGTTGCGATAGTCGTAGAAGATGATGATGGCCATATCATATCACTTATATTGATTGCATGTGATGTTTATCCTTTATGCATATTATTCTGCTTTGTTTGACGGTAGCATTATAAGATGATCTCTCACTAAATTTCAAGGTAAAAGTGTTCTCCCTGAGTATGCACCATTGCCAAAGTTCGTCATACCGAGACACCATGTGATGATCGGGTGTGATAAGGTCAACGTTCATCTACAACGGGTGTAAGACAGTTTTACACACGCAGAATACTCGGGTTAAACTTGACGAGCCTAGCATATGCAGATATGCCCTCGGAACACTGAGACCGAAAGGTCGAGCGTGAATCATATAGTAGATATGATCAACATAGTGATGTTCACCATTGAAAACTACTCCATTTCACGTGATGATCGGTTATGGTTTAGTTGATATGGATCACGTGATCATTTAGATGATTAGAGGGATGTCTATCTAAGTGGGAGTTCTTAAGTAATATGATTAATTGAACTTAAATTTATCATGAACTTAGTACATGATAGTATTTTTCTTATCTATGTTATTGTAGATAGATGGCCTGTGATGTTGTTCCGTTGAATTTTAATGCGTTCCTTGAGAAAGCAAAGTTGAAAGATGATGGTAGCAATTACACGGGCTGGGTCCATAACTTGAGGATTATCCTCATTGCTGCACAGAAGAATTACGTCCTAGAAGCACCGCTGGGTGCCAAACCAGCTGCAGGAGCAACGCCAGATGTTATGAACGTCTGGCAGAGCAAAGCTGATGACTACTCAATAGTTCGGTGTGCCATGCTTTACGGCTTAGAACCGGGACTTCAACGACGTTTTGAACGTCATGGAGCATATGAGATGTTCGAGGAGTTGAAGTTAATATTTCAAGCAAATGCCCGGATTGAGAGATATGAAGTCTCCAATAAGTTCTACAGCTGGAAGATGGAGGAGAATAGTTCTGTCACTGAACATATACTCAAAATGTCTGGGTACCATAATCACTTGACTCAGCTGGGAGTTAATCTTCCGGTTGATAGTGTCATTGATAGAGTTTTTCAATCACTAACACCAAGCTACAGGAGCTTCGTGATGAACTATAATATGCAAGGGATAGATAAGGCGATTCCCGAGCTCTTCGCAATGCTAAAGGTTGCGGAGGTAGAAATCAAGAAGGAGCATCAAGTGTTGATGGTCAACAAGACCACCAGTTTCAAGAAAATGGGTAAAAGGAAGAAGAAAGGGAACTTCAAGAAGAACATCAAACAAGTTGCTGCTCAAGAGAAGAAACCCAAGTCTAGACCTAAGCCTGAGACTGAGTGCTTCTACTGCAAAGGGACTGGTCACTGGAAGCGGAACTGCCCCAAGTATTTGGCGGATAAGAAGGATGGCAAGGTGAACAAAGGTATATGTGATATACATGTTATTGATGTGTACCTTACTAGAGCTCGCAGTAGCTGTCGGTGTCAAAACCGGCGGATCTCGGGTAGGGGGTCCCGAACTGTGCGTCTAAGGTTGATGGTAACTGGAGACAGGGGACACGATGTTTACCCAGGTTCGGGCCCTCTCTATGGAGGTAATGCCCTACTTCCTGCTTGATTGATCTTGATGAATATGAGTATTACAAGAGTTGATCTACCACGAGATCGTAATGGCTAAACCCTAGAAGTCTAGCCTGTATGACTATGATATGGAGTATATCCTTTCTGGACTACACCCTCCGGTTTATATAGACACTGTGGGGATCTAGGTTTACATAGAGTCGGTTACATAAGATGGAATCTTCATAGTTGTTCGCCAAGCTTGCCTTCCACACCAAGGAGAGTCTTCTCTGGACACGGGTACAATCTTCGGTCTTCATATCTTCACAACCCATCAGTCCGGCCCATCGATAATAGGCCGGACGCCCGAGGACCCCTTAATCCATGACTCCCTCAGTAGCCCCTGAACCTGGCTTCAATGACAAGGTATCCGGCGCGTAGTGTTGTCTTCGGCATTGCAAGGCGGGTTCCTCCTTCCGAACTCCCGAATAGCCTCCAGACGAATTGATCATGTCCGGACCTATAACACACACCGCACACAATCGCAGAGAGAATAGAACAACACACGAGTCCAATCTGCTGACAACTTTAGTAATGTGACGTCACGCTTGTCCGGTCATAATTTCGAACCGTTTTTGAAAGTGCGTTATATCGACTAGAGGGGGGGTGAATAGGCGATTTTTATGAAAGTCTTCAAAACGTGGAAGTTTCGAAGACAAATGATAGAAATAGACCTATTACCATGCAGCGGAAGGTAGACTACACTAGGCAAACCATAGTCAAGTATTCAAGGAAGTGAAAGCACAATGACCTATAGCAGCTAGGTAGTTAGGATCAGGTAGGAAGATATTATGAAGCCAAACAGAACATGCAGTCACTCAGTGAAGACAAAAGATAGTGCAATCATACAATGACTTCACAAGGACCAACAGTAAGTAAAGGGAAAGGAAGGATGAAACCAGTGACCCGTTGAAGACAATGATTTGTTAGACCAGTTCCAGTTGCTGTGACAACTGTACGTCTGGTTAGGGCGGCTAGGTATTTAAACCTGAGGACACACAGTCCCGGATACCCAGTCCTGAACACGCAGCTCAGGACACCCAGTCCTCACCGTATTCCCCTTGAGCTAAGGTCACACAGACCTCGCCCAATCACTCTGGTAAGTCTTCAAGGTAGACTCCCAAACCTTCACAGACTACGTTCACCGGTGATCCACAATGACTCTTGGATGCTCAGAACGCGACGCCTAACCGGCTGGAGGATTCACAGTCCTCAAGTGTAATAAGTCTTCAGATCACACAGACAGGAAGACTTAAGTGATGCCTAACACTCTTTGGCTCTGGGTGGTTAGGGCTTTATCCTCGCAAGGAATTCTCTCTCAAAGGCTTCGAGGTGGGTTGCTCTCAAACGACAAAAGCCGTATTCTAACTCTGAGCAGCCAACCGTTTATTGTTGTAGGGGGTGGGCTATTTATAGCCACTAGGCAACCCGACCTGATTTGTCCAAAATGACCCTGGGTCACTAAGGAACTGACACGTGTTCCAACGGTCAGATTTCAAACACACACATCAACTTTACTTGGGCTACAAGCAAAGCTGACTTGTCCGACTCTGGACAAGATTCGCTCTCATAGTCTTCACTCGAAGACATAGATTTTGGTCAAGCATCACTTCAGTCATTCTGACTGGTTCTCTTGGACCCCACTTAACAGTACGGTGGTTCCTATGACTCAACAAGGAAGAAAAAGAACTACGAAAGATCTAAGTCTTCAAGCTCCATAGGCTTCATGCGATGTCTTCTCTTGTCATAGTCTTCAATGTGAATATCTTCACATACCACCTTTGACATCAATGTCTTCATTCATTTTAGGGGTCATCTATGGTAGGAAAACTGAATCAATGAGGGACTTCTACCTGTGTTATCCTGCAATTCTCACAAACACATTAGTCCCTCAACTAGGTTTGTCATCAATACTCCAAAACCAACTAGGGGTGGGACTAGATGCACTTACAATCTCCCCCTTTTTGGTGATTGATGACAAACTAGTTGAAGTTTTCAACGGGGAATATAATGTGAAATTGTAAAGGATAAGGAATTGTCTTCATAAGTTGCAAGGGCTCCCCCTGAAGATGTGCATATGAGTAATTTGCTTTTGGAATGCAAATGCACATGGCAGGTTGTACTTGTGGAGATCCTCTTCAACTTATGATGACAATTCATTATGCATGTGAAGGTATGTGAAGATAATGACATGCATAATGGAAAATGGACATCTGCAAAATGATCTAAGTGCGGAATTTATCGTCGCACATGCGGAATTTATCATCGCATCACAAAGTAGCAAATAAGTAGCAAACGACCATCGAGTTTAAGTGTTACAACTCAAAGAACCAAATGTATCAAAATGAGAGTTGTAAACACTAGGCAAAATATAAAGCAACCGCCCATATGGACCCGCTTGAAGACTATCGAACTCATATGCTTCTCCCCCCTTTGTCAGTAAGGACCAAAAAGGTTTGAAGACATAGAGCATCTACTCGTTCCCATGAAGAGTAGCTGAAGCAGCAGGGTCGTCGGTGGTGTTCGGCGGTGCAGAAGAACTTGGAGCAGTGTTGAAGCGTGCTGAAGGAGGGGGTGGTGAAGTAGCATCGTCTTTGTCCTTGATCACTCGGGCATTCACAGTTGCCGCAGAGGAAGAGAACTCAGAGTCTTCAAGAGATGGAGTTCGTCGCAGCACTGCCCTTCGGGGAGGTGTGGAGTCAAACTTGAAGCGTTCAGAGAAGCCATCCTCTTGAAGATCATCTTCAGAGCACATAAGCGTCAGCCCTTTCCATGTGCGTCGAGAGGTTTCATGGGCAACAAAGGCATTCTTGGTGGCAAGATTGCGAATGCGGTTAACATCCACCAAGAGGCTTTGCATTTGGCGCTTCAGCCAGTCATGATGCCTATCCTGTTTCTGATGAAGAGCCACCAGAAGCTCTCGGTCGTTGAGAACATGAGATCGCTTCTTGGGTCGTTGGGCAATAGTGCTTTCGGTGGCTTCAGTAAGGGCACGATGAGGTGCATGTGTAGTTCCAGCCAGAGGATAAACACGAGTGACTGCTTCAACTCCTTCAATGTTCTGAGAGAAACTTTGATGCTCCGCATTCTGAAGACTAAGAGGCTCCTTGGCAGGCTCAGGATAAATGGCTTCAACGGACATATCCACATCAGGCAAAAAGATCTGATGATTGCGAGCAGATGGCTGATATGAGATAGCGGAGTGGAGTTTAACCAGCCGCATTATCCATGGAGCATAGAACTTCAAGCCAAAAAGATCAGAGCCTGATGCAGCAAGTTGGCGGATGAAGAAGTCTTGTACATTGAAGCATTTGCCATGAAGAATATAGAAGACCAAAGTCTTCATTGCACCTTCCATCTTGGCATGTGGAGAATGCCCTTTGATGGGCCAGAGAGTTCGCCTTATGATGTGATAGATAGTCCTTGGCAGATACTCAAGGTCTTCAACAAAGAACTCCTTAGGATATGCAGCATCTTGTGGCAAGGGCTTCATCATACTGAGCATCTGACTCATGTTCGGTTCAGGCTTCTGAAAGATGTTCTACATAGCTTCACTGTGAAGCTGACAGCCAGGTTCATAGAGATCTCCAGGAGTGGGCAGACCAGTGAGCTCAATGATATCAAAGGCTTTGGCTTCGTGATGAACATTTCCTGTCATCCACTCCAGGACCCAAGTCTTCAGATCTCTGTTGTAGCCACGGATGTGAAGTGTGGCATAAAATTGGAGCAGCAACTCTTTGTTCCAGTTCTCTTGGTCGGTGACAAAAGGCAACAGTCCAAACTCTTTTAAGCAATCCAGAGCTTCTTCCAGATAGGGCAAACCAGCTATTGCTTCGGTGTCAAGACGCTTATGTGGGAAGATGCGACCTTGATTGTACAGAATGCAGGAGTAATAGCTTCGCTGTGGATAGCTCCAGAACCGATCAGAAGATATTCATTCCCTTGAGTAGGGGTTCTTGGAGCTATTGAAGAAAGTGTTGTCTGTTTTGAAGCCGTTGACATTGAAGGATCCAGGTGCTGATGCAGGACCTGGAAACCTGGGCAACCTTGGAATTGGCTTCTGTACCTGAGGCCTGTGCTCAACATGATAGTCAAACTGAGGACCAGTAGCAGGCGCAGGAACAGGAGTAGTAGCATCATTTGCTTCACTGACTTCTGGCTCATTGGTTGGTGCATGCTCCACATTTGCTTCAGCCATGACAACGTCATTGGCTTCATTTGTTTTGGTGGTGGCAGCCTCAATATTCTCCTTGAGAACAGCTTCTTGGTGAGACGGGGGTGTAGCAACTCTTGGGGTTTCTTCTTCATCAGCTGATGCAGCCGGAACATCTTCAGCCAGTTTGGCTTCGGATTCAGTCACAGAAGGAGTGGCATCTGGAAACACTTGACGTGCAACAGATTGGTGAGGCACTTCTCCTTCTGGAATGCTGGAAGGAGGGACTTGAGACCTTAATCCTTTGCGAAGCCCGCGGAATGCTGGCGACGCCTTTGGAGATGGCGTTGGCTGGGCCTCAAAGTCATCTTCTTCTTCTTGCCGGGGGTGGTGTGACTTGTGGTTGCTGTGGGTGATTAGCCCATGTTGTATCCTAAGTGATTGGCGTCAAGAGATGACCAATGTTGATGAGTTCGCTGTGCGTAAGCACAGGCGATGATACCTGTTGGTGTTCGATCTGAGGAAGGACTACATTATCTTCAACATTGTCATGGTGACCAATGTCTTCAGCAGCGGTGGGATCAGCTGCTGGAATGTCTTCAGCTCCATAAGCCTCTGTGGAAGCAGGCTCATGGACAGTCAGTTGGCGCTCTTGATGTTTAGCGTCAGGGCGAACCATGGAGATAGGTTCAACGATTAAGGGCTCTTTGGGAGTAGCCCGTTCCTTCTTCCGCTTCTTCTTGGAGGGAGCAGCATCAGAGGCTTTAGGATATTTCCTCTTTCTGGCTTCAGCCTCAGCAGTCCTCGTCTTCTTTAGTTCTGAAACGGTAGACCTGGCTTTTGGCTTCGAGCCAGTCATGCTAGTTGGGAAGACAATGGGATCTGCTTCCTGCCTTGGTGCGTTGGGTTCGGCCACAGTGGGCTTCTTCTTCCTCTTAGCAGCCATCCTGGGATCAATGCCCGGACACCCAAGGGCCTTGCGCTTCTCAGCCTCATTGTAGCCTTGCACACACTTTTCAGCCAGGCTCTTCATGCGCTCACAAGAACCCTGAGCTTCGGTACGTTTCTTGATAAAGGCTTCTTTGAAGTCGTGCAGCATAATCTTGAAATTCTTCACCTCTTGCACGCTGAGCGTGGCCATATGCTTCTTGAACTGAGTTTTCTCAAAGTCAATCTTCTGCTTCAGTTCAACAATGCGCTGGGCGATAGCTAATTCTGAAGCAATGGCGCCATGGAAGGCGACACTGAGGCCAATTGGAAGTTGCAGATCTTCGAAGCTGAGGTTGGGCGTGTCAAACCATTCATCAATGAAGTTGTGGATGATTTCCACGTCAAAGAGAGGCAGATCATTGAAGATTTCTGCTTCTTCTTTGCTCTTGATCAGTTGCTCAAGAGCATCATCTGCCAGATCTTCATCACTGGACAAATCAATGGCATCATTGCGCAGAATGGCAGTAGCAGTCAGTTCTTGGCTGGTGTGTGGCAGAGGCATCTTGACTCTCTGGGGCTTGGAGATGCGTGACAGATCTTCAGACTGCACACTGTCTTCAGGAGGTGCAGTAGCCAGTGGCTTCGCCCGTGAAATTTTCGGTGGAGCAGCTGATCTTGAAGCCTTAGCCTTCTTTGGCTTCTGCGGCTTTGGAGTAGGGGCTGGGGCTTCATCAGTGTCAGCATCATTATTAGAATGATCCACTTTGGCACCTAGAATAGAAATGTGAGTAATGAGGCCATCCAGGTTGTAGAACGGACCGATGACATTGGGTTCTGCATCACGTGTGCCGTCAGTACGGGGAGCAGAGGGACCAGGGTTGAAGTCTAGTCCCAAAGACTTCTTGTTCTGCTTTGCTGAGTTCTTGGCAAACTGGAAGTTGCGCTTGAACGGATTGTCGTCACGACACCATAGTAGTGACGATGGGTGTGCATCTGCAGGCTGTGGTCCACGGACCATCAGGGATAGAAGCCTTGTTCAATGGCTTCAGCTCTGGACCTGGGTTGAAGATTTTTGTATAGGATGTCTCCCCAAGGTCGCTTGATGGAATTTTTCTTAGCATATTCCTGGGTCACAAACCGATATTTGAACCATTGTTCTGCCCAATATCTTCGAATCCATTGGATTCGGGTCTTGCGATGATTGTAATCCTCTTCAGGATCTGTCTTGTAAAGCTCTGAGAGGTCATCAGGCAAATCTCTTGGTGTTCCCCCACGACGCTGTCTGCCTCCCTTCCTTGCAGATATCTCTGTAGCCATGAACTTTTAAACTGAATGGCTTCAAAACGTTCAAAGGCTTCAGAGGCTTTCGCTTGCTGGACAAACAGGAACTGGCTTCGGGAGAATTTATATGATGCTGTAAGAATTCTGCAAATGAATGCAGACTATGAGAACCAAGGGATTCTCCCACGGACATGTACCTGTGACAACATTAAGGTGCGAGGGAAGGGGAAGAGTTCATATGCATTCTCAGAAGATTTTGAAGATAAATTAGTTTAGAAGGCATTGACCTCATCGTGCGAAGACATTCACTCATAGATAAGGAGTTGGTTCCAGATTTGTACGAATCCAGAGATCAGTACAAGTGAGGAATCTAACTACTTTGTGAAGCATAAGTGAACATACTAGGCATAATATGAGATGCAGTATGAAGTGGATCCAACATGTGTGAACAAAAACTACTTGTGGTAGAAAGTGACGAATCTGTAGGATCAAAGGGGGACGTAAAAAGGAGGTTTTTATTTACCACACAAGGAACTGCTAGACGGAGTGGAAGAGGAGGCCGAGCAGTTCGATCATCCATGCCCTAACTTGGCGACGGAGGACACCTACGGCGACGGCGGAGAGGACGATGTCCACGGTCGGCGTGAAGACGGCGTCGGAGAGGTTGCGGCAGCTAAGCGCTTCGTCGCCGGCATCGTCGAGTGCTAGCAGTGGTGCCAGGGTTCGTGCGAGAGTGGAAGAAGAGATAATGACTGTGGTGAGGCGTGTATTTATAGGGACAGGGGCGGCTCAGTGTTATTACACAGGTGCCCCTGGCGATTCACATCTGAGGAACACGTGGCCATCATACTGCATATCGGAGGTTGTTCCACGTCCCACGCACGCCTGGATTGTCGGGTGGTCGTTCCCACTTCTCCGGGTTTCAGGTGAAGGAATTAGCATTGAAAGCGGACTTAATGTTTGTCTCTGTATCTTCTGCTAACAAGGACGCAGAGAAGACATTTGACAGTTTCAAGAGAATGCATATGATTTGGAGAGTTAGAGTTTGAGATAGAAAGCATAGAGAGGTTAGGGTCCGATCACATTCACTTAGTTCAAAAGATTCAACAAGAAGACATAGCTATAAGTGAATGCTGTAGAGGACAGAACACTAGTATATATATAATCAACATAGTGAAGATAATCATGAAGACATGTTGAGATTGAAGCCAAACCGAATGTGAAGACATAGCAAATGTAACGCCGTGAGTGAAACACTTCAAACAGAACATTTGGTGGTGGCGTTACCCACCGTATAGGAAGTGTTAGACCTAGACACGGCGCACAATTATCATGGCGCTCCGAGGTCAAATTCCTCATTAATGTATTCACACTTAGAATGCATGTCTTCATTGATTGAAGATATACTTTGCTTCGTTTGTTGCACATCTAAGTCATCAATATGCATAAGTGTTAGGATGTGTGCCTGATCACAGGACATTTGAGGATTCCAAGATATTTAGCTCACACTGTAACTTGCAAAATCTCTTCTCATCCAAGGGCTTGGTGAAGATATCTGCCAATTGCTCTTCAGTGTTGACTTGTATGATATCAATATCTTCCTTCACAACATGATCTCTGAGAAAGCGATGACGAATCTCAATGTGCTTTGTCTTCGAGTGCTGAACTGGGTTGTTGGCAATCTTGATGGCGCTTTCGTTGTCGCAGTAGAGTGGCACTTGATTTAGATGAATGCCATAGTCTTTGAGTGTTTGCTTCATCCACAGAAGCTGAGCGCAGCAAGATCCAGCAACAATGTATTTAGATTCAGCAGTGGAGAGAGATACACAGTTCTGCTTCTTTGAAGACCAACATACAAGTGATCGTCCCAGAAAATTCCATGTGCCTGATGTAGACTTGCGATCAACCTTGTCACCAGCATAATCAGCATCCGAGAATCCAACTAGATCAAACTCTGAGCCCTTTGGATACCATAATCCTAGAGTTGGGGTGTAAGCCAAATATCGAAGAATTCGCTTCACAGCTAAGTGATGCGATTCCTTTGGTGCCGCTTGGAATCAAGCACACATGCAAACACTAAGCATAATATCTGGCCTAGATGCACATAGATAAAGTAAAGAACCAATCATGGAGTGGTATACCTTTTGATCGAACTCTTTACCATTGTCGTCGGGACCCAGATAATGTTTGGCTGGCATTGGCGTTGTGAAGCCTTTGCAGTCTTGCATACCGAACTTCTTCAGGCAGTCTTTGAGATACTTCTCTTGAGATATAAAGATGCCGTTGCGTTGCTGTCGTATTTGAAGACCAAGGAAGAACTTCAGCTCTCCCATCATGGACATCTGGTATTGCTCTTGCATCATATATCCAGACTCTTCACTGTATTTTTGATTGGTGCAGCCGAAGATAATGTCATCCACATATATTTGGCACACAAACAGTTCACCATCATATGTCTTCGTGAAGAGAGTGGGGTCGAGAGAACCAGGTGTGAAGCCTTTGCTCTTCAGGAAGTATTTGGGTGTGTCATACCAAGCCCGAGGGGCTTGTTTGAGGCCATACAGTGCCTTGTTGAGCTTGTATACCATGTCAGGATGCTTTGGATCTTCAAAGCCAGGCGGTTGTGCAACATACACTTCTTCTTCAATCTTGCCATTGAGAAATGCGCTCTTCACATCCATTTGATATAGAATTATGTTATGATGATTTGCATAGGCCAGCAGTATGCGTATAGCTTCAAGTCGAGCCACAGGAGCAAATGTTTCATCGAAGTCAATCCCTTCAACTTGAGTATATCCTTGAGCAACGAGACGAGCTTTGTTTCTGACAACTTGACCATGCTCATCTTGCTTGTTGCGGTATATCCATTTGGTGCCTATTATATTGTGCTTCCGAGGATCAGGACGCTTAACTAGTTCCCATACATTATTCAGCTCAAACTGTTGAAGCTCTTCTTGCATAGCTTGAATCCATTCAGGTTCCATGAAGGCTTCTTCAACTTTCTTGGGTTCTGTTATTGAGATGAATGCGAAGTGCCCACATAAATTTGCTAGCTGTGTTGCCCTTGAACGAGTGAGCGGACCGGGTGCATTGATGCTATCAATTATTCTCTCAATCTGCACTTCGTTGGCAACACGAGGATGTACAGGGCGAAGATTTTGCTCTTGCTGATCATTGTCATTGTTAGAGGGATTGTCTTCAGGCTGAGCATTGTCTTCAGGTTGATCAGGTGCGGAGATGATAAGTTCCTCTTCAGGTTGAGCTTCAGAGGGTATGATTTCTCCAGTTCCCATAAGTTTGATTGATTCACTGGATGGAACTTCATCTAGCACATTTGTCAGGTGCTCTCTTTGTGAACCGTTAGTCTCATCGAACCGCACATCCACTGTTTCAACCACTTTATAATGAAAGAGATTGAAGACTCTGTAGGAGTGCGAATCCTTTCCATATCCAAGCATAAAACCCTCATGTGCTTTTGGTGCAAATTTTGAAGTGTGATGTGGATCCTTGATCTAGCACCTGGCGCCAAATACTCTGAAGTAACTGACATTTGGCTTCTTGCCAGTAAGGAGCTCATAAGATGTCTTGTTCAGAAGCTTGTGAAGATAAACACGGTTGATTGTATGGCATGCAGTATCAATGGCTTCAGGCCAGAATTTTCTTGGAGTCTTGTATTCATCAAGCATCGTTCGGGCCATCTCAATGTGTCACATCCCTAGCTTTACCCTGGCCTTGGACTAGTTTGGTTGTTGCATCATGTTTAAATTCAATTGAAATTTGAATTGAGGAATTTTCCAAGCCTCAGAAAACCTCTAAAAATAACCAACATTTAAATCTCATCAAATGAGTCCAAGAAAATGTTCCTGTTATTCTGTGAAAATATTGGCATGAGGTGAAATTCAAACCAATATTTTGGGAGTCACAGAAATAATTTATTTGGGCCTTTGATTTAAATCAATAATATATTTGGGTTGGAATTATTTCTGTTATATAAGAAATAATGTCCAAATAATCCCAAACTGAAATGTTTCATGTTGGGTTTATTCCATACAGTGAGCATGAGCAGTTTGGTGAATTTTGGAAGTATCTAAGTATTTTTAATAAAGCCACAAAGTTGCAGAATAATAGAAAACAAGGAATATAAAAAAAGAGGAACCTTACCGTGCAGCCCACCACTGTAGTGGCCTACTGGCCAAAGCCAGCCCGGCCCACCAGGGGCAGCACTGTCTTCTTCCTCCTACCAGGAGGAGAAGCAGCTGCGTGCCCGATGGCCGGCGAGCCGCGCTGGCTCCTCCCTACCTGCGTGCCCCCCCTCGACTGCCTGGTCGCCGCCACGCACCCCCCCCGACCCCCTCATCCTCTCCCCTCTCTCCCTGAACCTCTTTCCCTCCTCTGCTTCCTCCCTTCTCTCTGTTCGTGGGCGCCGAGACTGCCGACGAGCACCACCGCGACCACAGCCTTCCCCGTGCCCCTCCGACGTGACCTCGAGCTCCGCCGTTGACCCATACACCGTCTCCACCGAGCCACGTGACGAGAAGAGCCTCGGAGCGCCGCCCCGACATCTTCTTCCTTCTCGGGTCACCGAGATCGCCGGCGACCGTGCTTCCGCTCCGACGCGTCCCCGAGCCCGCTGGCCTTCTCCTCCGCCCCGCAGTGAGCCACTGACCTCCCCCATCCTCTTCTTTTCTCTCCCCGTGCGTCGTAGCGACTGCACCACGCTCACCCGCACGCGCCGCCGCCCGCGCTCGTCGCCGGTGGTGCTCCGGTGACCATATGGTCCCGGGCTTGAGCCCATTGCACTCCCCGCATCGCGTAGGAGCCGTAGGTGCTAGCGCCGCCCCGCCTAGGCCACTGCAGCAACGAGCTCGGCCTCGCCCGAACTCCGGCAGCCGCAAGGCTCATCGCCGGCGTCGATTCCGGCCGTCCCAGGCCCGACAACCACCACCACTCGATGCACCGTCGCGCCAGCTTTCCAGAGAGCCCAGCCAAGCTTCGAACGAAGCACCACAGCTGGACTCCGAGCACCTCCGCCGCGCCTGGCCATCGCCGGCGGCCTAACTCCGGCGAAGCCAACGTGGCGATGTCATTAGCCTCTAATGACGCCTTAACTAACAGCCTAGTGCCACTGCCGTGTGGGCCCTGACGCCAAAAATTAATTAGTTTAATTCCAGTTTAGATTAGTGCTAATCGGTGTGGACCCCACGTGTCAGCTTTGACTTGGTCAAGTCAACGTTGACCGGTCCCACCTGTCATAGACCCAAATCAGCCTGAGACACTGACCAGTGGGTCCCAGCGTCAGGTTTGACCTGGGCTGACGCTGTTGACTTGATGACATCATTCTGACATCAGGCTGACGCAGTAATGCTTTCTGGATTTTAAATAAATCAGAAATGATTTATTTAATTCAAAAAATGTCCAAAACTTCCAAAAATCATAGAAATTCAACCGTAACTCCAAATGAAATAAATTATATATGAAAAAATATCAGAAAAATTCAAGGAATCCATCTGTACCATTTTCATGCATGTTTGAGCAAGTTAACCTCACTGATTAGGATGAAACATGATTAGGGCAAATTTCATAATAGGTTTGGAGTTGGAATTTGATATAATTTTGAATTCCACTTCAATTAAAATGACTTTCTATTGCATTAGCCAAAACACACTCATTTTTCCATGTCATGAGCATGCATCATATTGTTGCATATTGTCATGTGTTGATTGAGTTCTTTCTCAGTTGCCGGTGTTTGTCCCCTCTCGATAGACGTTGTACCGACGATGTGATCGTTGACACTGATGAAGACCCAATGATATCTTCAGAAGTGCCAGGCAAGCAAAACCCCTTTGTTCATTCCACTACAATCCCACTCTCTCGCTCCTGCTCTCTTTTACTGCATTAGGACAACAACGATTCAACTGTAACTTGCTGCGGTAGTTGAGCCCCTTATCCTCTGCATGACCTGTCATTGCCACAGTAAATAGATGAAACCCACTAGTATGAGTAGCAGTTGTTTGAGCCCTGATGTGCCTACTCATTCATGCTTGTTTGTCATGCCTGCTATTACATAGAGTTGTGTCAGGTCTGATTCATTGGGGATGAACCGGAGGTGTGTAAACATGTCCTACAGTGTGTGAGCTAAGTGTGTGAACATGATTTGGTAAAGGTAGCGGTGAGAGGCCATGTAGGAGTACATGGTGGGTTGTCTCATTGAAACCGTCCTCAGGAACTGAGTTCTGTGTTTGTGATCCATGAAACAGTTACTACCACGCATTGGGCCCGAAACCAATGGACCCTCTTGGCTTCTTGATCACCCTTGTCCTCTGTCCAGGAGTTGCAACTAGTTTCTGGTGTTTATAGGATATGTGTTGGCGGCCGTGCGTAGCGCTGACCCTAGGGGTGGGCTATGTTGCGGTAGATACACCGTGGCCGGGCATGCCGGGCGCCCGTTTGGTGTCTCGGAACCCTGTACACATCGTTCGGGGCCGTATGTGGAAACCTCGGCCGGACTCCCTGCGGATGGAACCTGGATAGGCGATAAACCTGGACTAGAGACTTGAGTGTTTAGGTAGGCCGTGGCCGACACCCTCGTTGGGCTTCCGCTTGAAGGTTGCCGAGTACATGTCGTGTAAACGACGGTAAGTGGTGAGAGCGTGTGTGAAGAAGTACACCCCTGCAGGGTTAACATCATCTATTCAAATAGCCGTGTCCGCGGTAATGGACTTCTGGGTTGCCTATAACAGTTCATAGACAAGTTAAAGTGGATACTCTAAAATGCGCAAGATAAGCGTGAGTACTATGGATGGTGCTCTCGTAGGTAGACGAGAGCGGATCCATAGTAGTGTATTGAATGGTGAATATGTGGACTCATGTGCGCCACCTCAAAAGAGTTGCTTGCAATCGTAGTTCAGGTTAGCCACCGAGTCAAAGCTGGCTTGCTGCAGTTAAACTCCACCACCCCCCCTTGTTGATACCGATGCATTTGTAGCTTAGTTCTGATGTAAGTCTTGCTGAGTACCTTTGTACTCACGTTTGCTTAATTTATGTTTTGCAGAGAGATTTCAGTCTCGCTAGTAGTTCCGCGTGGACTTCGATGTTTAGCTTGATACCTCAGCTACGATCTTGTGCCCTCGGCAGGATCTGGTAGATAGTCAGGCTTCTTAGCCTTCTTCATTTGCAGTTGTATGTACTCAGACAAGTTAAGCTTCCGCATGTGCTTGTTGCTTGTATGCTCTGTATGTTGGGTCATGAGACCCATGTTTGTAATATCTCGCTCCTCGGAGCCTAATGAATAAATACTTTGAGTCGTAGAGTTATGTTGTGATGCCATGTTGTAGGTGCACATATCGAGCATATTGTGTGTATGATTGAAATGCTTGGTATGTGTGGGATCCGACAACCTAGTGGTTTATCCTTGGTAGCCTCTCTTATGGGGAAATGTAGTCTTGTGCTTCCATGAGCCATAGTAGTCCGCTACAGCCCGGTTCACCGGAGTCCTGCTAGCCCAGCACTACTGCTGAGGACACTTGACTGGCCGGCATGTGTTTCACTTCGTTCCTGTGTCTGTCCCTTCGGGGAAATTTCACGCGGTGACATCCGGAGTCCTTCCTAGCCTGCTACAGCCCGGGTTCCTGGAGTCCTGTTAGCCCAGTGCTACAGCCCGGATTCACACGCTCCTGACCGACATGCTCGATGTGATTCAGGTATGCCTGTTCCCATAGGTTAGTGCCGCTTTGGGTTCACGACTAGCCATGTTGGCCCGGGTTCTCCATCATATGGATGCTAGCGACACTATCATATACGTGAGCCAAAAGGCGCAAACGCCCCCGGGTCATGGTAAGGCGACACCCGTGGGGATACCGTGCGTGAGGTCGCAAAGCGATATGAGGTGTTACCGGCTAGATCGATGTGACTTGGAATCGGGGTCCTGACAGCTTTGGTATCAGAGCCTACTGCCTGTAGGATTACCAAGCCAATCGGTCGAAGTTGAGTCTAGAAATGCTTTAGTTATGTAAGGGAATTGATTGTGGAAGGAAACGTAAGGCTCTTTTTACTCCTTATCCTCATGACCTTCTGATCTGAGTCATCTTATCTTTCTACGGGGTTAAGAACTAGGTTTCTCTTCTATCTCTCAAGATGACGTGTTACTAAACCGTAGTTGCCTAGGATTGTTGAGTTCAAGCCTCAGTTTAGTTCCTACTACTTCCATATGTTCATAGCTGGCACCAGAACCTTGATATGATGTTGTTAAGTGGCTATGCCACCATTTTTGCAGGTTGTCTCAAATCTTTTTGAGCAATTACAGCCGTTATGCTGTCCGAGTTATCCCAGGTTCCTAAACAATCTAATGCATCTGTAAATCCCTTTCTCCTATGTTCGATGTCTTTTGGGCCAGATTAATCACACTAACCAGTGTGTTGAGGTATTCCATTGCCTCGATATATATGTTGGAACTATTATTATGACCCTAGTTGTCCTAGGGAACCACCCAGTAATCTAGTAATGCTTTGTGTCTCTAGTGTGATGATTCTGGCCACCATTCTCGAAAGCATCCCGTGATGCCATTTAGTTAGTAGGTATTTTATTTCTGGGTCCTTAAACCCAAGATTCATTCTACTTACATCCTATTGATAGTGTTGCTCGTACCTTTAGGATGTTAGTAACCTCTGCATTAGTCCTCGAGGTCCGTGGTATTTCCTTCTTCCAAATACTATGAACCACTTATGGCAGAAGTTTGTTGGATCAAAAGATCACAACAAGAGTGCTCTCGATGAGTTCCCCATTCTATATTGTGATTCTGCCAGTCCTACCATTCTGCATGGGTTGTCCGGAAGAAATGTTGAGCTTTGCTCGACATATTAATCTATGCATCCACAACTCAGAAAATCATATGTTCCTTGAGTTGTTCCTCTTTAGTTGTATTCCGACCATCCCCTATCAGTTGATAGCCAAGAGTATGTGTGCATTTGTGTTCATCAATGCCCTTTTATTCTTGTGGTCCGTCAAGCCATTCTATTCCGGAATGACTAGGAGAAACAAACTCCATTACCTCATCCATATCCAGGATTGGGTCAAAGTAGTTGTGTTCTGCAGAACAAATGCCAATCCAGCTTTTGCTCTGTTCTACCCTGGAGTATTACCCCCTTTATGTCAGGATTGTCATGAGAATTGCACCCTCTCTCATGAATTCTTGATGCAGTGATACCTATTACCATCATTTTTCATTCCTCGGTCCCGTGTTGTCGCAACCGGAATGCCGGCAAGTGAACCATGATGTGTGAAATCAATACTTCTAGCAACTAGTTGCTAGGCAGCTAATGGATAATAATTTCTTTCCTAGCGTGTTGGTTATTGAATCATCATCCTAAGATTGATCGTGCTACCTAGTCCACTTTTCCTCGTGCACTCTTCGATCAATGAGTTAGGATTGGGTCAGTCCCGTGCTCTCTTGATCATATCGTCTTGCTCTGAAAATCAAGATTGTTCCCGAGCTTAGGAACATATCGGTGGTTCATGATTTTCTGAATATTTCCTCGGAAGTATCACTAGGTTGCCCCCTGACTGTTATGTTGAGCTCGTGATCAAGTTGGTTTCTTGTAAACCACCCCTTCTCCAAGAATCTGTTTTGTATACCCTGAGCTAGTTGGTTAAGCTGAACAACAACTTGGAGAGTTGGAAGATGAAAGCTTGTCCGGCTCAGTTCATTCCAAAGGGATATCCTTGTGTGTGCGTGTGTTGAAGAAAGATGATATCTCCATTGATTGGTCCTCGTGATCAGTTGTTGGATCTATTGCCTTGTCAAAACTTTGACTTGAGTATGGGCTATCGTCAAGTCAAATCAGAACCAACGATGTTCGTAATGTTGTCTTACTCGTGGTTGATTCCTCGAGCATACACCATTAAATCTTTTGGTCTGACCAATGCTATCACTGTGTTCACATGATGGTGGAAGTCCAGTGATATGGGAATTTCGATGAGTTGCTGTTGAGCCCATCAGCAGCATTTTGTCTCCCCCATGATTCATGTTGAACATTACACTAATATTGGAAACTTGGTAAGTATTGCCTTCATTTCCGCTCATTAGGTATACGTTTGGATGAAAGGAGTGACTTCCTCTAATTCACGTGCATTTGATGAAAGTTGCCGCCGTGAATTCGAGAAAGCTTGTTTTTGCTTCCTTCGGAACCATCCCAAGTCATTCATGCATATGTGCGAAGTATTCTGTGGCCTGGAGACTTTCAACCTTCATTCTATATGAATCCCTAGCACACCAAGCCACTGATTGATTTGTTCAAGGAGAAGAAGTTTCTTCTTAAGAGCTAGACTTACGCAAGGACTTCGATATCCTCGGTGATGGTTCCCCATCTGGACTCAGTAGTGTTTTATTATAAGACTACTATGTGGTCATGCTTGTCTGGGACAGCGTGTTCATAGGTTTGTAGCAAAACTGGCTCATGTTTTGGAGCTTCCTACCATAGTCCATTTCCTGAGAATCTCGCAATGATATCAGGCCCGGTCCTGATGGGGGGGGGGGGGCAGGGGGCGGCCGCCCCGGGCCCCCGGAGTGGAGGGCCCCCACCCAGGGACGTATGTAGGCCTGCTGCTAAGTTGAAATCCTGCATGGGCTGAAGAAACGTGCTGCTAAATTGGCCCAAGTTACTACGTTGTTGGCCACTAATTACGCACAAGCGTGGTTCATGGATCTGAGTCAGCGATCTTGGAGAGGCGAGTGTCAACTTCTCGCACGCAAGGCACGGTCGGTGGCTGCCACTAATTACGCACAAGCGTGGTTCATGGATTTTCGCCTCTTGGCCTTGCGACCGCCGGAATCAGTTGACAACAGCGGACGAGGGACCGCCACCGAGCATGCGCCATGCTGCGCTACTACTGTAGCCGGTGTTCCCCATCGGCCATCAAGGAGATGAAAAACTGATTCTAGATAAGGTATTGTGCCCTAACTATTTTACTTTTCCCGTGATAATTAATAAAAAGTTACAAATCATAATTAATATTCGATCTTCATTGATAATTGATTGATTGGCCGTGGTTACTTAACAGATTGAATTACGTGGTATCTTTCTAAGAGTCACCACGTCTGGTGCTAATTGCAAGGTATAGATGCTTTCTCATTTAACTGATTGAATTCCCCATCAAAAAATTTAATTGGGTTGCGTATGGTCTTTGCAATGTTCAATGAAAAGAAACTAGTTCATGATTATGGTTACTTTATTTTTCTCTAAAAATGCACTGGATGTGATAGTACTTCCAATTCAGCCTCCTAAGCAAATTCGTCTGGTGTTAGACGCAAGATTGACTCTTGGGATCAAATAGGAAGCAAGAAAGATGGTTAGAAAAATCAGTTCCGAGGGCACGCTCTAAGGGGCCCCAAGCTCTACTCTCGCCCCGGGCCCCTAAAATCCCAGGACCGGCCCTGAATGACATCTCGTCGATTTGTGTTGCAAACTTTCATTTTCTTTCTAGACTCGATGAGTCTGGAATATCCTAACACCAACTAGATCTGAATCTCGGGCAGATATGATGGTTGGAACGTACTCCAAGAACTATATTGTTGGTCCCTCTGTAACCAGTAATGTGGATGTCGTGGCCAACACACCTAACCGGAAGGCCTATTATTATAGTATCCTGGTTGAAGAAGTTAGTCACCTCCCCATAAGGATCTCGCAGGATCTGCCTCCGTAGTTATTCCTTATGGATTCTTGAGCTTCCGAAGTCCGACCTTTTACTTGATGTTCAAGATATCAAACCATATCTATGAATGGATTACGCTAGCACATCAAGGAGAACATTAGAGGCGGAGTGCTAAATGTCTCTCGGTCGATCATCCAGATTCTGATCCCTTGGCCTCGCTAAGGTGAAATCTGAGAAAGTGTTATCTTTCTTTGCATCTGCATCTTCCACCATTATTCATCATGGTAGCATGTTGTGTTGCCAGGATCCTTGACACGGATATTGGCAGAACCTTGATGAATACGGAAATGCTCAAGTTCTTGAGAGCACGCGCAAGCACTAGGATTTATCGTCGGCATTAATTGGGATCTGTTCTTAGTTTGTTCGATTATGCCATAACATTTCAAACAGTGGAATCTCTCTCTACTGTTGGGTTTCTCCCCAGTTACTAGAATCATTCCTAGAATTTGCATTTTGTTCCCAGCTTGCACCGCCATTGTGTCATCCTACTACGGACTACCCTTCTCAGTAATTACTGATCAGGATCATCTTCAAAGTGGTCCTACCACGGGTTCCATCCATCTCCGATGATAAGCAAAAATCATCCATTGCGTTGTCTTCAAAAAGGTAGTCCACATCATCCATCCTAGTCCAAGTATGCCATCTCTTCGAGCTATCTCAAACGATCAATTGTAAATTGCCTTAAGCTGGTATGAAGAGTTTCAATGATCTCTGAATCAAAAGTAATTCTTTTTGCCACTTAAGGGAATATTTCTGCGAGTCACCTTTCTTAAGATGTCTCGTTATGGTATCATGGGAATTATCTCCTCGCTACTTTGAAACCATGCATCATCCTACTTAAGCGTGGAATTGTTGCCTACCAAATTTGAACCTTTATCATCCGCTTCTTTCCATCACCCCTGATGTGTGTTTCGTGTCTCAGCTCAAGAGATGTTTTATATCTCACTCCATGAGTTGATCTTGAGTGCTCGATCTCCGAGGAGATCAATTTCTGTAGAATTTATTTCTGCCGTCATCATGCTGGATGAAGATCCCGAAAGCAAAGACGTCAAGATCAAGATGACGCAATGAATCAATATCCTCAAGAAAGACATCTGGATCATGAAGATTGTGCTAGCTTGTGTCCCTCTATCTCCTTACCTCACGACTTGAATCTCGGGACGAGATTCTTGCTTAGTGGGGGTGAGTTGTCACATCCCTAGCTTTACCCTGGCCTTGGACTAGTTTGGTTGCTGCATCATGTTTAAATTCAATTGAAATTTGAATTGAGGAATTTTCCAAGCCTCAGAAAACCTCTAAAAATAACCAACATTTAAATCTCATCAAATGAGTCCAAGAAAATGTTCCTATTATTCTGTGAAAATATTGGCATGAGGTGAAATTCAAACCAATATTTTGGGAGTCACAGAAATAATTTATTTGGGCCTTTGATTTAAATCAATAATATATTTGGGTTGGAATTATTTCTGTTATATAAGAAATAATGTCCAAATAATCCCAAACTGAAATGTTTCATGTTGGGTTTATTCCATACAGTGAGCATGAGCAGTTTGGTGAATTTTGGAAGTATCTAAGTATTTTTAATAAAGCCACAAAGTTGCAGAATAATAGAAAACAGGAAATATAAAAAAAAGAGGACCTTACCGTGCAGCCCACCACTTTAGTGGCCTACTGGCAAAGCCAGCCCGGCCCACCAGGGGCAGCACTGTCTTCTTCCTCCTGCCAGGAGGAGAAGCAGCTGCGTGCCCGATGGCCGGTGAGCCGCGCTGGCTCCTCCCTGCCTGCGTGCCCCCCCCTCGACTGCCTGGTCGCCGCCATGCACCCCCCGACCCCCTCGTCCTCTCCCCTCTCTCCCTGGACCTCTTTCCCTCCTCTGCTTCCTCCCTTCTCTCTGTTCGTGGGCGCCGAGTGTCACGACCGGTTTTCTGGACATAAATTTCCAGAAAATGGCCGTTGTGCTCACCAGCCCCAGGATTACTGTTAGCTGATGAGGCACCAACTTGTTACAGAAATTCCAAGCAAAAGTACAAAATGTGTAGTACAAGACCATTGTGGCCTATGAGTACATCAAATGGTTTTCTAGTGGTCGATGGCGGAAGCGGTTTGTGAGACATCAGTGTCTATGGGACTCCATTTCCCACGGGAACAGCTGACCAGGGTAACTCCTATCTTCGCGAGGCTGCTATCACCGTTGCTTAGGTCTCGAGGCTGTCATCGTCACGCTCCTCTCCAAGCAGAAATCTGGCCAAGACAATAGCCAGGGACAAGCCAGTGAGTACTTTGAATGTACTCGCAAACATTATGAACACTGGGATAATATAATTGATAATCATGCACTGAAATATTCTATGATCACATCGTCAGTCACAAATAAAATATCTTTTATGCATGCATGCAGGTTATTTATATGCAACATGAATAAGCAATAATAGAGTGGGAATAAAATGCCGCAGTCGGGCGTCTGAGCGACACCACATAAAGGGCTTTAAAAGAAATGCCACAGTCGGGCGTCTGAGCGACACCACATAAAGGGCTTTAAAAGAAATGCCACAGTCGGGCGTCTGAGCGACACCACATAAAAAGAAATGCCACAGTCGGGCGTCTGAGCGACACCACATAAAGGGCTTTAAAAGAAATGCCACAGTCGGGCGTCTGAGCGACACCACATAAAAAGAAATGCCACAGTCGGGCGTCTGAGCGACACCACATAAAGGGCTTTAAAAGAAATGCCACAGTCGGGCGTCTGAGCGACACCACATAAAGGGCTTTAAAAGAAATGCCACAGTCGGGCGTCTGAGCGACACCACATAAAGGGCTTTAAAAGAAATGCCACAATCGGGCGTCTGAGCGACGCCACATAAAGGGCTTCAAAAGAAATGCCACAGTCGGGCGTCTGAGCGACACCACATAAAGGGCTTCAAAAGAAATGCCACAGTCGAGCGTCTGAGCGACACCACATAAAGGGCTTTAAAAGAAATGCCACAATCGGGCGTCTGAGCGACGCCACATAAAGGGCTTTAAAATAAATAATCACAATGAATATCCAGGAGGTAGAACCATCCCAGGGATACTCGATAATACAATAATGCAACGGGTTAGTCCATCATAAAATAATAATCATGGTTCTCACAAGTCACCAGTCAGTATCCAAGTTTGGTTTAACAATATCTCCTCCGAAGACCGACACTAAGACCAACACTTGACCCATCCCAGACTGTAATCCTTAACCATGGACACGGCTATTCGAATAGGTTTAATCTCTGCAGAGGGTGTACTCTTTACCCACGAGTAACGGATTCCTTTAGTCCATCGGGACTAATTCCGTCTACGGCCTTTTAGTTGAAAACACACCTAACTTGCACACACCAGCTTAACTCATCGGTGTCTGGAATCACCCACGACACTTTTTAAGCAAAACTCTAAGTGGGGAGGCTACAACCTCGCGTAGCATGGGATCAAATTTATATCGCGCGCTCTAAGGGGTGGCCTCCCCTCTCGGTCCCAACCGGAAACACCCATGCCCCCGGACCAGGTGGCATGCCTACCGGCTACGACCGATATCTTCCACCATGGCCTCTCTGTACGGTGTGTGCTTGAAAGGGGTTGACGACTTACTGAACCATACCCTACCTGCGGCAGGGACAAGTGGTAGTACATAGCAAGTATGGGGGTTACTGGAAACAAGACTCAGTCTATGGTCGACTCAGGAGGTTTATAAGTTCCCTGCATGACATGTAAACAAATATATTTCAATCAACAAAATCACCACTCAATATACCTTACCATGCCATACCGGACATAACCGTCCCGACGGGGACCGGCGACAAGCTCACTACTACCCAAGGCAGAGGCTTTCCCGGATTCCTTTCCGGCATGCATGCAAGGCACATGAGGATGATTACCATCACAATTATATTCATTTCCAACAGCAAGGAAATCACTAATATGCTTCTATGCAAATGATCATGTCACATGAAATAACAGGTCCTCTGAAATAAGGTGGTGTTATAAACGTGTCAAATAACACACCAAAAACATTATGCCAGGGTTCAGAATGCTTGCCTTTAAGTTGTGGAGGGGTGAGGTGCTCTCCAAAACTTTTGAAAGTTTCTTCTCTCTCTCCAAAAATCCTATTTTAAAATATATTTGAATTAACACATATTTCAAAAACAGTACAAAAAAGTTGTTTGGAAAATTTTCAAATAAATCTTAAAATAAACTAGACAATATTTGAGATATGTAGGAAAAAGAATTAATTCATTTGGAGTTATATTTAAAAAGTTATAGGCAGTCAAAGTTGTGGTCAAAATCTGTTTTTAAATAAGACAGAAAAAGAAAAACGTTTCAGAGAGGAATACGCTTTCGAAGCGGGAGAGACGTACTGGGGTGGATTACGCCTTCACTTAAACACGTGGACGGCGCGGTGAGACACGGACAGTGGGTCCAGGAAGTCCCACTAGTCAGGTTTGACTAGTCTCTCTTTCCCCCTCCTTCCCCTGTCCCGAGCGGAGGCGGAGCTCAGGCGATCGACGCCGGCTACTGGCAGCCCTTCGCGGGGCCCCGAGGGCGGGGATGGATGCGCCACTCCAGTGCGGTCCTCCCGGTGGTTGCCAGGCCGGTGGGGACGGAGGGAGCTGCCGGCGGCGAGCTTCGCGGCGGAGGAGGCTTCGGGGGTGGAGTGAAAATTCTCCCGCAGTGAGCCCCGATCGAAATCGAGTAGTGGGAATGGTTCACGGGAGGATGAGGAAGCTCTTGGTGGAGAGAACGGAGAGGGGGAGGTACTGGAGGTGCCGGATTGGCCGGGGCGGTGGCGGCGGCAGGAGTTGCCGGAGATGAGGAAGGAGGCCTCCCCGGGTCGAATGCGAGCTAGGGGAGTGCCATAGGGGTGGCCTGAGGTTGCCTGCGTGCTCGGGGAAGCTCGGGGGCCTCCTTTTATAGCTCGTCGAGGTCGATTCCGCGGCGGCCGGATAAGCTCTCCGGCGAACAGCCTCTCTGTAGCTTGCAGGGCAACGTGGCGTGGCTGGGGATGACGGCAGAAGCTAGCGGACGAGTGGGCACTGCTCCAGGGGCGAGCTGGCGAGCGGAGATGGCTTTGGCGGCGCCGACCGTGGCAGAGGCGCGCTGCGGACGCCGGAGTGCCGCCAAAAGCTTTGTCGGTGCCGCTGTAGGCTGCCAGGGCGGCTTGGCGCGTTGCTGTGAGGAGGGGAGCGCGTGGCATGGTGCTGCAGAGCGGGCCAAAACCGTGGGGGCCAGCGTGTCGGCTCGGCGCACGTGCGTGCCAAACGCACGCTCTGCTCGCGCTCCGGGCGTGCACGGGACGTGCTCGACGTAATGCCAGAGCATGCTAGAGGTCGCGGTTGAGGCTGGGAAGAAACAGGACTAGGTTAGGGTTAGATAGAGGGTGAATGGGCATGGTGGTTAGGTCAGGTGACCAAGTTCACAATGTAAACTTGAATCCATGCCAAATCTGGCTATGCACTCAGGGTGTTTGACAAAATGCTAAGGGCACTTAGGCAGGTCTTGGAGTGGCCAAAAACTCCAGATGGTGGCCTCTTTAGATGAAAGAGAGAGTGGTGAGGTTAGTTTGTGAAAAGCACAAACTTGTTAGTGCAAGTTTTGCAAAACTACAATTCTGGACAGGAAATAAATGACATTATTTCATGAACCAAAATTAATCCAATGGGTGCATGCTCCTGGATTTAGGGGTTTGGTAGGGCTGTCTACAAGTAGGAGAAATCACAAGATCTATGGAGCAATATTAAATAGGGTTGTAGTAGAAATCACAAGGCTGGACCAGAATGATAATGAGGTTGATTCACTCAAATTTTTCAAAGAACAGCACTAGGTTTTTGCATAATGTTGAATCATATGCTACTACCAATATCCCATAATTTTGGTGGAGGCTAGAAAGAATTATTTAAATGGGTTGTAGTGCAAAATGCACTCTGGACCAGAGAAGAAAAATTGAGTGTAGAGCTCAAAATATTTCATGAATAAAATATATTTTTGCAAAAAAGTGATTTAAAAACATCACATGACATCTCCAAATTTTGGTTAGAATTTTAGGTGAATTTATCAAATGGTTGTAGTTCAAATATGGCCATTTAACCTTGAAAAACCATTTTTCAAGAAAATAAAGATCAAGCAATTTAATTAGATAATTAGTTGTACTGATAAAAGAAAAGTTTTTCTTGAGAGGTTAAACAAGTCTAATAACATATTTGAAAGATTTTTATATTGGGGAAAAACTCCATAATAACAAGGGAGAAAATGGTTCAAAAATCAAAAGGGAGCCTAGAAAATAAAAGTTTTAATTCCTGGCAAAAATTTTAATTTATAAAACAAGGCCAAAATTTTGGGGTGTCACAGCACTACCCCCCTTAAGAAAAATCTCGTCCTCGAGATTTGTTAAAAGCTGTATTAAGAAGAACAATAAGCAGTAAAAATGTGGCTACAGTGAGAGGGCAATAAGTGGTGAAAAACCACAGTGTGAAAACTGGTGCTGCGTGGAAAAATCTACGGTTCGGGACAAAAACGTCAGATTCTACGCTAGATATAAATTTAGAATAATTTCTAAATTTAAATATACGCTGGTCGTACCCGAGAGCACAGTGCTCTCTCTGGCTGACAGGTGGACCCGGGGTCCACTGTCAGTCTCTTCTTCTCCCTCTGGTTCTCTCTTCTTCCTCTCTCCCGCACGCTTTCTCCACCGGCGACGCCTAGCGCGTAGGGCATCTAGGCCATACCACGGTAGTGCGCGGCGTGCTAGCTGCCGGTGCAGCGTGCACTCACCTCGCGGGCCAGCGCGCTGTCGGCACTGCTCGCGGATTCGACTCCGAACACCGGCGATCGGGCGACGAGCGACGTTGGTGGACTTCGCCCACCGTACACCGAGCTCGAGCTATAAAACGGTCGGGGTGCCTCTCTCTTCTTCCTCACACCTGGCCTCACTTCTCCTCCTCCTTCTTTCTCCATTACTGCTTACAGAAGCTCGGGCGAGGCTCTAATGGCGGAGGTGATGCCGGACTGGTTTGCGGTCCTGATATTTGTAGGGCTGGCGACACTGCTGGGGCTCTCCGTGCTCTTGTGCGCGATGATCCTCGACGAGCGTCGCGACGCTGCTGCTCGGGTGTTGGCTCTCTGCGGTGGTGGTGATCATGAGGAGTAGATGGAGTGTGCCGGGTGCTAACCGTTGTTAGGGGGGGTGATTAGCTGGATGCAACACTGTTGCAAAGTTTTGCAAATAGTGTATGTGTCCGAAAGATTATGGTTGTGAGTCTGCTGCTGAGGTGCTGTGTGAAATTAATAAATCCACGCCGTGAGAAAGTGTAGATGTAGCAACTCAGGGAAAAGAAATCTCACTCCAGGATTTTGCGAGGGAAAAAACAGTTAATTTAAAGGAGCATAAACCACAACAAAAACTACGCACATTAGTAGAAGCCAAATAATTGACTCGCTGTACAAACTCAGGGTATCACACATAAGTCACACACATAAATAAATGTTGCAAATAATGAACACTGCAGCGACGTCTAAAATGGAAACGGTAACTGGACGGGGTCCCTAGAAAACGTCTCTGGTACTGGGATACACTCCTCTTCTATCGGGGGAAGTGGATTGACCAGTCGATGCACGTGTCTCTCCTGGTCGGGCCTTAGTGCTCTGCCGATGGCGATCTGAGGATTTAAATCTGCGAGGCTCTGAAGATAACCCATCACACATTGGGTTAAACGCTCTTGAGCGATGACGTACTGGACAAGGTTAGCCAGGACTGGGTCTCTCTCAATGCGTCCACCGGGAAAAGATGTCACTCCTCCGGGTGCTGCACGGCTCGGAAAGTAATAATACCCTCGTTCACTGGCATAGGGCACCGCGAATCGAAGGCGAGCTAGCGCTTCGTATGCAACATCTTCTATGGCCATCTGTGAGGTTGGCATAGATTTCCCCACGAAGGAGACCTCTGTTGGGTCTTGGTTTGAGTTTACGGGAGGGATGTGTACTGCTGCCCAATATCTCGAGGTGGAAGGGGTAATTCTTGATTTGAACAGCTTGTACTGGGGTGGCTGGGTAGCGCCCATGGTACTGCAGGTAAAATCCCGCAATATCTTGACAAAACTACCTGGGGTTGCATCTGGGGTTCTCAGATAAATGCTAGGGCTCGGCATGGCTAGGAAATGGTTGTGAGGGTGGTGCACAAGGTGAGAGGTGCTTGGCAAGGTCACGCGGTGGCCTTTTTATAGCATCGGAGCTGGGTCATTTTTACCGAGGTGAATGGTAAAGAAAATTTTCAGCTCTGTTCCAAGGGTCGGGGTCAAGCCACAGATTCACACATTTCACTATAGTGATGTGTTACTGTGGGGTTGACGGGGTGGTTTTTGGTAACTGTGTCCGGGATAGAAATCTTATACTGCATACTGGCGTATCCAAGCAAGGCTACTATTAAAATAGAGGCACGACAACAGGCGGCATTTAAATACGAGGCCACACGATTACAAAGCGAGGGTACACTGGGACTCGATACAACTCGGGTGACCTAGTCTACCTCGTTTACATCCAAGCGGGCGTGCCTTGAGGCTCCTCCACGGGTCTCGTCGTCGGAATTAGCTGGAGTGGGTCGAGGGGCTGCAGGCTCGGGGTAGCGATGAGGACCACCTCGGGGATTGTTGGCCACAATCCCGTTGGAGTGTGCTCCCAATATGCGACGAAGCACTTCTGGGGTTATCGCAGCACCTTGGCTGATGGCTGGGGCAGATCTCAGGGACTCGATCGGGTGTCCAAACAGCACGACTGGGTTGTCGGCGTTGGGCTTGTTTTCTTCTCTCGCCGGGGCTCGACGAACCAGCTCTCCACGAGCTGCGATTAGATCAATAGTGATTTGATCGCACAGTTCCTCTAGTGCACTTACATAGCGCACTAGGTGCAGCAATGCAGGGTCCGTCTCGTGATCTCCGTTGGCAACTTGGGGTGGTCTACCATACCCTTCACGTCTGGGGTAGTAGTGGAACGAGCGACAGTTAACTCTGGGCGACAAGTGCCGGAGATGAACTATAGCCTCTCGAGCAGCTAGTTGGATGGCTTGAAGCTCAAAGGAGTTGTTCTTCCGGTGAACCTGTAGGGGCGCTCGGGCTCTAGACCCCTACCGTAGATGTGTACAGTGGCCCAGAATTGACGGCTCTCACCGCTCATGGGTCCTTGGTATACAACATATTCTGGGGGCTCTTCTAACGCATAGGCACGACGGGTGAGGTTTGCGAGTATGGTCACAAAGCCTCCAAGGTTGGTTGCTGTGGTCTCATTGTGCACGACAGGTCCAGGCATTGTGGCTCGGTTTGGGGTAGAGGCTGTGATGTGCTGTGTTGGGACTAGTGTGCCCCTTTTTATAGGAAAAGGGGACGGAGTCTTCCTTCGCACGCTTGCGAGAAAGGACTATTTAGGGGCCGGTCACTGGTGCATGAGTGACAGGTTAGGTTGATAGGTTGGGCACCGACTGCCAAAAAGGTGTTGGGTCACTGTGTGGCTATCTTGCACGAGAAGCTTGGCTGGGTTTGGTTATGGTTTGGTGGGTTGGTTTGCCTAAGTTTATAGACCCGGCTAAGATAGGATTAGCCAATGGTCAGCCTGGCTCTGATACCAAGTCTGTCACGACCGGTTTTCTGGACATAAATTTCCAGAAAATGGCCGTTGTGCTCACTAGCCCCAGGATTACTGTTAGCTGATGAGGCACCAACTTGTTACAGAAATTCCAAGCAAAAGTACAAAATGTGTAGTACAAGACCATTGTGGCCTATGAGTACATCAAATGGTTTTCTAGTGGTCGATGGCGGAAGCGGTTTGTGAGACATCAGTGTCTATGGGACTCCATTTCCCACGGGAACAGCTGACCAGGGTAACTCCTATCTTCGCGAGGCTGCTATCACCGTTGCTTAGGTCTCGAGGCTGTCATCGTCACGCTCCTCTCCAAGCAGAAATCTGACCAAGACAATAGCCAGGGACAAGCCAGTGAGTACTTTGAATGTACTCGCAAACATTATGAACACTGGGATAATATAATTGATAATCATGCACTGAAATATTCTATGATCACATCGTCAGTCACAAATAAAATATCTTTTATGCATGCATGCAGGTTATTTATATGCAACATGAATAAGCAATAATAGAGTGGGAATAAAATGCCGCAGTCGGGCGTCTGAGCGACACCACATAAAGGGCTTTAAAAGAAATGCCACAGTCGGGCGTCTAAGCGACACCACATAAAGGGCTTTAAAAGAAATGCCACAGTCGGGCGTCTGAGCGACACCACATAAAAAGAAATGCCACAGTCGGGCGTCTGAGCGACACCACATAAAGGGCTTTAAAAGAAATGCCACAGTCGGGCGTCTGAGCGACACCACATAAAGGGCTTTAAAAGAAATGCCACAGTCGGGCGTCTGAGCGACACCACATAAAGGGCTTTAAAAGAAATGCCACAATCGGGCGTCTGAGCGACGCCACATAAAGGGCTTCAAAAGAAATGCCACAGTCGGGCGTCTGAGCGACAGCACATAAAGGGCTTCAAAATAAATGCCACAGTCGGGCGTCTGAGCGACACCACATAAAGGGCTTTAAAAGAAATGCCACAGTCGGGCGTCTGAGCGACACCACATAAAGGGTTTTAAAAGAAATGCCACAATCGGGCGTCTGAGCGACGCCACATAAAGGGCTTTAAAATAAATAATCACAATGAATATCCAGGAGGTAGAACCATCCCAGGGATACTCGATAATACAATAATGCAACGGGTTAGTCCATCATAAAATAATAATCATGGTTCTCACAAGTCACCAGTCGGTATCCAAGTTTGGTTTAACAATATCTCCTCCGAAGACCGACACTAAGACCAACACTTGACCCATCCCAGACTGTAATCCTTAACCATGGACACGGCTATTCGAATAGGTTTAATCTCTGCAGAGGGTGTACTCTTTACCCACGAGTAACGGATTCCTTTAGTCCATCGGGACTAATTCCGTCTACGGCCTTTTAGTTGAAAACACACCTAACTTGCACGCACCAGCTTAACTCATCGGTGTTTGGAATCACCCACGACACTTGTTAAGCAAAACTCTAAGTGGGGAGGCTACAACCTCGCGTAGCATGGGATCAAATTTATATCGCGCGCTCTAAGGGGTGGCCTCCCCTCTCGGTCCCAACCGGAAACACCCATGCCCCCGGACCAGGTGGCATGCCTACCGGCTACGACCGATATCTTCCACCATGGCCTCTCTGTACGGTGTGTGCTCGAAAGGGGTTGACGACTTACTGAACCATACCCTACCAGCGGCAGGGACAAGTGGTAGTACATAGCAAGTATGGGGGTTACTGGAAACAAGACTCGGTCTATAGTCGACTCAGGAGGTTTATAAGTTCCCTGCATGACATGTAAACAAATATATTTCAATCAACAAAATCACCACTCAATATACCTTACCATGCCATACCGGACATAACCGTCCCGACGGGGACCGGCGACAAGCTCACTCCTACCCAAGGCAGAGGCTTTCCCGGATTCCTTTCCGGCATGCATGCAAGGCACATGAGGATGATTACCATCACAATTATATTCATTTCCAACAGCAAGGAAATCACTAATATGCTTCTATGCAAATGATCATGTCACATGAAATAACAGGTCCTCTGAAATAAGGTGGTGTTATAAACGTGTCAAATAACACACCAAAAACATTATGCCAGGGTTCAGAATGCTTGCCTTTAAGTTGTGGAGGGGTGAGGTGCTCTCCAAAACTTTTGAAAGTTTCTTCTCTCTCTCCAAAAATCCTATTTTAAAATATATTTGAATTAACACATATTTCAAAAACAGTACAAAAAAGTTGTTTGGAAAATTTTCAAATAAATCTTAAAATAAACTAGACAATATTTGAGATATGTAGGAAAAAGAATTAATTCATTTGGAGTTATATTTAAAAAGTTATAGGCAGTCAAAGTTGTGGTCAAAATCTGTTTTTAAATAAGACAGAAAAAGAAAAACGTTTCAGAGAGGAATACGCTTTCGAAGTGGGAGAGACGTACTGGGGTGGATTACGCCTTCACTTAAACACGTGGACGGCGTGGTGAGACACTGACAGTGGGTCCAAGAAGTCCCACTAGTCAGGTTTGACTAGTCTCTCTTTCCCCCTCCTTCCCCTGTCCCGAGCGGAGGCGGAGCTCAGGCGATCGACGCCGGCGACTGGCAGCCCTTCGCGGGGCCCCGAGGGCGGGGATGGATGCGCCACTCCAGTGCGGTCCTCCCGGTGGTTGCCAGGCCGGTGGGGACGGAGGGAGCTGCCGGCGGCGAGCTTCGCGGCGGAGGAGGCTTCGGGGGTGGAGTGAAAATTCTCCCGCAGTGAGCCCCGATCGAAATCGAGTAGTGGGAATGGTTCACGGGAGGATGAGGAAGCTCTTGGTGGAGAGAACAGAGAGGGGGAGGTACTGGAGGTGCCGGATTGGCCGGGGCGGTGGCGGCGGCAGGAGTTGCCGGAGATGAGGAAGGAGGCCTCCCCGGGTCGAATGCGAGCTAGGGGAGTGCCATAGGGGTGGCCTGAGGTTGCCTGCGTGCTCGGGGAAGCTCGGGGGCCTCCTTTTATAGCTCGTCGAGGTCGATTCTGTGGCGGCCGGATAAGCTCTGCGGCGAACCGCCTCTCTGTAGCTTGCAGGGCAACGTGGCGTGGCTGGGGATGACGGCAGAAGCTAGCGGACGAGTGGTCACTGCTCCAGGGGCGAGCTGGCGAGCGGAGGTGGCTTTGGCGGCGCCGACCGTGGCAGAGGCGCGCTGCGGACGCCGGAGTGCCGCCAAAAGCTTTGTCGGCGCCGCTGTAGGCTGCCAGGGCGGCTTGGTGCGTTGCTGTGAGGAGGGGAGCGCGTGGCATGGTGCTGCAGAGCGGGCCAAAACCGTGGGGGCCAGCGTGTCGGCTCGGCGCACGTGCGTGCCAAACGCACGCTCTGCTCGCGCTCCGGGCGTGCACGGGACGTGCTCGACGTAATGCCAGAGCATGCTAGAGGTCGCGGTTGAGGCTGGGAAGAAACAGGACTAGGTTAGGGTTAGATAGAGGGTGAATGGGCATGGTGGTTAGGTCAGGTGACCAAGTTCACAATGTAAACTTGAATCCATGCCAAATCTGGCTATGCACTCAGGGTGTTTGACAAAATGCTAAGGGCACTTAGGCAGGTCTTGGAGTGGCCAAAAACTCCAGATGGTGGCCTCTTTAGATGAAAGAGAGAGTGGTGAGGTTAGTTTGTGAAAAGCACAAACTTGTTAGTGCAAGTTTTGCAAAACTACAATTCTGGACAGGAAATAAATGACATTATTTCATGAACCAAAATTAATCCAATGGGTGCATGCTCCTGGATTTAGGGGTTTGGTAGGGCTGTCTACAAGTAGGAGAAATCACAAGATCTATGGAGCAATATTAAATAGGGTTGTAGTAGAAATCACAAGGCTGGACCAGAATGATAATGAGGTTGATTCACTCAAATTTTTCAAAGAACAGCACTAGGTTTTTGCATAATGTTGAATCATATGCTACTACCAATATCCCATAATTTTGGTGGAGGCTAGAAAGAATTATTTAAATGGGTTGTAGTGCAAAATGCACTCTGGACCAGAGAAGAAAAATTGAGTGTAGAGCTCAAAATATTTCATGAATAAAATATATTTTTGCAAAAAAGTGATTTAAAAACATCACATGACATCTCCAAATTTTGGTTAGAATTTTAGGTGAATTTATCAAATGGTTGTAGTTCAAATATGGCCATTTAACCTAGAAAAACCATTTTTCAAGAAAATAAAGATCAAGCAATTTAATTAGATAATTAGTTGTACTGATAAAAGAAAAGTTTTTCTTGAGAGGTTAAACAAGTCTAATAACATATTTGAAAGATTTTTATATTGGGGAAAAACTCCATAATAACAAGGGAGAAAATGGTTCAAAAATCAAAAGGGAGCCTAGAAAATAAAAGTTTTAATTCCTGGCAAAAATTTTAATTTATAAAACAAGGCCAAAATTTTGGGGTGTCACACCGAGACTGCCGACGAGCACCACCGTGACCACAGCCTTCCCCGTGCCCCTCCGACGTGACCTCGATCTCCGCCGTTGACCCATACGCCGTCTCCACCGAGCCACGTGACGAGAAGAGCCTCGGAGCGCCGCTCCGACGTCTTCTTCCTTCTCGGGTCACCGAGATCGCTAGCGATCGTGCTTCCGCTCTGACGCGTCCCCGAGCCCGCTGGCCTTCTCCTCCGCCCCGCAGTGAGCCATTGACCTCCCCCATCCTCTTCTTTTCTCTCCCCGTGCGTCGTAGCGACTGCACCACGCTCACCCGCACGCGCCGCCGCCCGCGCTCGTCGCCGGTGGTGCTCCGGTGACCATATGGTCCCGGGCTTGAGCCCATTGCACTCCCCGCATCGCGTAGGAGCCGTAGGTGCTAGCGCCGCCCTGCCTAGGCCACTGCAGCAACGAGCTCGGCCTCGCCCGAACTCCGGCAGCCGCAAGGCTCGTCGCCGGCGTCGATTCCGGCCGTCCTAGGCCCGACAACCACCACCACTCGACGCACTGTCGCGCCAGCTTTCCAGAGAGCCCAGCCAAGCTTCGAACGAAGCACCACAGCTGGACTCCGAGCATCTCCGCCGCGCCTGGCCATCGCCGGCGGCCTAACTCCGGCGAAGCCGACGTGGCGATGTCATTAGCCTCTAATGACGCCTTAACTAACACCCTAGTGCCACTGCCGTGTGGGCCCCGGCGCCAAAAATTAATTAGTTTAATTCCTGTTTAGATTAGTGCTAATCAGTGTGGACCCCACGTGTCAGCTTTGACTTGGTCAAGTCAACGTTGACCGGTCCCACCTGTCATAGACCCAAATCAGCCTGAGACACTGACCAGTGGGTCCCAGCGTCAGGTTTGACCTGGGCTGACGCTGTTGACTTGATGACATCATTCTGACGTCAGGCTGACGCAGTAATGCTTTCTGGATTTTAAATAAATCAGAAATGATTTATTTAATTCAAAAAATGTCCAAAACTTCCAAAAATCATAGAAATTCAACCGTAACTCCAAATGAAATAAATTATATATGAAAAAATATTAGAAAAATTCAAGGAATCCATCTGTACCATTTTCATGCATGTTTGAGCAAGTTAACCTCACTGATTAGGATGAAACATGATTAGGGCAAATTTCATAATAGGTTTGGAGTTGGAATTTGATATAATTTTGAATTCCACTTCAATTAAAATGACTTTATATTGCATTAGCCAAAACACACTCATTTTTCCATGTCATGAGCATGGATCATATTGTTGCATATCGTCATGTGTTGATTGAGTTCTTTCTCAGTTGTCGGTGTTTGTCCCCTCTCGATAGACGTTGTACCGACGATGTGATCGTTGACACTGATGAAGACCCAATGATATCTTCAGAAGTGCCAGGCAAGCAAAACCCCTTTGTTCATTCCGCTACAATCCCACTCTCTCGCTCCTGCTCTCTTTTACTGCATTAGGACAACAACGATTCAACTGTTACTTGCTACGGTAGTTGAGCCCCTTATCCTCTGCATGACCTGTCATTGCCACAGTAAATAGATGAAACCCACTAGTATGAGTAGGAGTTGTTTGAGCCCTGATGTGCCTACTCATTCATGCTTGTTTGTCATGCCTGCTATTACATAGAGTTGTGTCAGGTCTGATTCATTGGGGATGAACCGGAGGTGTGTAAACATGTCCTACAGTGTGTGAGCTAAGTGTGTGAACATGATTTGGTAAAGGTAGCGGTGAGAGGCCATGTAGGAGTACATGGTGGGTTGTCTCATTGAAACCGTCCTCAGGAACTGAGTTCTGTGTTTGTGATCCATGAAACAGTTACTACCACGCATTGGGCCCGAAACCAATGGACCCTCTTGGCTTCTTGATCACCCTTGTCCTCTGTCCAGGAGTTGCAACTAGTTTCTGGTGTTTATAGGATATGTGTTGGCGGCCGTGCGTAGCGCTGACCCTAGGGGTGGGCTATGTTGCGGTAGATACACCATGGCCGGGCATGCCGGGCGCCCGTTTGGTGTCTCGGAACCCTGTACACATTGTTCGGGGCCGTATGTGGAAACCTCGGCCGGACTCCCTGCGGATGGAACCTGGATAGGCGATAAACCTGGACTAGAGACTTGAGTGTTTAGGTAGGCCATGGCCGACACCCTCATTGGGCTTCCGCTTGAAGGTTGCCGAGTACATGTCGTGTAAACGGCGGTAAGTGGTGAGAGCGTGTGTGAAGAAGTACACCCCTGCAGGGTTAACATCATCTATTCGAATAGCCGTGTCCGCGGTAATGGACTTCTAGGTTGCCTATAACAGTTCATAGACAAGTTAAAGTGGATACTCTAAAATGCGCAAGATAAGCGTGAGTACTATGGATGGTGCTCTCGTAGGTAGACGAGAGCGGATCCATAGTAGTGTATTGAATGGTGAATATGTGGACTCATGTGCGCCACCTCAAAAGAGTTGCTTGCAATCGTAGTTCAGGTTAGCCACCGAGTCAAAGCTGGCTTGCTGCAGTTAAACTCCACCCCCCCTTGTTGATACCGATGCATTTGTAGCTTAGTTCTGATGTAAGTCTTGCTGAGTACCTTTGTACTCACGTTTGCTTAATTTATGTTTTGCAGAGAGATTTCAGTCTCGCTAGTAGTTCCACGTGGACTTCGATGTTTAGCTTGATACCTCAGCTACGATCTTGTGCCCTCGGCAGGATCTGGTAGATAGTCAGGCTTCTTAGCCTTCTTCATTTGCAGTTGTCTGTACTCAGACAAGTTAAGCTTCCGCATGTGCTTGTTGCTTGTATGCTCTGTATGTTGGGTCATGAGACCCATGTTTGTAATATCTCGCTCCTCGGAGCCTAATGAATAAATACTTTGAGTCGTAGAGTTATGTTGTGATGCCATGTTGTAGGTGCACATATCGAGCATATTGTGTGTATGATTGAAATGCTTGGTATGTGTGGGATCCGACAACCTACTGGTTTATCCTTGGTAGACTCTCTTATGGGGAAATGTAGTCTTGTGCTTCCATGAGCCATAGTAGTCCGCTACAGCCCGGTTCACCGGAGTCCTGCTAGCCCAGCACTACTGCTGAGGACACTTGACTGGCCGGCATGTGTTTCACTTCGTTCCTGTGTCTGTCCCTTCGGGGAAATGTCACACGGTGACATCCGGAGTCCTTCCTAGCCTGCTACAGCCCGGGTTCCCGGAGTCCTGTTAGCCTAGTGCTACAGCCCGGATTCACACGCTGCTGACCGACATGCTCGATGTGATTCAGGTATGCCTGTTCCCATAGGTTAGTGCCGCTTTGGGTTCATGACTAGCCATGTTGGCCCGGGTTCTCCGTCATATGGATGCTAGCGACACTATCATATACGTGAGCCAAAAGGCGCAAACGGACCCAGGTCATGGTAGGGCGACACCCGTGGGGATACCGTGCGTGAGGTCGCAAAGCGATATGAGGTGTTACCGGCTAGATCGATGTGACTTGGAATCGGGGTCCTGACACAATGAGTGTTCTGTTCTTGCGTTCAACGACGCCATTCTGCTGTGGCATGTACGGGGCTGAGAATTCATGTGTGATGCCCAAAGTATCAAGATATGTATCAAGGCCAGTGTTCTTGAATTCAGTGCCATTGTCACTTCTGATGTGCTTTATCTTGGCGCCATAGTTGTTCATTGCTCGGTTGGCGAAGCGTCTGAAGACATCGTGCACTTCAGTCTTGTAGAGGATTATGTGCACCCAAGTATATCTAGAATAATCATCAACAATGACAAAGCCATAGAGACAAGCAGTAGTAGTAAGAGTTGAGTAATGAGTGGGACCGAAAAGATCCATGTGGAGCAGTTCGAAGGGTCGAGTTGTTTTCATAATTGTCTTCGAGGGATGCTTGGCCCTCGTCATCTTTCCTGCTTCACAGGCACCGCATAAGTGATCTTTCTTGAACTTAACGCCCTCAATGCCTATGACATGCTTCTTCTTTGCAAGGGTGTGGAGGTTCCTCATGCCAGCATGCCCTAGCCTCCGATGCCAGAGCCAGCATTCTGAAGCTTTTCCCAGAAGACATACGACAAGCTGTGGTCCTGCTGAGAAATCTACCACGTACAAATCATCTTTCCTATACCCTTCAAACACTAGAGACTTGTCAGATTCCATTAGAACAAGGCAACAATATTTTCCAAACATCACGATCATGTTTAAATCGCAAAGCATTGAGACAGACATTAAGTTGAAACCAAGGGATTCAACAAGCATGACTTTATCCATGTGTTGATCCTTTGAGATTGCAACTCTACCTAGACCCAATACCTTACTTTTACCAGTGTCAGCAAATGTGATGTGTCTCTTGTCGGATGGACGTAAGGTTGAGTCCATAAGAAGGCTTCTCTTGCCAGTCATGTGATTGGTACACCCACTATCAATAATCCATTCTGAAGCTGCTGGTGTCATACCCTACAGTGCAGTTAGGGGGATAGGCTTCACGAAGAGAAATGTGAAGTAAAAACATTTGACGAACCAGTGGGTTATGAAAGCTTAGATCGAGATTTGGACTGATAGGGCGAGTAGCAAGCGATTCAGGAACAGAGTACATAATAAGACCATTCGGGCATTTGATCTTGCGCCCTACAAGATGTTTAAGGTCCCCAGCAATAGCGTCAGACGATTTTGGTTTTCTGCTGGAGACCCTTCCCTGCAAAAGAGAGTTAAGCTTTCTTAGCCACCCACATCTTCAAGGGTGGCTTAGAAGCAATAAGTCTAAGTGCAGCATCTGAGAACTTTGGCTTTGGAGCCCTAGCAAAAAGTCTTGCAGGAGGACAATAGTACTCATAAGAATAAGCAGAATAGTTCTTGGTCTTATGAACATGGCAGTTTGATGAACCGCACTCATATTCATAGGCCTGAGTATGGCTTCCCTGCAAAACATTTGTGTTAGTGCTACTCAGGTGAGTCCTCTGTCTGTATGAAACCTTTGGACCGTATGAAGCCTGTGGTATGGGGTTTATCTTCTTCACCTGTGGTGTCATGATGACATTCACAGGAAGATTCTCCAAACACCTTTTTGGCACCCAGATCTTCTTCATAGGCGGTCCATTCCTGCAGTTAGTACCAATATACCTGGCAAACACTTCACCATTCTGATTCTTAAACAGTTTATAGTTTGCATCAAAGGATTCATCAATAACGATGGGATTAGCACAAGTGAAGCCAGATAGGGTGGATGGATCCGCTGAGGGTTCCTTTGCAGCAACCCATGTGGTTTTGGGGTACTGCTCAGGTTTCCAGTAAGAGCCATCAGCATTCATTTTCCTTTCGAACCCAACACCCTCTTTCCTAGGGTTTCGGTTCAGGATCTGCCTTTTGAGGACATCACATAGTGTCTGATGCCCTTTGAGACTTTTGTACATCCCTGTTTCAAGCAGTGTCTTCAACCTAGCATTCTCATCAGCAATAGCAGTGGTATCCTCAACGGAGGGGTTAGTTACCACATCAACAGTTGAAGATATTGCAGTAGCAGCAGTAGAACATTCAGCAACAGAGGTAGCGTTATCACGCTCAATGCATTTAAGACATGGTGGTTCAAATCCTTCCTGAGCGGAACTGATCTGTTTGGCGTGAAGTGACTCGTTTTCCTTTTGAAGATCTTCATGAGCCGCTCTCAATTTCTCAAGATCTTGCTTCCTTTGAAGATAATCATAGGAAAGCCTTTCATGAGCTGTTGAGAGCGTTTCATGACGACTTTCAAGTTCCTCATACTTAACATGAAGATTTTTTATGTCTTCAATTAAGGACTGAGATCGAGTCATTTCAGCGTCTAGCAGATCATCACTTTTGTCTAATAGTTTTTGAATATGTTCCATAGCTTTCTGTTGTTCAGTTGCAATTTTAGCAAGTGTTTTGTAGCTGGGTTTGGAATCACAATCAGAGTCATCTTCACTAGATGTTTGATAGTGAGTAGTGCGTGTGTTTACCTTGGCACCGCGTGCCATGAAGCAGTAGGTAGGAGCGGAGTAGTCCTTGTCATTTGCATCGGTGTCGGTGATGAAGTCGTTGTCTTCAGTGTTGAAGATGGACTTGGCAACATATGCTGTAGCCAGACTCATAACGCCAGAATCGGACTCCTCCTCAGACTCCACCTCCGCCTCCTCAGAAGCAGACTCCTCCTGTGAATCCATTTCCTTGCCAACAAACGCACGTGCCTTGCCATATGAGCTCTTCTTGTGCGATGAATACTTGGAGGAAGACTTGGAAAAAGACTTTGAGTATTTCTTCTTCTTCTTGTCGTCAGAGTCATACTCCTTGCTCTTCTTCTTCTTGTTGTTCTCATTGTCCCACTGCGGACACTCAGAGATGTAGTGGCCAGGTTTCTTGCACTTGTGGCATGATCTTTTCTTGTAGTCATAAGCAAAAGCTTCATCATTCCTTGAGCTTGATCGTGAAGACTTTCTGAAGCCTTTCTTCTTGGTGAATTTTTGGAACTTCTTCACAAGCATAGCAAGCTCCTTTCCAATGTCTTCAGGATCATCAGAACTGCTATCGGATTCTTCTTCAGATGTGGAGACAGCTTTTGCCTTCAAGGCACGAGTTCGCCCATAGTTGGGACCGTAGATGTCTCTTTTCTCAGAAAGCTGAAACTCGTGTGTGTTGAGACTCTCAAGTATGTCAGACGGATCGAGTGTCTTGAAGTCAGGATGTTCTTGAATCATCAGGGCTAGGGTGTTAAACGAGCTGTCAAGTGATCTCAGGAGTGTCTTGACGACTTCATGCTTGGTGATCTCAGTGGCACCGAGAGCTTGAAGCTCATTTGTGATATCAGTGAGTCGATCAAATGTGAGCTGGACATTCTCATTGTCATTTCTGTTGAAGCGGTTGAAGAGGTTGCGAAGGACGCTGATTCTCTGATCTCTCTGGGTTGAGACGCCTTCATTGACCTTGGAGAGCTAGTCCCATACTAGCTTAAATGTTTCCAAAGCACTTAC